>NC_057801.1:319053697-319416398 GCF_018294505.1 Triticum aestivum | reverse complement strand
AGAAGAATTTTTTCTTTTATTGGTATGTGAAGCTAGGTGGTATGTATTTAGCAACGATATAAGTAGCATAGTAAGCATACCAAGGTGTACTATTAGAAACATTTATTGTAGCTAGTTGTTCATCAGGAAAACTATCATTAATAGGTTGTGGGTCCTCAATAATATTTTCAAGCCTAGACAAGTTATTAGCTACGGGGTTCTCTGCTCCTTTCCTATCAGTAATATGCAAATCAAATTCTTGTAGCAGAAGAACCCACCTAATGAGTCTAGGTTTAGCATCTTTCTTTTCCATAAGATATTTTATAGCAGCATGATCGGTGCGAACAATTACTTTAGAATCAACAATGTAAGATCTGAATTTATCACATGCAAACACCACTGCTAAGGATTCTTTCTCAGTAGTAGCATAGTTTCGTTGAGCACTATCTAGGGTTTTACTAGCATAAAGAATAACATTCAGTTTCTTATCAACTCTTTGCCCTAGAACAACACCAACAACATAATCACTAGCATCACACATAATCTCAGGTGGTTGAACAACAGGTGCAGTAATTAAGGCTTTATTTAGTGTTTCAAAGTCTTCCAAACAATCATCATCAAACACAAATGGAATATCCTTTTGCAAAAGATTCGTAAGAGGCCTAGAAATTTTAGTAAAGTCTTTGATAAACCTCCTATAGAAACCAGCATGACCAAGGAAACTACGAATACCTTTAATATCTTTAGGACATGGCATTTTCTCAATTGCTTCAACCTTGGCTTTGTCCACCTCAATGCCTCAATCAGAAATTTTATGGCCCAAAACAATACCTTCGTTAACCATAAAGTGGCACTTCTGCCAATTCAAGACAAGATTTGTTTGTTCACATCTCTGCAGAACTCGATGAAGATTGCTTAATCAATCATCAAAAGTCTTCCCATAAACGAAAAATTCATCCATGAAAACCTCAACAATATTTTCACAAAAATCAGAGAATATAGTAGGCATACATCTTTGAAAGGTAGCAGGTGCATTACATGGACCAAAAGGCATACATCTGTAAGCAAAAGTTCCAAAAGGACAAGTAAAAGTGGTCTTTTCTTAATCAGCTTGTAAAACATGTATTTGTGAAAAGCCAGAGTATCTATAAAGGAAGAAAAAATGTGTGTGCTTAGATAATCTTTCTAACATTTGATCAATAAAAGGCAGAGGGTACTGATATTTTCTAGTTGCTTTGTTTAATTTTCTATCATCAATTACCATTCTATAGCCTGTAACAATTCTTTGTGGTAGCTCATTCTTATCAATAGGAACAACAGTAATACCTCCCTTCTTAGGGACACAATGAACAGGACTTACCCATCTACTATCAGCTATAGGATAGATTATATCTCCTTCCAGAAGTTTTAATATTTCCGTTCTTACCACTTCTTTCATCTTAGGATTTAATCGACGTTGTTGATCAATAACGGGTTTAGCATCAGGTTCCATATTAATCATGTGCTGACATAGAGTGGGACTAATGCCCTTAAGATCATCAAGAGTATATCCAATAGCAGCTCTATGCTTCTTTAGAACTTTCAATAATCTTACTTCTTCATATTCTGAAAGGTTAGCACTAATAATAACTGGATATATCTTTTTCTCATCAAGATAAGCATATATCAAAGTGTCTGGCAATTGTTTTAATTCAAACACAGGATCACCTCAAGGTGGAGGAGGACCTCCTAGAGTTTCAATAGGCAAATTGTGTTTAAGCAGAGGTTGTTGTTCGAAAAAGATTCTATCTATTTCATTTCTTTCAAACATATGCAAATTATTTTCATGTTCTAGCAAATATTGTTCCAATGGATCAGTAGGAGGCACAACAATAGAAGCGAGACCAATAATTTCATCCTTACTAGGCAAATCTTTATTATGAGGTTGTCTGCTAAACTTGGAAAAATTAAATTCATGAGATTCATCACCAAAGCTAACACCGATAGTTTGTTTTTCACAATCATTTTGACATTGACGGTGTTCAAGAAAGGTCTACCAAAAGTGATGGGACAAAAGTCATCCTGTGGGGAGCTAAGAACAAGAAAATAAGTAGGGTATTTTATTTTCCCACACAAGACTTCAACATCCCTAAGAATTCAATTGGTGATATAGTATCTCTATTAGCAAGTTTAATAGTGACATCTATGCCTTCTATTTCAGCAGGTGCTATTTCATCTTTAATTTCTTGATATAATGAGAAAGGAATAGCACTCACACTAGCACCTAGGTCACATAACCCATGATAACAGTGATCTCATATCTTAACTGAGACAACAGGCATGCCAACAACTGGTCTATGTTTATCTTTTCCTTCAGGTTTGGCAATCCTAGAAGCTTCACCACAGAAGTAAATAACATGCCCATCAATATTATCAACTAAGAGATCTTTAACCATAGCAACACTAGGTTCAACTCTAATTTTTTCAGATGGTTTGGGTGTTCTAACATAACTTTGTTAACCACAGTTGAAGCTTTAGCATGTTCTTTCATCCTAACAAGGAAATGTGGTTTTTCAATATAAGCAATGGGAACAACTGGATTAACATTGTAAATGATAGTTTCTTCTTTAACTTTCACTGGTTCTTTAACTTCTTCTTTAATTGGTGGGTGATATTTAAACCACTTCTCCTTAGGGAGATCAACATGAGTAGCAAAAGATTTAGAAAAGGAAGCTACTATCTCAGAGTCAAGTCCATATTTAGTGCTAAACTTTTGAAAAGCATCGGTATTCATAAAATATTTCACACAATCAAACTTAGGTTCAATACCTGACTACTTACCTTCATCGAGTTCCCAATCTTCAGAGTTGCATTTAATTTTTTCTAAAAGATCCCACCGGAATTCAATAGTCTTCTTCATAAAAGAACCAGTATAAGAAGTATCGAGCATGGTTTGATCATTACGAGAAAGCCGAGCATAAAAGTTCTGAATAATAATTTCTCTTGAGAGCTCATGATTGGGGTATGAATATAACATTGACTTAAGCCTCCGCCAAGCTAGAGCGATACTTTCTCCTTCATGACGCCAAAAATTATATATATACATATATATATATATATATGTACATACATATACATATATATATATATATATATATAAAATTCTGATCACGATGAACTAGATGCATAAGATAATCTTTTTGATGAAATTCCAATTTCAATCGATTCCAGTTCCAAGATCCAATATCATCGCATAGCCTGTACCATGTCAATGATTTTCCCTTAAAAGATAAAGGGAAAACCTTCTTCTTAGCTTCATCTCCGGGAAAACCTGCAAGCTTAAACAATCCACAAATTTCATCCACATATATCAAGTGCATATCAGGATGTTCGGTTCCATCTCCTGCATAAGGATTATCTAGCAGTTGTTCTAACATACCCGAAGGAATTTCATATTCAATATTTTGAGTAGGTAGAGAAGGTTGAGGGGAAACTAATTGTGGTTCTGGTCGAGGTGAAGATACCCCGAACAAATCCCTCAAAGGATTGTTTTCCATAGTAGCAAGTGACAAGAAATTTCAGCACATAGTAATAATGTTTCCTTACCAATTTCCACTTACCAAGAGCGCTTCACTCCCCGGAAACGGTGCTAGAAAATTTCCTTGATGATATATGGGGTCAATTGTAGCCTTTTCGATAAGTAAGAGTGTTGAATCCAATGAGAAGAAGGAAATGACGAGGGGATTTCAGCAAGGTAATGTCTGTATGTGCTAAAATTGTAAGTAGTGGAGTAGTTTGATAGCAAGATAATTTGTAACGAGCAAGTAACGATAGTAGTAACAAAAGTGTAGCAAAGTAGATCAATCCTTTTGAGGCAAAGGACACGCGAAAACAGTCTCTTATGATAAGCAAAGTGGTCTTGAGGGTACACGGGAGTTTCATCTACTCACTTTCATCATGTTGGCCTAATTCGTGTTCGGTGCTTTGATAATTTGATTTGTGGGTGGACCGGTGCTTAGGTGATGTTCTTACTTGAACAAACCTCCTACTTATGATTAACCCTCTCGCAAGCATCTGCAACTATGATAAAAGTATTAAGAATAAATTCTAACCATAGCATTAAACTTTTGGATCCAATCGGTCCCTTACGGAATAGCGCATAAACTGGGGTTTAAGCTTCTGTCACTCTCGCAACCCACCATCTAATAACTACTCCACAATGCATTCCCTTAGGCCCAAATATGGTGAAGTGTCATGTAGTCGATGTTCACATGACACCACTAAGAGAATGACATCATACATATCATCAAAATAGCGAGCACATATCAAGCTCACATGATTTCTTGCAACATGATTTCTCCCGTGAACTCAAGACTGAAAGTAACTACTCACAAATGATAATCATGATCATGATCAGAGTGGTATTAAATAGCATAATGGATATGAACATATAATATTCCACCAAATAAACCAAATAGTAATCAACTACAAGATGTAATCAACACTACGAGTCACCCACAAGAACCAATCTATAGTTTTGATACAAAGATTGAACACAAGAGATGAACTAGGGTTTGAGAGGAGTTGGTGCTATTGAAGATGTTGATGAAGATAGCCCTCCCCAAGATGGGAGAGTTGTTAGTGATGATAATGATGATGATTTCCCCCTCCGGGAGGGAAGTTCCCCCTGCGAAATCGCTCCGCCGGATGGCAAAAGTGCTCCTGCCCAAGTTCCGCCTCGAGGCGACGTCCCTTCTTCCCGAATGTCCTCTCCTTATTTATTTCAAGGTCAAAATGACTTATATACCAGAAGATGGGCACCGGAGGTGGGCCGAGGAGGGCAGCACCCACCAGGGCGCGCCCAGGTGGGTTGTGCCCACCTGGTGGCCCCCTCTGGTACTTATTTGCTCCAATAATTCTTAAATATTCCATAAAAAATCCCCGAGAAGTTTCAGCTCATTTGCTTGACGTAGCTTTTTCTGGTCCAGATTTCTAGCTGCCAGAATTCTCCCCCTTTGTGCATACCTTGCATATTGTGAGAGAAAAGGTATTAGAATTACTCCAAGAAGCATTATTATACAATAAAACAACATAAATAACAATCGGAAAACATGATGCAAAATGGACGTATCACCCACCTGGGCGCGCCAGGACCCCTAGGCGCGCCTTAGTGGGTTGTGGTCCCCAAGTGGGCCCCCTGACTTACCTCTTCTTCCCACATCACCACATTCCTCCAGAAAAAATCAACATTGCTCTTTCTCTCGTGTTCCTACTCCCGAAACCGTGGATTTCGATCTATTTGCTCGAAGCTCCATTTCCGAAACTATTTCCGGGGATTGGGTTTTGGTATGTGACCCTTCCATGTGTCCAATTAGTTTTTGCTTTAGTGGTTTATATTTTGAATAATAGGCTACTCTTGGTGGTGTTGTAGATGAGCTTGCATGCTGAATTCTTAGAGTTCTAAGTGGTTTGAATGCTTGCTATGGCCTCTATACATCCCTATGAGTAGTTGTTGCTATCATTTTTGTAAAGTTCTGTTGATAAAAAATTGCGACCCAAAATTTTCAGAAAAATTGTACGCGAATATGATGAACCTTTTTGGAAGGAGTTCTTCGAGGAGGAGATCCTCGGAGGCATCCTCTAGTAGCAGCTCTGTTCATCGGTCTTATGTTGAACCGAGTGAAAGTTCCATTCGATATGCCGCCACCAAAACATGCTTATGGCCATGCAAAGATTATATGGTGAGTGTGGGCGTTAAGGAGGAATTTGAACAATATGTTTACAATGCTGATCTCGGTCTCTACATTTCAGATAAGTGCAACCACCACATCACTCTCACTGAATCATTTGTCAAAGGATCTAAATTCCATCCCCGTGAGTCTAGGGTGTCATTTAAACTGTATGAAAATCCATTTACCATATCTTTCGAGATATTCGCTCACCACTACAAAATCCCATTCTGGGGTTTGCTCGATGAACTGCCAAGGTCTGAGTTTGAGATATTCTTGACTAGTCTTTGCTATGGTGAGACTAGGGGAGTGACGCAAGGTAGAATAAAGAGCATTCATTTTCCCGCAATCCATTATTTTGTATTGTTTAATGGAAAATATATTGTAGGCAAATAAGACTGTAGTACACTCTATGCTCCAGATTTGAGCCTCATATGCACTGCTCTCAACGGTGACAAAAATTATAATCTTGGAGCAATTGTTGCACGTAGGTTGCAATACAACGCTGGTAGTGGATATTTTTATGGTGGAATTTATTCCACATGATTAGCAAGGGAGCTGGGTGTTTCACCTTTGCCCTATGACCCTATTTTACCTACACAGTACCTAGACTTTGATGCTATGAAACGTCATAAGATCCTTAGAGGTGAAGCCCATAATTTCACTTATAAATTATTGTTTAATAAGGACTCCGTGGAGGACACATATTTGCCTGCGCCTGCTCTCTTTAATGTTCACAACACGGGAAGATATTATGTTCTTGAGAGCGAGGCCCGACCTCATAACGCAGCAGTTGTGGCCGCACGACAGGCTGATGCATCGAGAGTCTCGATGAGCTACCACTCCGACCACTATGCGGGTTACTGACCGATTACCAAGTTAGGCCAAAAGCCTAAGCTTGTGGGAGTACGTATTTCCACCGACATTGCATTCATGTCCACACATTTCATTCCAGTTGTCGGTATTCACACTTTTCCATTGTATTATCCATGTTAAATTTATTTTCTCGCTTTCTTCTTGTGTGTTTGAAAAACTTTGAGAAAATCCAAAAACATATTTCTTGCTTCGTTTTGATTTTTCTTCCTAGTTTAAATTGTTGTAGCACTAAAAAGAAAACCCAAAAAGATTTCCGTGTTCTTCTTTTACTTGTTGGGAGCTTCCCCGTGAAAATAGGTTTTCTCATTTTTGCTTTTCCCTTTTTATTTGCTTGTTTGTGAAAAACTAAAAACTCCAAAAATATTTCAATGTGTTTCTCTGAATTTCTTTTCTTTTTATTGAGTCATACCGAGGAAAAGACCACGATGAAAATGTTGAGTGGCTCTCATTAGAATTATTGTTGATCTAACGAAGAGCCCATATTACCTTGTCTTCTCCTTTTGAATAAAATGTTTGTAGATTCTAGCTTAGTCCATGACACTCTTGCACTATTGTTATTTTCAGATCGCTCAGTCGTGCAAGTGAAAGGCAATAATGACGATATTTGATGAACTGGCCATGGTAGAGAGAAATGGGTATGAACCCAACTTGTTCTGTTTTTGTAAATTTGTTTAACCTAGTATCCATGATTCAGCCTATTATGATCAAACATGTTTGTAGTGACAATTAGAGATTATAGTCTCTCATGCCATGCATAAGTAGCTAGGAGTGGATAATGATTCATCTTGTATGCCAACATTGCGTTAAAATGATTGTGATGTAGTATGATGATATGGTATCCTCCTTTGAATGTTTGAGTGGCTTGACTTGGCACATGTTCATGCATGTAGTTGAATCAAAACCAATATAGCCTCTATAATATTTATGTTCATGATGTTCATATCCTACTCATGCTAGTATCCAATGTTACTTATGCATAATGCATGTTCATGACCATTGTTGCTCTCTAGCTGGCCGCTTCTCAACCTATTTGCTAGCCTTGGCCTATACTAAGTTGGAATTCTGCTTGTGCATCAAAAACCTGAAACCCAAGTTATTCCAGATGAGTCCACCATACCTACCTATATGCGGTATTACCCTGCCGTCCTAAGTAATTTTTCACGTGCCACCTCTAAAAACTTCAAATAAATATCCTTTTTGTGTGCCTGGATTGTTCATAGTGCGACAGGAGGTAGTTGGTATCTTCCATGCTAAGCGGGTTATTCTCAGGATGGGTGTTTATTCACTCACCATTGCACGAGAAAAAGGGCGGTGATAGGGATTCCCATTCCCAAATTGCAAAAAGAACTTATAAATAATCAAACAAAAACTCCTATGGAGCAATAACCTTTACTTTACCGCTTGGGAACCACTATTAATGTGTTTAGCATGGAAGATATTGATAACTGATGGTCGCGAAGTAAACAAGAAGGGTGCATGTCTCAAAATGTCATTTACCTCTATTTTAAAAACTTGAGCTGTGGCACCTCTGCAAATCACTGCTTCCCTCTGCGAAGGGACTATCTATTTACTTTTATGTTGTGTCATCACCTTCTCAAATAAGCGCCGGAACCTGAGAGCATTGTTTTCATGCTGATGCACTGTGTGTAGCTAATGTTGGGTGCATCATGACTGGATCTTTTCTACCATGAATTGCAATGTTTAGTCGATGCTTGAACTTTGGAGGTGCTCTGCATTTATGTTTTGCGGTCTCAGAAAGGACTAGCAAGATAACACTATTGTCATATTGTATCTTGGTTATTTTAATAACATGTTGCTGTTTGAGATGTCTTATTATCACTCGCTAGTTGATTATGTCATTGATATGAGTTAATATAATTTTTAAGTGTTATTGTTGACATGGTTAGTTATAATCTTTGTTGAAAACCTGGGTGCTGTTTAAGCTTATTTATGGAAACAAGAGCAAAAGAGTTCGTATTTTTTTTTCTTTTTCACTTTCAGTTTATCAACTGAATTTCTTGAGGACAAGCAAAGGTTTAAGCTTGGGGGAGTTGATACGTCTCCGTCACGTCTGCGTCGTATCTATTTTTCCTAACGGTTTTCCTCTAGTTTTGGACTCTAATTTGCATGGTTTGAATGAAACTAACCTGGACTGACGCGTGTTTTCAGCAGAACTACCATGGTGTTGTTTTTGTGCAGAAATAAATGTTCTCGGAATGGAACGAAACTTTGCGAGGATTTTTTATATAATAAAAGAGAATTTTTGGAGCCAAGAACCACTGGAGGGGGCACTTGGGTGGGCACAACCCACCAGAGCACGCCACCCCCTCCAGGCGCGCAAAGATGGGTTGTCCGCACCTGGTGGCCCCGCAGACCCAAAAACCGACGCTATAAAATCCTATTTTTCCAGCAAATAGGGGAGAAAGAATTATCACATTTCTCGAGACGGAGCCGCCACCGTCTCCT
Source organism: Triticum aestivum (assembly GCF_018294505.1). Lineage (NCBI taxonomy): Eukaryota > Viridiplantae > Streptophyta > Magnoliopsida > Poales > Poaceae > Triticum > Triticum aestivum. Next base: position 319,407,369 of record NC_057801.1, on the reverse strand, counting down.
GTTCTTCATCGGGAGGCTAGATCTGGAGTCCGTTTGGGGCCTCGGAGAGGGGGATCTTCGATCTTCGCCATCACCAACAATTCTGCATCGCCAATTCCATGATGCTCCACACTATCGGTGTCAAAACCAGCGGACCTCGGGTAGGGGGTCCCGAAATGTGCGTCTAAGGCTAATGGTAACAGGATGCAGGGGACATGATGTTTTACCCAAGTTCGGGCCCTCTCGATAGAGGTAATACCCTACTTCCTTCTTGATTGATCTTGATGATATGAGTATTACAAGAGTTGATCTACCACGAGATCGTAGAGGCTAAACCCTAGAAGCTAGCCTATGACTATGATTGTTGTTGTCCTACGGACTAAACCCTCCGGTTTATATAGACACCAGACGGGGCTAGGGTTACACAGAGTCGGTTACAAAGAAGGAAATCCACATATCCGAATATCCAAGCTTGCCTTCCACGCAAAGGAGAGTCCCATCCGGACACGGGATGAAGTCTTCAATCTTATATCTTCATAGTCCAACAGTCCGGCCAAAGTATATAGTCCGGCTGTCCGAGGACCCCTTAATCCAGGACTCCCTCAGTAGCCCCTGAACCAGGCTTCAATGACGATGAGTCCGTAGCGCAGATTGTCTTCAGCATTGCCAGGCGGGTTCCTTCTCTGAATACTTCGTAAAAGATTTATAACACAAGGATCATGTCCGGCTCTGCGAAACAAATTCCACATTCCACCATAGAGAGTATAATATTCCACAAATCTAATCTGCTGATAGCTTTTTATAGCATGACATCACGCCACGGTTTGGTCATTATTCGAACCATTTTTCATAACCAGCTACCGCACGTAATGCGAGGCGGTTTCCTTGACACGTCTTGTCGAAGAAGAGATCGTGTCCCCTTATCACGGGATTCTCATCAATACGGGTACGGGTAACCCAACCGCGCCATCAATCGTGGCGCTTGGGAAATAAGCGATCATAACGGGCAAGTGGGAAGGCGCACAGTTTCTACCGCCTTTATAAAGAGATAAGGATTCTCCTCTTTCACCCACGCCTACTTCCTTCTTCGCTCATCCATTCTCGCATGCTAGAGCTCCAGCACCCCGGTTCTCACCTTCTCCGCACAGCCAAACATGTCAAGGAGGAGGACATTACGAAGCTCCGGGAAGCCGGATACTTGGCCGCAGATATTGCGCACCGGTTCCCGGACGCAGGGCAGATCATTCCGACTCCGGGACCCCATGAGAGGGTCGTGTTCCTCACCCACTTCGTCCGTGGACTGAGATTCCCCCTCCACCCATTTGTCCGCGGGCTCTCGTTCTATTACGGGCTGGATTTTCATGATCTGGCCCCTAACTTCATCCTCAACATCTCGGCGTTTATCGTCGTGTGCGAGGCTTTTCTCCGCATTAGGCCCCACTTCGGCCTGTGGCTAAAGATCTTCAACATGAAGCCGAAGATAGTGGTCGGCTAGCAGGCGGAGTGCGGTGGCGCCATGGTGGGCAAGATGCCCAGCGTCACCTGGCTCGAAGGCTCCTTTGCGGAGACCGTGAAGGGGTGGCAATCGGGGTGGTTCTACATCACCGAGCCACGGCCAATTGGGTGGCGGGCCTCGAATTCCGATCTGGCATCCATGTGCGGCTCACTTCCTGGAAGAGGAAGGGCCTAGCCTGGGGCGCATCCGCGGAACTGACTGGACTCCAGAACTGCGTCAAAGACATGCTAACCAAGAATATCAAGCTGGTCAATGTGGTCCAGGTCATGCTATTTCGTCGGATTCTCCCGTGTCAGAGACGGGAATTCAACCTATGGGAGTTCGACGCGGCCCAACACCAGACACTTCAAGAGCTCTTCGACATGATGCACAAAGACGTCTAGAAGGTGTTGTTCAAGGCCAGCGAAGTCCCTCCTCCCACGTCCAAGGACCGCGGACTCAGCGCCAAGTGCCACGCCAACGCGGTAAGAATTCTACATTTCGCAAGATGTGCCTTTGCCCAGTATATTCATGGGAGGAACTTAAGCCATCGTACTAATCTAATAGGAATATGTTGCGACGGCGGAGCGGATCGACTGTCCCGCTCCGCTGCCTGAAGATCCAGCAACCGCTCACCTGACGGAGATGCTGGTTCCGGCGCCCTATGAGGTGCCTGAGAAGAAGGCTAAGAAGAAGTCCACGGGGACCAGGAAAAGTCTTCGACGCAGGGTGGTGCCGGACACATCGTCCGAAGTCACCAAGGCGCACTCCTCCAATGACAATGAGGAGGAGGAAGAGGAAAACCCTCTTCCCCAAAACGAGGGGGAGAAGAAAAGGAAGCCCGCCCCTTCCGGGGAGGCCGAAGCGTCCAAGAAGGGAAGGACCCTCCCTTCGAACCACTCCACAACCGCCGCCTATAGCAAGGAGGAGTGGCTACCCACGGCCAATCCCTAGCGAAGTCGTAAGTATCTGGATGCCATAATACCTTTTGCATGTTTTTAGCTTTACTTACAATGTCAAGATTTGCTTGTGCAGTTCGCCGAAAGCCTACATCAACTTGCCCTCCTTGGATGGGTCCTTGAGCTTGTCGTAAATGAATAGCTATTCGCTCCCGACGGCTTCCACTCCCCGGCCCGCGGATGACACCGAGGTGTTATCTCAGAGGATGCCGGGCCAGGAGGAGGTAGTCCTGGAGACGCCTCAAGGCGAGAGTCCCGATGTCGGGCTCCTGGGGGAGGGGGGAGATCCCCATGGATTAGGATGAGGGGGGCTGCAGCAGGCTTGCCCCCAGCCGGATACTGCGCCAGAACCTCCAGGCAGGCAGCCACCAGCCAAGGGGGACGAGCCGTATGTCCCGATGACCTCTGTCCATCCAGGGGCATCAGATAACTTGGTGGAAGCACTTCAGAGCGCTTCCCTTGATGAAGGACATCGTACTCTTATGAGTACGGTGATTGTGAAGGTTCAATTCGCCAAAAGCGGATTGAGCGAAGCCTGCGCCAGCCTCCTGACGGGCTTTGAGGTAAGTAATTTAAATTATGAGAAAGTATCACAGTGTAGACAGTAGCCCCTGATGCTCCATTTGGTGTTCGGGAAGAGAATCCGAATAGAGGATAAAATATTATTCCCAGGATTCTAATCGTATTATGTCTATGTGAATGAGCAGGCGTCGCTGCTAGCCGGCACCGCCGCAACTGTGGAGGTCTCCGGACTGAGGCAGAGCCTAGGGCGGGCCGAAGAAGAGCTCGGCCTCGTGAAGAGGCAGCTCAAGGAGAACAAAGGTAAGCAATACCGTGTCTAAATGTTATATAAAGGAAAAAATCATGTGCTAATATAAGCATGATAAAATTTACTAGGGGCCACGACCGAAGTGGCGGCCCTTAAGAAGGCGCTGTCCGAGGCCGAAAACAAAGCGGCCAAGGAGCGCACTGAGCGCTAAAAACAAGAGGCGCGAGTTGATGAGGTCCATGCAAAAAATAAAGGGGAATGTCACCCCCTTCTTTTTCATAAAGAAAAGATCTATTTTAAAACTTCTTTAAAAAGAAAAAGAAGTGTCAAGAGCTTTAGGACTTCGTCAAAAAAATTGAGTCCTTGGAGCGTGACTCCAAGACACAAGAGTCGGAGCTTGCTAAGGCCCATCAGAGCGCACTAGACGCCAAGGCCGAAGCCCAGAAGGCCCTCCAGGAAATTGAGGCATCCAAGAAGATAGCTGCGGGTAAGGCTTTCATTATGCAAAGCAAGCATGTGGAGGAGATTTTCCTTTTACTTACACGAATTCGGAGCTCTCCAGGAGCATTCGTAGATCTGCCGTGCAGCATCTCTGATGCCGCAAAGTTCTACCGGGCTGAGGAGGGGAGCTCGACGGAGAAGCTGTTTTGGTCCCAGTATATTGGGGCCGGACACCCGATGTCCTTGAGCGACCAGCTGAAGCAATTAGTCGAACTTCACAAGGCGGCCGAACTGTCCATGAAGGACTTCATAATACGGCTGTGGCCTGGCGAGCCCCTGCCCAGCAACTACTTCGGCTTTGTTAAGCAGATTGTGAATGCCTGTCCGTGGCTTGAAGTCGTTAAGCGGTCCGTCTGTATTGAGGGTGCACGCAGGGCCTTGGCCCGTGTGAAGGTGCACTGGGGGAAGATGGACGCCGAGAAGCTGGGCAAGGGACATCGCCACCCCAAACAGAACTATGACAATGTCATTAAGAGTGCCCGCCTTGTGGCGGATGAATGTACAAAGGATGTGATATTTGAATGAATGTAATCATGTCATCCTGTATTATGAAAACCAGTTCATGTGCGCTATGTAGCACTTGTTAATTTAAATATTACCTTTTGTGCGGGCGTTTAACAAATCTTGAGAGTTGGCCAGTCGTCAGCTTCCGCCCCCATGTAACTAGTACTGGGGTGTTCGGGATAGGTATAAACACTCTTTATCCAAGGTTTTGGTCCTTTTAAGGAGGTGTTTAGCGCCACGAACGAGGCAATTGGACTATACGGCTTTATCGCCCTCACTTAGCCATAGAAGTCTACAATTCTAAATTTTGGCGAAGCCCCTAGTATCCGGAAAGCCAGACTTGAGGCGCTATACACGCCTAAATCGGACGAGGCCGATTCCTCGCCTGAAGCTAAAAAAATCTTTAAGGATTTTAGACCTCTCGAACAACGACTAGCTCTCGCCTTATCATGACAGTCAGTTTTCGGCTTTCTCTACTGAGGTGCTCGTCCGGAAGAACCGGGAGACAATCGCAGCAGTTCTCCCTGCGCTACCTTGGCCGATATAGCGGAACGTAAGGTACCAAAACATGGGAGTCAGGAAAACCCAACTATTAACCCAAGACATGATTCGGAGCTGATGCATACAGTGCTATAAGTTTGGGGTGCCGCACTGTCGAAAGTGTTCGGACTTGTCTTGCCAGATTACAGGGTACTGAAGCCCCTGGCAAAATGGTCATGCCAAAATGCATGGGTATAATAAATAAGAAGTAAACAAAAAAGGGCGGTAAATGAACTTAATAGCAAGCTGACAATGTATACTATTTTCCCTTGTTATTCAAATGATACGTTGAAGCGTACACATACAAGTAGTGCGATAAGCAGAATAGGACTGTTTGACACATCCTGACCAGGAGCAGGCGGTATGCGGGTATGTAAAAGAGGTATAACGATTGTTATCAGAGACCACCTGAGGATTCCCTCGTACGCCAAAGCTTCTTGTCCCCCTGGTGTGTCCGTCCTGCTATGTGTCCGATAGCCAGTCTTTCGGACGAGCCTCCTGAAGATAGGGACCTGAAAGAAAAAGGGGGTGAGAAAATGCGTGTGTCCTCGGGCGGTCGAACCGCATTGTGGACCGTGTTATGGTCGTGCCTCCGCCTATGCCCAGGGTATTTTAAGTGCGTAGTTGTGTATGCGCGGCACAAATTTCGCCGTTTGACTGGGACTAGGGCGGAAGCCGGATTGCTAGTCGAGCTCTGGACGTGTTGGGTGATCCTGTTGTGGAGTACTCCGGACTCGCTTGACGGTATTCGGTTTATTGATCGCCGAGTTGGCTGTTTGCCTAAGGAGGCTGTTTTGTACTTCCGCCGCGAGGGCCGCAGTGTGCTCCTCCGTACGAAGTGAGCGCTCTATGTTTCCAGTAACTGTAATAACCCCGCGGGGTCCCAGCATCTGGAGCTTGAGATATGCATAATGCGGTACCTCATTGAATTTTGCGAATGCAGTTCGTCTAAGCAGTGCATGATAGCCACTGCGGAAGGGGATGATGTCGAAGATTAACTCCTCGCTTCAGAAATTGTCCGGAGATCCGAAGACCACTTCCAATGTGATTGAGCCCGTACAATAGGCCTCGACACTGGTATGACACCCTTGAAGGTGGTTTTTGTGGGCTTGATCCTTGAGGGGTCGATGCCCATTTTGCGCACTGTATCCTGATAGAGCAGGTTAAGGCTGCTGCCACCGTCCATGAGGGCTCATGTGAGGTGGAATCCGTCGATGATGGGGTCAAGGACCAATGCGGCTGAACCTCCATGACGGATACTGGTAGGATGGTCCCTGCGATCGAAAGTGATCGGACAAGATGACCATGGGTTGAATTTTGGGGCAACTGGCTCCATCGCATAGACGTCCCTTAGTGGACGCTTCCGTTCCCGCTTGGGGATATGGGTTGCGTATATCATATTCACTGTTTTTACCTGGGGAGGGAATTTCTTCTGTCCTCCCGTGTTCGATGGTCGGGGCTCCTCGTCGTCGTCACTATGCAACCCCTTTTCCTTGTCTCGGCATTCAACTTGTCGGCCTGTTTAAACACCCAGCATTCCCTGTTTGTGTGGTTGGCTGATTTGTCGGGGATGCCGTGAATTTGACACAAGCGATAGAGAATGAGGTCCAAGCTGCACGAGCCCGGACTGTTTCTTTTGAATGTCTTTTTCCACTGTTCGGATTTAAAGCCTCTGAATCTGGCATTGACTGCCGTTTCTTCGATGTTATCGCCATTATTGCAACGCTTGTGTCTATTCCGTCGTGGCTTGCCGTTGCTAACCCTGGCGTCTGAATCACCTGAGTTTATGGGTGTGATGTTGCTGTGAGCTAGCCAGCTGTCCTTGCCTGCGCAGAAGCGGCTCATGAGTGCCGTGAGGGCTGCCATGGACTTTGGCTTCTCTTGGCCGAGGTGTCGGGTGAGCCATTCGTCGCGGATGTTGTGCTTGAAGGCCGCTAAGGCTTCGGCATCTGGACAGTCGACAATTTGGTTCTTTTTAGTTAGGAACCGAGTCCAGAATTTCATGGCTGACTATCCGGGCTGCTGGGTTATGTGACTTAAGTCATCAGCATCCGGTGGTCGCACGTAAGTGCCCTAGAAGTTGTCGAGGAACGCGTCTTCCAGATCCTCCCAACTGCCAATGGAGCTTGTTGGCAGGCTATTAAGCCAATGCCTAGCCGTTCCTTTGAGCTTAAGTGGTAGGTACTTTATGGCATGTAAGTCATCGCCGCGGGCCATGTGGATGTGGAGAAGAAAATCTTTGATCCATACCGCGGGGTCTGTTGTGCCATCGTATGATTCAATATTTACGGGTTTAAACCCTTTTGGGAATTCGTGATCCATAACTTCATGAGTGAAGGATCGGGGGTGTGTGGCGCCTCTATGCCGGGCTACATCCCAACATAGTTCAAATGAGTCCGGTTTATTGTATTCGGCCCGGCCGGACTTTGGTTCATTGTATCCGGTGTGACGGTCATCATCATGTCTTGTAGCGCGCCCCCGTGATCTGTAGATCGATCTTGACTGTCCTGCTTTGTTTTCCAATACTTCTCACAGGTCCTTCATGTAGCCTCGGGCCTTGGTATTATCGTTTGATTGGTGATGGGGTGTGGTCTGGAATTTGGGCTGGTACGCCGCTTTGTCGCGGCCACGGGGTGGCCGGTCAGCCGCATCATGCGCTGGTAGCGTGGGCTTTAAAGCCTCCTCCTCGAGTTGAGGTAGCAGCCTGTGCTTTGGGTAGCTTTTGCTAGGGCGCTCGAGTCCGTATTCCTCGGCAGCCAGGACCTCGGTCCATCTGTCAGTTAGCAGATCTTGATCAGCTTGAAGCTATTGCTGATTTTTCCTTAGGCTTTTTGCAGTGGCTATAAGCCGGCGTTTGAAGCGCTCCTGCTCGATGGGATCCTATGGCATGATGAATTCTTCCTCGCCAAGGCTCACTTCGTCTTCAGAGAGAGGCATGTAATTATCGTCCTTTGATTCTCCATCAGTTGCCTATTCTTTAGGGCTAGCTTGCCCATCCTCTTGCTCTTCCTGCTCGAAGCCTGGCTGGGCAGGATTGCCTTCCTCTTTGGCATCATCCGGATTGTTATCTCTTGTGCCGGTATCATTATTTTTGCTATGGAGGGGCCTGGAACGGCACCAATGACGCCGGTGTCTTGATTGCTTCCCCAAGGGGTTATCTTCCGTTGCCTCATCGCCATTGTTTTCTTTAGGGGTGTCCACCATATAAATATCATATGATGAGGTGGTTGTCTAGCGCCCTATAGGCGGTGGTTCCTGTTCTTCTCCTGCATCGTCATCCATACCGTCGATGTCTTCGGAGTCGAAGTCAATCACGTCGGTTAAGTCATCGATAGTGGCTATAAAGTGGGTGGTGGGTGGGGGACGAATTTCTTCGTCGTCCTCTTCCCACTCGAGCCGGACATAGTTCGGCCAAGAATCTCCTGACAAGGACAGAGACCTTAATGAGTTCAGCACATCACCCAAGGGTGAGTGGTGAAAAATATCCGCGGTGGTGAACTCCATGACGGTGCCCAATCTGATTCGATAGGCACGGACGCACGCGGTTTGGATCCTGCAGCCAGAGACGAGTCTGGGTGTCCGATGACGCCACTCTCACAGGAGGTGGGATTAGTGTTCGGCTCCGACGCCGATGAGTGTGCGGCCTCTGTGGCAGGGTCCATCCACCCGTCCTCGGAAGGCATGATCTACTCTGGATTGATTCCCGGTGCCAACGCGGGTGTGATCTCCCGAATATTGTCCGACGGCAGATCAAAGTCATGTCCGTCGTGACTGTTTGGCGCACCTGTCATGGGCTGGAATCCATCGAATATCAAGTCTCCACGGATGTCGGCAGTATCGTTTAAGGTTCCAAACCTGACATGATGGCTAGGGACGTAGCTATCGATCTGCTCCAGATGGCCAAGCGAGTTGGCCCGCAGTATGAAGCCGCCGAATACGAAGATCTGTCCGGGAAGGAAAACCTCCACCTGGACCACATCGTTGAAGATGATCAAGGGAGCAACCAAGCCTTATCGTGACGACACAGTGGAACTCTCAATGAAAGCACCAATGTCGGTGTCAAAACCGGCGGATCTCGGGTAGGGGGTCCCGAACTGTGCTTCTAAGGCTAATGGTAATAGGAGGCAGGAGACACGATGTTTTACCCAGGTTCAGGCCTTCTCGATGGAGGTAATACCCTACTTCCTGCTTGATTGATCTTGATGATATGAGTATTACAAGAGTTGATCTACCACGAGATTGTAGAGGCTAAACCCTAGAAGCTAGCCTATGATTATGATTGTATGTTATCCTACGGACTAAACCCTCCGATTTATATAGACACCGGAGGGGGCTAGGGTTACATAGAGTTGGCTACAGAGAAGGAAATCTACATATCCGAATATCCAAGCTTGCCTTCCACGCAAAGGAGAGTCCCATCCGGACACGGGACGAAGTCTTCAATCTTGTATCTTCATAGTCCAACGGTCCCACCAAAGTATATAGTCCGGCTGTCCGAGGACCCCTTAATCCATGACTCCCTCACCCATCGGGAGTGAGTAATTCCTTTGTAGGCTCGCTGGTCAGTGAGGAGTTTGATGTGATTCATCATGTAATCGAGTTAGTTTTGTTAGGGCTTGATCCCTTGTATCCATTATGTTCTGAGATTAATGTTTCTATGACTTTGCCATGCTTAATGCTTGTCACTTTTGGCCCGGGTGCCACGATTTCAGATCTGAACTGTTTATGTTATGACCATTATATCTACGTTCTAGATCCGATCTTGCAAGTTATAGTAACCTACTACGTGTTATGATCCGACAACCCCGGAGTGGCAATAGTCGGGACCACTCCTGGTGATGACCGTAGTTGAGGAGTTCATGTATTCACCGTGTGCTAATGCTTTGTTCCGGTACTCTATTAAAAGGAGGCCTTAATATCCCTTAGTTTCCAATAGGACCCTGCTACCACAGGAGGGTAGGACAAAAGATGGCATGCAAGTTCTTTCCATAAACACATATGACTATTTACGGAATACATGCCTACATTATATTTATGAACTGCAGCTAGTGCCATATCGCCCTAGGTTATGACTGTCTCATGATGAATATCATCCAACAAAATGCTGATCCAAATGCCTACGATTTTCCTATATATTGATCTTGCTAAGTTACTACTACTGCTGTTACTATCGTTGCTGCTACAAAACTACTGCTATCACTGTTACCGTTACTGTTGCTGCTACCATTACTATCAAAACAATCATACTACTTTGTTGCAGATAATAAATCTCCAGGTGTGGTCGAATTGGCAACTTAGCTGCTAATACTTGCAGATATTCTTTGGCTCCCCTTGTGTCGAATCTATATATTTGGGTTGAATACTCTACCCTTGAAAATTGTTGCGATCCCATATACTTGTGGGTTATCAAGTACTAACCTATTACCTCGGTGCCTAGTATTAGTTGCTATTTACTGCTTGTTTTTGGTTTTACATAAAATCTATACCAAACGGAGTCCAAAAACGATGAAACTTTTCAACAATTTTTTTGGACATAAGAGACCCTAGAAGCTTCGGGGGAGGACCAGAAGACCTAAGACGAGACGACAAAGCAATAGGGCACACTCTTGGGGGATAGGTGCGCCCTTAGGCCTTGTGGGCCCCTCGTGGCTCCGTTTGACCTAATTCCAATGCTATAAATTCTCGAATATTGGAAAAACCCCAAAGAATCCACCGAAACAATTTTTCCACCATCGCAAGTCTCTATTCTTCCATAATCCCATCTGGAGGACTTTTCCGGTACTCCGCCAGACGGGGGATTGATCACGGAGGGCCTCTACATCAACCTTACTACACCTTTGATGATGTGTGAGTTGTTTAGCACGGACCTACGGATCCATCGTTATTAGCTAGATAACTCTATATCTCTCTCCCTCTCCTTGATCCTCAATACAATGTTCTCTTCGGAGTTCTATTAGTTGCAATATTCTTTTGCCATGTGTTTGTTGGGATCCGATGAATTGTGGGTTTATGATCAAATTATTCATTGAAAGTAATTGAGTCTTTTTCGAACTTTATTATGTATGATTGTTATAACTCAATAATTCTTTCCGATCTATGGGGTTTCTTTAGCCAAGTTGATGTATGGTTCTTCAATGGAAGTGGTGCATAGTAGTAGGTTCAATCTTGGCAATGTCCTCACCCAGTGACAATAGGGGTAGCGAGGCATGTACTTGTATTGTTGATACTAAGGGTAAAATGATGGGGTTTAATCACATTCCTTTGTTTTATGATGTCTACATTATGTCATCATACTTCATGCATTACTCTGTTTGTTATGAACTTAATACATAGAGGCAAGCAAAGAGCCCTCTCGAAGTGGACAAATAGTAGTAGATGCAGGCAGGAGTTGGTCTAATGTCATAGATGTTATGCCTATGTGCATGATCATGCCATGAATAACGTCACAACTATGCAATTTTCAATCAGTTGCCCAACAACAATTTGTCTACCCACTGTATGCTATCTTTATGACAGAGATGCATCTAGTGAAAACTATGGCCCCCGGGGTCTACTTTAATGATATTGCTAAAACAAAAAATATCTTGCTACAATTTTCTATCTTTTATTTTACTTCGCAATATATCTATCACCTATTACCTGATTTGATCCTTGCAATTAACGAGTACAAGGGGATTGAGAACGCTCTTGCCCGTGTTGAGTGCAAGTATTTGCCCTTGTATGCGTAAGTACGTGTGCGATAGTTATCCCATCTGATACTGGTACGCCAATCAGACATTTCGTAAACTCATCTGACCCTTGTATGCTGATTAACTTATCATCTTAATTATATATCGCATACAGTTCAGGAAAAGTGAATGTGTGTGATAGTCTCCTTATTGCACATGCTTTAGAATCGGGAAATGTTTGTGATGGGGCGCACATCGTAAATGTTGCACGACAAAATACTACGTGCGATGGTAATGCCAGTGCGTGCGAGTAGCAAGGATGGAGCGTTTGGGATATTCGATATATCACAAACAATTGTGTGAGGACGCACGTTTGGGATAGATGCGGGCATCACATACACTTAGTTTTAGAAAACATATGCATTCCTACTCCCTATCGCCGACAGTTTTTGGGTTGTGTGGGAAGCCCCCCCCCCCTATAGCACACACAGGCAAGGCGACGGTTTAAAATTCTGTCGCAAAAGGGGGTAAAATTGTTTGTATAGCAGGTCACAATAGCAGTGTATGGGTTTTCTGTAAAACCAAAAACAAGCAGAAAACAGAAATTGGCAATAAGCACTAGGTTAATAGGTTGGTTCCCAATAATAATAATATTTTTTGCATATAAACTATATAAGATTGATAATATAATACTATGAAATAATAAAAAAATTATAGATATGTTGGAGACGTATCAGCCAGCTCCCCAAAGTTTGCTAGCTTCCTCCGCCCGGCTGCACTAGTGGGCAAGAGCATAAAGCTCCGCTACAGTGTGTACCCAACGAGTCGCCATACCTCATGGACCCAGGCACTACGAACGTTCAGGTATAAGGCCATAATGATGGAAGAAACAAGCATTCCTTCAATCGCGTCCTCCACTCGACGAAAGCACCGGATGTACTCCCGAAGTAGCTCACGTGGCCTCTTCTTGAGGTATCGGAGCGAGATGTACATGGGGTAAACCATCGTGAGAACTTTTCCCCGATGAATGGTCTTGGCAGCAGCCGCTCGGGGGCACCATGGATGATGCCCCACCTCTCTGCCTTCGGGAGCGAACCGCACAGTCTGGGACTTGCCAGACATGGGGTTCTTCTGAATGTGAGGCGGGGTGCCCTCCATTCACCGGCAGGGATGAAGCTTTAGTGGATGCTAGACATAGGCAGCCATACCCTGGCCATCCTCGCTTGGTGGTGTGGAAGCTGATGACAACGATGAGGGAGCTGGCGTTGACGAAAGCCAACGACTTTGTTAATGTAGATCCGCATGAGCGCCCCCCCCCTTCCTGACGCACTAGATGTCGTCGTGTGTGTGTAGAACACACGCATGTACCATGGACGGATGACATCCCTTTGCTAGATCAGGGATGGGTCACGAATCCGAGGACCTACACTACTGAAATATATGCAATGGACACGACGATTTACTCAAGTTCGGGCCGCATGGTTGCATAATACCCTACTCCTGCATTTTATGTGTTTTTATGGGTGGATTAGAGCTACAAGTCCTTCCTGGGAATAGGAAACATAGTGTGCTCCTACTAGTGTTCTAACAAGTGTCCAACCTTGTTCTACTTGCTCTCTTTCTTTTCTTTATGCTTGTTTTTCTCCTCCCCCTTCCTTTTCATAGCATGGACCACCTTTTATATTCCAAGGGGGTACCAAAATGGGTTTGAGGCCAAGGAAGTGGTCTGGGTCCGACTAGGTAGGTGAGTGCATTAATTGCACGATGATGTTTTGTCGTCTTCTGTCTTCCAGAAACAAACCCTAGTCTTCAATACCGACTACGGTGACACCTGAAGGAAATATGCCCTAGAGGCAATAATAAAGTTATTATTTATTTCCTTATTTCATGATAAATGTTTATTATTCATGCTAGAATTGTATTAACCGGAAACTTGATACATGTGTGAATACATAGACAAATAGAGTGTCACTAGTATGCCTCTACTTGACTAGCTTGTTGAATCAAAGTTGGTTAAGTTTCCTAGACATAGACATGAGTTGTCATTTGATTAATGGGATCACATCATTAGAGAATGATGTGATTGACTTGACCCATTCCGTTAGCTTAGCACTTGATCGTTTAGTATGTTGCTATTGCTTTCTTCATAACTTATACACGTTCCTATGACTATGAGATTATGCAACTCCCGTTTACCGGAGGAACACTTTGTGTGCTACCAAACGTCACAACGTAACTAGGTGATTATAAAGGAGCTCTAAAGGTGTCTCCAAAGGTACTTGTTGAGTTGGCGTATTTCGAGATTAGGATTTCTCACTCCGATTGTCGGAGAGGTATCTCTGGGCCCTCTCGGTAATGCACATCACTATAAGCCTTGCAAGCAATTTGATTAATGAGTTAGTTGCAGGATGATGCATTACATAACGAGTAAAGAGACTTGCCGGTAACAAGATTGAACTAGGTATTGAGATACCGACGATCGAATCTCGGGCAAGTAATATACCGATGACAAAGGGAACAACGTATGTTGTTATGCGGTTTGACAGATAAAGATCTTTGTAGAATATGTGGGAGCCAATATGAGCATCCAGGTTCCGCTATTGGTTATTGACAGGAGACGTGTCTTGGTCATGTCTACATTGTTCTCGAACCCGCAGGGTCCGCACGCATAAAGTTCGATGACGGTTATATTATGAGTTTATGTGTTTTGATGTACCGAAGGAGTTCGGAGTCCTGGATGAGATCGGGGACATGACGAGGAGTCTCAAAATGGTCGAGACGTAAAGATCGATATATTGGACGACTATATTCGGACATCGGAAAGGTTCTGAGTGATTCGGGTATTTTTCGGAGTACCGGAGAGTTACGGGAATTCATATTGGGCCTTAATGGGCCATACGGGAAAGGAGAGAAAGGCCCCAAAGGGTGGCCGCACCTCTCCCCATGGACTAGTCCGAATTGGACTAGGGAGGGGCGGCGTCCCCTTCCTTCCTTCTCCTTCTCCCTTCCCTTCTTCCACTCCAACAAGGAAAGGAGGAGTCCTACTCCCGATGGGAGTAGGACCCCCCCTTGGCGCGCCCTCCTCCTAGGTCGGCCGCCTCCCCCCTTGCTCCTTTATATACGGGGGCAGGGGGGCACCTCTATACACAACAATTGATCCCTTGGATCTCATAGCCGTGTGCGGTGCCCCCTCCACCATATTCCTCCTCGATAATATTGTAGCAGTGCTTAGACGAAGCCCTGCGTCGGTAGAACATCATCATCATCATCACCACGCCGTCGTGCTAGCGGAACTCTCCCTCGACACTCGGTTGGATCAGAGTTCGAGGGACGTCATCGAGCTGAACATGTGCAAGAACTCGGAGGTGCCATGCTTTCGGTGCTTGATCGGTCGGGCCATGAAGACGTACGACTACATCAACCGCGTTGTGCTAACAATTCCGCTTTCGGTCTACGAGAGTACATGGACAACACTCTGCCCTCTCGTTGCTATGCATCACCATGATCTTGCATGTGCGTAGGAATTTTTTTGAAATTACTACGTTCCCCAATAGTGGCATCCGAGCCAGGTTTTATACATAGATGTTATATGCACGAGTAGAACACAAGTGAGTTATGGGTGATACAAGTCATACTGCTTACCAGCATGTCATACTTTGGTTCGGCGGTATTGTTGGATGAAGCGGCCCGGACCGACATTATGCGTACGCTTACGCGCAACTGGTTCTACTGACGTGCTTTAGACACAGGTGGTTGGCGGGTGTCAGTTTCTCCAACTTTAATTGAACCAAGTGTGGCTATGCCCGGTCCTTGAGAAGGCTAAAACAACACTAACTTGACGAACTATCGTTGTGATTTTGATGCATAGGTAAGAACGGTTCTTGCTCCCCACGTAGCAGCCACATAAAACTTGCAACAACAAAGTAGAGGACGTCTAACTTGTTTTTGCAGGGCATGTTATGATGTGATATGGTCAAGACGTGATGAGATATAAGTTGTTATATGAGATGATCATGTTTTGTTGAAGTTATCGGCAACTGGCATAATCCTTATGGTTGTCTCTTTATTGCATAAGATGCAAGTGCCAAATAATTGCTTTACTTTATCGCTATGCGATAGCAATAGTTGCAAGAGCAATAATTGGCGAGACAACCATGTGACGACACATTGATATAGATCAAGATGATGGAGATCATGGTGTCGTGTCGGTGACGATAGAGATCATGATAGTACTTTGGAGATGGACATCAAAGGCACAAGACGATCATGGCCATATCATGTCACATATTTTGATTGCATATGATGTTTATCTTTTATACATCTTATTTTGCTTAGTTCGACGGTAGCTTTATAAGATGATCTCTCACTAAATTTCAAGGTATAACTGTTCTCCCTGAGTATGAACCATTGCGTAAGTTCTTCGTGCTGAGACACCACGTGATTATCGGGTGTGATAGGCTCTATGTTCAAATACAACGGGTGCAAAACAGTTGCACACGCAGAATACTTAGGTTAAACTTAACGAGCCTAGCATATACAAATATGGCCTCGGAACACTGAGACCGAAAGGTCGAGCATGAATCATATAGTAGATATGATCAACATAGTGATGTTCACCATTGAAAACTACTCCATCTCACGTGATGATCGGACATGGTTTAGTTGATTTGGATCACGTGATCGCTTAGATGATTAGAGAGATGTTTATCTAAGTGGGAGTTCTTAAGTAAGATGATTAATTGAACTTTAATTTATCATGAACTTAGTCCTGATAGTATTTTGCAAATTATGTAGATCAATAGCTCGCGTTGTTGCTTCCCTATGTTTATTTTTGATATGTTCCTAGAGAAAAACTATGTTGGAAGATATTAGTAGCAATGATGCGGATTAGATCCGTGATCTGAGGTCTATCCTCATTGCTGCATAGAAGAATTATGTCCTTGATGCACCGCTAGGTGACATACCTATTGCAGGAGTAGCTGCAGATGTTATGAACGTTTGGCAAGCTCAATATGATGACTACTTGATAGTTTAGTGCACCATGCTTAACGGCTTAGAATCGGGACTTCAATGACGTTTTGAACGTCATGGAGCATATGAGATGTTCCAGGAGTTGAAGTTAATATTTCAAGCAAATACCCGAGTTGAGAGATATGAAGTCTCCAACAAGTTCTATAGCTAAAAGATGGAGGAGAATTGCTCAACTAGTGAGCATGTTCTCAGATTGTCTGGGTACTACAATCGCTTGAATCAAGTGGGAGTTAATCTTCCAGATAAGATAGTGATTGACAGAGTTCTCTAGTCACCATCGCCAAGTTACTAGAACTTCATGATGAACTATAGTATGCAAGGGATGACGAAAACGATTCCCGAGCTCTTCATGGTGTTGATATCGACGAAGGTAGAAATCAAGAAAAGAGCATCGTTGATGATTGACAAGACCACTAGTTTCAAGAAAAGGGCAAAGGGAAAGAATGGGAACTTCAAGTAGAATGACAAGCAAGTTGTCACTCCCGCGAAAAAGCTCAAAGCTGGACCAAAGCCTGAAACTGAGTGCTTACACTACAAAGGGAATGGTCACTTGAAGCGGAAATGCCCTGAATATTTGGTGGATAAGAAAGATGGCAAAGTGAACAAGGGTATATTTGATATACAGGTTATTGAAGTGTATCTTACTAGTCTTTATAGTAGCCCCTGGGTATTTGATACTTGTTCAGTTACTAAAAATTAGTAACTCAAAACAGGAGTTACAGAATAAACAGAGACTAGTTGAGGGTGAAGTGATGATGTGTGTTGGAAGTGGTTCCATGATTGATATGATCATCATCGCACACTCCCTATACTTTCGGGATTAGTGTTAAACCTAAATAAATGTTATTTGCCGTTTGCGTTGAGCATGAATTTGATTTGATCATGTTTATTGTAATATGGTTATTCATTTAAAGTCATAGAATAAAATTGTTGTTCTGTTTACATGAATAAAACCTTCGATGGTCAAACACCCAATGAAAATAGTTTGTTGGATCTCGATTGTAGTGATACACATATTCATAATATTGATGCCAAAAGACGCAGAGTTGATAATGACAGTGCAACTTATTTTTGCCACTGTCGTTTGGGTCATATCGGTGTAAAGCACATGAAGAAACTCCATAAAGATGGATTTTTTGGAATCACATGGTTATGAATCATTTGATGCCTGCGAACCGTGCCTTGTGGGCAAGATGACTAAAACTCCATTCTCTGGAACAATGGAACGAGCTACTAACTTGTTGGAAATAATACATACCGATGTATGTGGTCCAATGAGTGTTGATGCTCGTGGCGTGTACCGTTATTTTCTGACCTTCACAGTTGATTTGAGCAGATATGAGTATATCTACTTAATGAAGCACAAGTCTGAAACATTTGAAAAGTTCAAAGAATTTCAGAGTGAAGTGGAGAATCATCGTAACAAGAAAATAAAGTTTCTACAATCTGATCGTAGAGAAGAATATTTGAGTTACGAGTTTGGCCTTCATTTGAAACAATGTGAAATAGTTTCGCAACTCACGCCACCAGGAACACCACAATGTAATGGTGTGTCCGAACGTTGTAATCGTACTTTACTAGATATGGTGCGATCTACGATGTCTCTTACCGATTTGCCACTATCGTTTTGGGGTTATGCATTAGAGACAGCTGCATTCACGTTAAAAAGGGCACCATCAAAATCCGTTGAGACGACGCCTTATGAACTGTGGTTTGGCAAGAAACCAAAGTTGTCGTTTCTTAAAGTTTGGGGCTGCGATGCTTATGTGAAAAAGTTTCACCTGATAAGCTCGAACACAAATCGGAGAAGTGCGTCTTCATAGAATACCCAAAGTAATCTGTTGGGTACACCTTCTATCATAGATCCGAAGGCAAGATATTCGTTGCTAAAATGGATCCTTTCTAGAGAAGGAGTTTCTCTCGAAAGAAGTGAGTGGAAGGAAAGTAGAGCTTGGTAAGGTAATTGTACCTTCTCTCGAATTGGAAAGTAGTTTGTCACAGAAATCAGTTCTAGTGATTCCTACACCAATTAGTGAGGAAGCTAATGATGATGATCATGAAGCTTCAGATCAAGTTACTACCGAACATTGTAGATCTTCCAGATTAAGATCCGCACCAGAGTGGTACGGTAATCCTATTTTGGAAGTCATGTTACTAGACCATGATGAACCTATGAACTATGAGGAAGCGATGATGAGCCCAGATTCCGAAAAATGGCTTGAGGCCATGAAATCTGAGATGGGATCCATGTATGAGTACAAAGTATGGACTTTGGTTGACTTGCCCGATGATTGGCAAGCCATCAAGAATAAATGGATCTTCAAGAAGAAGACTGACGCTGATGGTAATGTTACTGTCTACAAAGCTCGACTTGTTAAGGTCTTCGACAAGTTCAAGGGGTTGACTATGATGAGACTTTCTCACCCGTAGCGATGCTTAAGTCTGTCCGGATCATGTTAGCAATTGCCGCATTTTATAATTATGAAATATGGCAAATGGATGTCAAAACTGCATTCCTAATGGATTTCTAGAAGAAGAGTTGTATATGATGCAACCAGAAGGTTTTGTCGATCCAAAAGGTGCTAACAAAGTGTGCAAGCTCCAACGATCCATTTACGGACTGGTGCAAGCCTCCCAGAGTTGGAATAAACACTTTGATAGTGTGATCTGAGTATATGGTTTTATACAGACTTTTGGAGAAGCCTGTATTTACAAGAAAGTGAGTGGGAGCTCTGTAGCATTTCTGATATTATATGTGGATGACATATTGTTGATTGGAAATGATATAGAATTTTTGGATAGCATAAAAGGATACTTGAATAAAAGTTTTTCAATGAAAGACCTCGGTGAAGCTGCTTACACATTGAGCATCAAGATCTATAGAGATAGATCAAGACGCTTGATAAGATTTTGCAATGAGTACATACCTTAATAAGATTTTGAAGTAATTCAAAATGGAACAGTCAAAGAAGGAGTTCTTTGTAAGGTGTGAAGTTGAGTAAGACTCAAAACCCGACTATGGCAGAAAATAGAAAGAGAATGAAAAGTCATTTCCTATGCCTCAGACATAGGTTCTATTAAGTATGCTATGCTGTGTACCAGACCTATTGTATACCTTGCTCTGAGTTTAGCAAGGGAGTACAATTTTGATCTAAGATTAGATCACTGGACAGTGGTCAAGAATATCCTTAGTAAGGACTAAGGAAATATTTCTCGATTATGGAGGTGATAAAAGAGCCCATCGTAAAGAGTTACATCGGTGCAAGCGTTTACACCAATCCAGATGACTCTAAGTCTCAATCTAGATACATATTGAAACTTGGAGCAATTAGCTAGAGTAGCTCCGTGCAGAGCATTGTAGACATAGAATATTTGCAAAATACATACGGCTCTAAATGTGACAGACCCGTTGACTAAACTTCTCTCACGAGCAAAACATGATCATACCTTAGTACTCTTTGGGTGTTAATCACATAGCGATGTGAACTAGATTATTGACTCTAGTAAACCCTTTGGGTGTTGATCACATGACGATGTGAACTATGGGTATTAATCATATACAGATATGAATATTGGTGTTAAATCACATGATGATGTGAACTAGATTATTGACTCTAGTGCAAGTGGGAGACTGAAGGAAATATGCCCTAGAGGCAATAATAAAGTTATTATTTATTTCCTTATTTCATGATAAATGTTCATTATTCAAGCTAGAATTGTATTAACTGAAAACTTGATACATGTGTGAATACATAGACAAACCGAGTGTCACTAGTATGCCTCTACTTGACTAGCTCATTGAGTCAAAGATGGTTAAGTTTCCTAGCCATAGACCTGAGTTGTCATTTGATTAACGGGATGACAACATTAGAGAATGATGTGATTGACTTGACCCATTCCGTTAGCTTAGCACTTGATCGTTTAGTATGTTGCTATTGCTTTCTTCATAACTTTTACATGTTCCTATGACTATGATATTATGCAACTCCCGTTTACCGGAGGAACACTTTGTGTGCTAACAAACATCACAATGTAACTGGGTGATTATAAAGGAGCTCTACAGGTGTCTCCGAAGGTACATGTTAAGTTGGCGTATTTCGAGATTAGGATTTGTCATTCCGATTGTCGGAGAGGTATCTCTGGGCCCTCTCGGTAATGCACATCACTATAAGCCATGCAAGCAATGTGAATAATGAGTTAGTTGAGGGTTGACGCATTACATAAGGAGTAAAGAGACTTGCCGGTAACGAGATTGAACTAGGTATTGAGATACCGACAATCGAATCTCGGGCAAGTAATATACCAATGACAAAGGGAACAACGTATGTTGTTATGTGGTTTGACCGATAAAGATCTTCGTAGAATATGTGAGAGCCAATATGAGCATCCAGGTTCCGCTATTGTTTATTGACCAGAGATGTGTCTCGGTCATGTCTACATTGTTCTCGAACCCGTAGGGTCCGCACGCTTAAAGTTCGATGACGGTTATATTATGAGTTTATGTGTTTTGATGTACCGAAGGAGTTCGGAGTCCCGGATGAGATCTGGGACATGACGAGGAGTCTCGAAATGGTCAAAACGTAAAGATCGATATAAGGGACGACTATATTCGGACCTCGGAAAGGTTCCGAGTGATTCGGGTATTTTTCGGAGTACCGGAGAGTTACAGGAATTCGTATTGGGCATTAATGGGCCATATGGGAAAGGACAGAAAGGCCCCAAAGGGTGGCGCCCCCTTCCTTCCTTCTCCTTCTCCCTTCCCTTCTTCCACTCCAACAAGGAAAGGAGGAGTCCTACTCCCGATGGGAGTAGGACTCCCCCCTTGGCACACCCTCCTCCTAGGCCATCCGCCTCCCCCTTGCTCCTTTATATACGGGGGCAGGGGGCACCCCTAGACGCAACAATTGATCCCTTGGATCTGTTAGACATGTGCGTTGCCCCCCTCCACCATATTCCACCTCGATAATATCGTAGCGGTGCTTAATCGAAGCCCTGCATCGGTAGAACATCATCATCATCACCACGCCGTCATGCTGACGGAACTCTCCCTCGACACTCGGCTGGATCAGAGTTCGAGGGACATCATCGAGCTGAATGTGTGCAAGAACTCGGAGGTTCCATGCTTCCGATGCTTGATCGGTCGAGCCGTGAAGACGTACGAATACATCAACCGTGTTGTGCTAACGCTTCCTCTTTCGGTCTACGAGGGTATGTGGACAACACTCTCCCCTCTCGTTGCTATGCATCACCATGATCTTGCGTGTGCGTAGGATTTTTTTTGAAATTACTACGTTCCCCAACAACACCTTCTTGAGGCGTGACACGTCTTAGCACATGTGTACACCATGCCTTGGCGTGGGTGAGTGATTCACCCCTTGCGTCTTGTCCATCGCCTAGCGCGCCTGCCTACCAGCAGCGTGGCGTGAGGGTCCTGCGAGCACAGAACGACTGCACCAATCGTAGGTGAGGCGATATGATGCAGAGCATCCTATGGACATCACCATGCCAAGAGTCCATTTGGCAAGTGACACATGCGACATATACTTCATACATACAAAGGTGAATCATCTCCTTACACGTGTCCACTTGTAGCCATCGAGGGTGGTATACTACTTGACCCCTCTCTTGTGTGCAAACCTAGGTGTGAGCGGAGCTACACATTCATCGAGGAGGAGTCCAGGAAGAAGAGAACATCTACACCATCCAAAAGGGAAGCCTAGAAGCGAAGAAGGAAGCGCCAAGAAGAAGGCAGCAGCTCCCAGGCGACCCAGTGCGCACGAGCCTCTCCGACCCCGTGCCCACGGGCCTCCCAGGCTGATGGTCCTAAAGACCCCGTGCGCACGGGCGTGTACCGTGCCTACGGGACCCCCGTGTTCACAGGCCTCACGGACCCCGTGCGCACAGGCCCATGCATCAGGTGTCTGGATACCCCGTGCGCACGGGCTCCACTTACCCCGCGCACATGGGGACCCCCGAGTGTTACTACGGGCTTTGCCCATGTAATCCCCATTTTACCCCTGCTTACCCCTTCATCCCTTGGACCTATATATACTCCTCTTACTCCTCCACTTAGACTTAGCTCCCTTTGCATCATTTATCTCATATGCCATGCCATGACCACCTATCTTCGGATATGCATTGTTTTGGATGTTGTTCATATTCTCCATATGATGTTTCCACTATTGTTCATGAGGAGACCCCCATAGTTTCCTCATACATGTTAGGATATTTTGATCCATCCCATTCTTTGCATGATTCCCATGATTGTGTGCACCATATGCTCCCCATGAATAAAGATGCTATTGATGTGCCATATACTTGTTTGCCCAATTTGTGTCCCCGTCGTGTCTTACATAACAACTATTGTTTCGTGATGGATGACATGTTTCTATACCGTGGTTCAAATTTCTTTGAGAATTGCTTATCTTGTGCTAACTCTCACGTTCACATACACATCATGATGGATGATGTGTACATTTACCACACACACACTTTCTTTGGTTTGTGTCTGTTTTGTGTAGGTACCAATAAAGACTCGTCAACTTCACAATCCCATGAGATGACGAAACAAGCTCTAGAGAGGAATGATGACTTGGGATTCCGTGGATTTTCATTCCCACCTCTCCCTTCGCACAAAGACTTCGCGCATCTCTTCTACATGGCCCTCACTTGGTTATGGGTTATTTACCACTTCTCACTTTATGCCCATATTGCATGCTCACTTTGCATGATATGCTCATTCCTATGCCTTTGTCATGCATTTGTGACCCATGCTTCGCATTACACATGATGATTGATTCTAGTACTTGTATGTGTATTTGCAAGTTTGGTGGAGATATTTCTTGTTATTGCCATGCACCATTTATGACCCATTCCTATGATGATATTATGATCTTGCTTTGTGTTCGTGCTTGCGATATGTCATATGCATTGCGTATATACACCATTTGCTCACATGACATGATTGCCATGATTTACTCTAGTGTGTTGCATCTTTGCCACACTAGTTTGTATGACATGATTACTATGCTTGCATTGTGTAGTGCATCACCCATGATTCATACTTGCTCATTTCATGCGGTTGATAGCCACTATTGCCATGCTTTGCACATGATTGCTATTACTACTTGTCATATGTCTCCATATGTTGCATCTCTTATGCTAGATGACCTGCCATGTATTGAGTGCAACAATGCTCTTAATCTTGCTCATGAGATTGCCCCCATAGCATTCTCGCATATACTTGGAGATTTTGACATATTTCTTGTGAAGCATGCTTGTCTTTCTTCTTTGTGTCATATGCCTAGTGACATGAATATAGCCATTGTTGCATCATATTATTCATGCACTTTTGCTTCTAATGATTATGTGCAAGAGAAGAGAACCATCATGATGGATGATGTGCTTATCTACCATGCACATACATTGTTTTCTTTCTTTTGTGCATGTGTAGGATACTTTGACTTCGTGTCGACTTCCATTTCACGTGAGTTGACCATTCGAGCTCTTGAGAGTGAGCCTCATACATGCAACCACGACTTGCTTCTACACCACATTTCCTACCACTTTGGCATTGTGAAGGACGCACAAGGACATGCTTTCAAGGTGATATCCTTCTATCTCGAGAACCCCAAAACCATGAGCATGCATATTGTGCATCATACTTCATGTGTTGCTTGCACCATCAGACTTATTGGTCATCTTCGACCACTTGATTGCACACATGTTAGAGATAGTGTTTCATTCATGATTTCCACATTGTTATGCCTCATGACACATATGCCTTGTGTGTTGCATCTAGTTCTTCACATATGCCATGTCCCTTTGCTTATCATATGCTTGACTTGATTGCCTCACACATGTTGAACAATTGCTCTTTCCGTTGTGTTGAGTGCCACACTATTTTCACTACACCATGTGCATGTTATGCTTGGATTGTCTTGCACTTGCCCCATGTGTTTAGACATCGCATTATATTTGGTGTTGTGAATGATTACTATGCATACCATAGACCGTTTGTTGAGCACTTTATGCATTCTTGCTATGACATTGAGGTAGATGCTTGTTTACTTGTCCCACATCTTTGCATCTCTACCTCTGATTTGCATGCTTGTTTCCATGATGTCCTTGATTGTGCTCAATTTATATGCTTAAATGCCATGACACACCTCTTTGTCAAACCATATACTACGCTTGATGACAACACTTGTTGGGTGAATCACCTCTTGAATGCTTGGTTTTGCTCTAACACCAACCACATTTGTTTTTCCAAGTGCTTGTTATCTTTTCTCCATTTGAAGGAACTACAAGACGGTGCGACATTGGAGAGTATCCATTTGGAACTACAAGATGATGAATGCTTGGTGATCATCCTCTTCTACACGGCGACATCATCTCTCACCCATGGTGACTTGGATTTCGATCCGAGGTCGGATCTTTCCCAACGGGGAGGGGATGGTGCGGAGCATCCTATGGAAATCACCATGTCAAGAGTCCATTTGGCAAGTGACACGTGCGTCATCTACTTCATACATACAAAGGTGAATCATCTCCTTTACACGTGTCCACTTGTACCTTTCGAGGATGGTATACTACTTGACCCCTCGGTTGTGTGCATACCTAGGTCTGAGCGGAGCTACACATTGATCGAGGAGGAGTCCAAGAAGAAGAGAACATCTACACCATCCAAGTGGGAAGCTTGGAAGCGGAGAAGGAAGCGCCAATAAGAAGGCAACAGCTCCCAGGCGACCCCGTGCACACAGGCCTCTCCGACCCCATGCCCACGGGTCTCCCAGGCTGGCGGTCCTGAAGACCCCATGCGCACGGGCGTGTACCGTGCCCACAGGACGCCCTTGTTCACGGGCTTCATGGACCCCGTATGCATGGGCTCATGTGTCACGTCTCTGGATACCCTGTGCGCATGGGCTCCACTTACCCCATGCGCACGGGACCCCCTGAGTGTTGGTGCGGGCTTTGCCCATGTAATCCACATTTCACCCTTGCTTACCCCTTCATCCCTTGGACCTATATATACTTCTCTTCCTCCTCCATTTAGACTTATCTAAGAATAGATCTAGACATTAGAGCTTAGCTTATGATCTCCCCTTGTGGATTTCCTCTAGAGGGAGAAGACTCCATTGGGGTACAAGACCTCCATTGGAGAAGATCCTTTGGGATTCATCAAGACCTCATATCGTTCATAGGATTTGGGATGAACTTTACCATGTATCTTGTTTCCCTTTGATTGTTCATGTACCTTGTGGATCTTGTGTGGATTTGAGTCTAGTGGATGTGTGATTGGACTTGTTCTTGAGTGTTCCTCTTGTGATTCCCCCCTTGTGTTCTTCTTGTTCTTGGGAATTTCCCCTCCCATTCGTGAAAGATATCCATCTAGGGTTCCACCCTACAACATCTTGTTGTCGCAGGCTAGCTGAGTGCTTGCCACCTAAGGACAACCGTTGTCGGGTGAGGTCATTCACGGGTCTTGGTGTAGCGACCAGACCTCAAAAGGTCAAGTCTCTATGCATCATTGTCATCCCTGGATCAGTAATGCTGACACGCACAGTACTCGTGGAATTATAACAGAGTTTCAATCACACACTTATTACATCAAGTCCTCATAAAGAGAATGATTACACAAAAATATCATGGCTAAAGGCCATCTAAACTAAATAAATGCGGAAGCTTCGAAGGTAAATGAGTCCATCAACTCCAACGGCATAGCTGAGTGCAAAACAACGACCTATCGCACCTTATTCGTCATCTGAGTAGTCTGCAACATGAGACGTTGCAGCCGTGTAGGTCAGCATATTGAATATGCTGGCAGAATTACACTATAAAGCAATGAAATTCAAGATCTATATCTACATGCAATATTTGGCTAGTGGAGGCTGTAAGTTTCATGGTTTTGCATAAAGCTAGTTTTTCCCTACAACAAAGGAATAATTTTCTTTAACTACTCCCAATTTGCCCATTATTTGAGAAGGTAACCCCAACTCAAATCCCAATTAAAAGTATCATCATTAACCCAATTCAAATTAATTAAAATAACGTGATGAGATGACATCAATAGATTCAAGTACTAGATACTCAAGATGTCCATAACCGGGGACACGGCTAACCACGATTTGTTTATACACTCTGCATAGGTTTGCGCACTTTTCCCCACAAGACTCGATCTCCTCCATTGAATTTCTTGCACTTCAGATGTTTGAGAAATGGATGACTGAGACACAGTCCTTTAGAAGCATTTACTCTTTACTCTGGATAGACAGTACCACCTACATCCCCTACATCTGCTAGCCTACCACTGAAAGAGGTCACACAATTCAACTATTCCAGAGCCCATAATGGCTTGTGGCTGCAGACAGAAGTTTCTAGCATGAATAATCTTATGACCCCTTTGATCCTGGGTGGCGTACCATAGGAAGAATCACATGGGTACTCCGGGATTTTCCAAAGTAGGCATCACTGGGTTCCCCAGGTGCCTGCAACCAATCCGCCTAGATGTATATTAAAGTTGACACCTTAATGTTGTCCATAATTAAATAACTCTCAAACTTCCATGTGTGAATCACAATCTAGTCCCCGTCTACGAGCATGGCTAAGCAATAAATAAGCATAATGTATATTCCCGGGGTGATCGAAAGGGTATTAGGTTCCTACCTCAAGATCTACAACCAAAACCACATGTTCCAAATCCTACTCATGCAAATATTTGAGGGGCAATACTAATGCATAGTAAAAACTGGGTATATAAGAGTATGATCAAAGTGTAACTTGCCTTGCTGACGATCTGAAAACCCTAGTGACTCATAGTAGCACGCTTCGCACTCCAAAAATTCTATCGCAAACAAACAATAACATACATAAGCACTCAAGCATAGGGTGCAAGGGTAAAACTCAACAGAAAAGATCCAAACTGAAAGTTCAGTTGAAGAACTTCAATTTGCAAAAAGAATCAATCGAATCGGAGCTACGAAACTCAAACTACGATCAAAAGAAGTTCGAAAACAAATCGGCTTGAAACCACATTTTAAATTGTCAAAATCATGTTCAAGTTGATTATCTGCAAATAGGGATTTGAGACGAAGATTTTGGCGCTGGTTTCACTGGATTTGGATAAGCGAGAAAAAAGTTGCGAGGGTTTGAAAATCAATGGCTAATCTATGATAAAAATAATCGCGAATAGGTCCCTGGCCGAAAATAAAATAAAAAGAAAAAGACTAACGAACGACCGTTCGCTAACAGAGTCAAACGAATGAAAACGTTCCTGAACGAAGACGTTCAAGTGAACGTCCGCTAAATAGCAAAACCGAAAAAACCAAACCAGCCGTTCGATCAAAAAAAATTACCAGGGACGTTTTTGTCGGTTTTACCGATCCAACAAAGAAAACCGATGGTGGCGAGATCCGGCGAGTCCGACGGCGGCGCGAGCAACAGTGTGGCGGCAGGGCATCGCGGGCGGCGGTGTGGCAGCGGGGCGGCGACGCAGCAGCGGCATCAAGCGGCGGTGGTGGCGGCGAGCAACTGCAGCGGCGTCGCGACTCGGGAGGCGGGGCGCGGCGCGGCTCGGTGGCGGTGGCTGCGTTGGTGGGCGGCTCGGGATGGAGAGGAGGGTGGTGGCGGGGGGGGTATATAAAGAGGGGAGGGAGCTGCTTGGAGGAGGGGCAAAGGCGGCGGCGGGGAGGCGTAGTTCGGCGCAGGGTGGAGTCCGGCGGCGCCGCGGCTCCCGCGCGGGGAAGGCGGCGGTGGCCCGGCTTGGCTGGGACTTTCGCACAGTCGGGCGAAACTTTTTTTTAAGTAACTTCCGCCGAAACAAAAAATCCTAATAATATAAAAAAAATTCTAAAAATGCCAAAACAATTTTCACCGTCTAAATAAAATATTTAGAACAAAGTGAATATTTTTCTGGCCAAAAATGCATATTTTTCTAATTCAAATAAAATCTCAAATAATATCAAAATAAAATATATATTTGATTTTAATAATTTTCCTCCAATATTCCTCTCTTTGGAAGAAGTCATATTATCTTCTCTCTTTCATTTTTAATATTAGAAATATTTGAAGAGAAGAATATTAAAACCAAATTGATCCTCTCTTCAGATTTGAGAAATATTCAAATATGAAAATAAATGAAATCCCCAACTCTCTCCTTGGGTCCTTGAGTTGCTTAGGATTTTTAGGATCACAATCCAAAATACAAATAAAATATGATATGCATATGATGACCTATGTATAACATCCAAATTGAAAATTGGGATGTTGCACTTGGCTGGCGGTAGCTGATGCCGGATACCTTGACCCGGATTCTATCTTTTCTTGGATGGGCTTGCTGGATGGGTATGGAGTTCTTTTCGATAAAGATGTGCATGCTACTTTTGAGGCCAAACTGCATCGGATGAGGTTGCTTGCCATTGTTCTTCTTCATGAAGATCTGCATACCACAACCGAAAGGAGTAGTGACACGCAACTCTCCTGTCTACTTGAGCATGGTCCAGGAGCGACCATGGTGCATAATTTGGTGCGTGACACGATTTTTCACAGTACCAACATCAGGCACTCTAGCTAGGACCCCCGAGCACCTCCATTGTAATACAAAAGCACTTATATTCCTCCAGCTCATATCAATACCAGCATGAAGTAGGGTTTTACACTCAGATTGCGGCCCAAACCTCTATAAAATCCCCTTGTGTTCGTGTGTTCGTGTGTGACCTTGCTCGTGGATTGACAAAGCATTTAGCACCTGGCCGAATTCACAAATACAGGGTATCCTTGATCCCTGGTGTCCTGAGTACACACTCTGGCATCTAGTGCGCCAAGTACGTGGATAAGGTTGAGTCAAACAGCCGGCTATAAGGACTACATTCACTTACTGTAATATCCCAAAAAAATTTAATTTGCAATGTTAATAGGATCGTTCATTTGCATCATGATTTCTATGCACATTTAAAATTTTGTACTTCATGAATAGTAAATGAGAGGGAATAAAAGGACTTTCCCAAAGTATTTATTTGAATCCTATTTGGATTTTATTATTAAAAATCCAAATCAAATTATAAGAAGGTAATATGACTCCTTCAAAAGTCATAGAGTTAGAAATGTTCAAACAAAAATATTTTGGATTTATTTACCTTTTTCCACTCAAGGAAAAAAATTGTGAGAGGAGATCACATGACTTCCTCATTATGAAAAGTGGGTTGGAAAAGTATTTGAATATTATTTGTTATTTTAAAGTTATTTGAGAAATTATTTTATACTCAAATGAACTCTTTTGCAAAAGATATTCTTTTTTCAAAACTTGCATTTTAGGCCAACAAAAAGTTCACATGATTCCACTTTAGTAGTGGGATTATTGTGAAGTTTTATGGGATTTTTGTAGTTATTTTGTTATGTTATTTAGCACTTTTCTCTCTCTATTTATAAAAAACTTATGTTTTAAAAAATCTTCAACACAGACCCAGCTCTAGCCGCTCGGGCCAGCCACCAAGCAGCCCACGGCCTACACGCGCTCGAAAATCATTCGTGCCAGCCGCCTGCATCGTGTCCTTTTTTTGCTCACCTCTCTATGCCGCTGACAGGTGGGACCTGTAGCTTCTGCCTCCTCCCACACTCCAAGTCAGAGTCCACTTCCACTATGACTAGATGATGCTGTTCAAATCGAGCCCGGACTGTAACCCAATCTCGGACACTTGCCCATGAAAGCCTCCCATAAATACCCCTACCTCGTCCCCATTTCTACCTCGACTAATTCCATCCGAGACCCTTCCATCTCTCGCATCCTTCTCGTCGAAGCCGTGAGCTTCCCCAGAGCGCCACCGCCTCCCCACGTGTCGTTCCAATGCCACAGCCGAGCACCGACACCACCATCAACTTCGCCACGTCAAGTCGCGCCTCCCCGTATCTTCACCCATCTCCATCGACCACTTGAGCAGCCTCGCCCTTGATGCCCGAGCTGTCCGCGACCATCTTCTCCGGCAACGACGCCACCCGCTGCTGCGATAAGCACCGGATTCCCCTCGATCGTTCGATTTAGATCTACCAGCCTAAAGTAGTTCCATTTTTTTTGCTTTCACCTAATCATTTTCTGCTAATTAGCGGTCGTTTTTTAGCCCACAACATAATGCACATGGCGCATTTGCCACGATCGACCGAAACTTAATGCTTTTGATTTCAGATCCTATTCAAATTTTGTTCTTATCATATCTTTAGTTCATAACTTCGACTTAGTTGATTCTTTTTGCAAATTAGAGCTCTTGGCACCTACTTTCTGTTAGTATTATAATCACACAAATTACCTACTTCTAAAATATATTTCTATTCAGAAACTTTATTTGGTTCTTTTTGGAGTTTTGAATACTTTTAAATCTTTTGTTTGTTTTGGATGTTTGATTGCTTATGTATGTGCTATTGTTTGCTTATGATAGATTGTCCAAAGTGCGAAACTGAATACTATCGATCTTTAGAGTTCAACGAGCATCGGCAAAGAAAGTTCACACTTTGACCATTCTCTAGTTATACCTATGTTTTATATGCATTGTAGTCTAAATTGAATATCATGCATGAGTAGGATTATGATTATGGCTATGCAATATACACCCAATAGTTCATTGAGGTAGGTCTGAGCCTTCACACAATTGTCGCCAACATTGTAGGAATTATTGCTTAGCCTTGCTTTTGTAGATGGGGTGGTATGTCTTAATATATGCAAGTTTTGCGAGTGCAGTAAATAAGCCCACTCTTAATAAATTTGATACATCTCTGGGTGGAATGGTTTGGGGCACCCTGGGGTAACCAGTGGATTCTCCTGAGTGACCTGGAGATGACCAGTGATCACTGCGGAATGCCACCCAGGCTCTAAGAGATTTATCAATCTTTTATGACTAGAACCGTACGTGTGCAGCCACAAGCTATTATGGGCTCCGTCTTGGTTGATCAGTTGTAGTGACTCTTAGGCAGTGGTTCTATGAGAAGTAGATATAAGTAGGTGGGATGGGCACTGCCAGTGTCAGGGGAATCTCTTCTGGGAGACCTTGTCTCGATCTTCCAGTTCTCAAACACGAGGCAGTCTGATAATTACAAAGGAGGAGAATGAGACTTGTTAGGAAAAGTGCACAAAACTTTGCAGAGTGTAAAACTAACCGATTATCCATGTCCCTAGTTATGGACAATTTGAGCATCTAGAAGTAGGAATTTGAGAAATCTCATCACATTAAATTAAATTAATTGGTTTAATCAAATTGGGCATAGATTGAGTGGAGGAACCATTTCAATCATATGATAAGATTTGTAGTAACAATTTAATTAATCTAATATAGGACAAACTTAGCTTTATGCAAAAATTACACTTAGAGCCTCCACCAGCCAAATTGCATATAGAGATAGAAATTTCCATTATTATCCTATGGTGTGATCCTTGCCAGCATATTCCATGTGCTAACCTATACGAGTGCAACATCTCATGTTGCAGAGTTTTCCGGCAAGGAGTAAGGTCGTTGTCCACACTCGGCATTTGTCGTGGAATTGATGGACTCATTTACCTTAGATGCTTCCACAATTATTTATTTTAGATGGTCTTCGGCCATATTATTGTACTAAATACTCCTTTGGAGAACTTAAATGTAATAAAGTGTGTGATTGAACTATATTATATTTCATTGAGTACTGTGTGTGCTAGCAAACCGATCAAGGGATAACACTTAAGCACAAAGACTATGATCCATTTGGGTCATTTTGCTACACTTACACAGTATGGTAAGTGGTCAAGAACCCCCGACCCCGGAACACTTGCGGGGGGATTCTCGACGTGAGGTGGAGGAGGACATTCAGTCCAAAAATCTCGCGCACTCAGGAGAACAGAGTCCGGAGCGAGCCCGACGCCCTGCACGGTGCTCCGTGTGAGCTGCGTTGGGATTTCCTTGAAGAGGAGATGATGATGCAGTATAGTAGAGATAAGTATTTCCCTCAGTTATGAAACCAAGGTTATCAATCTAGTAGGAGAACCAAGCAAAAGTATGTAACCAACACCTAAACACAAACAACAAATACTTGCAACCCAACGCGTAGAGGGGTTGTCAATCCCTGAACGATTACGAGCAAGATTAAAATATATAGTTTTTTCACAGATAGATCTACAAAAAATACAAAATAAAATAAATAAAAGAAAGTTGCGGCAAGGTATTTCGATTTTAATATATGATAGGAAATAGACCCGGGGGCCATAGCTTTCACTAGAGGCTTCTCTAGAGAAAATACCATACGATGGGTAAATAAATTACTGCTGAGCAATTGGTAGAAAAGAAAATAATTATGATGATATCCAAGGCAATGATCATACAAAGGCATCACGTCTGATATTAGTAGACCGAAACGATTCTACATCTACAACTATTACTCCACGCATCGACCGCTATCCAACATGCATATAGTGTATTAAGTTCATGGAAAAACGAGTAATGCTTTAAGCAAGATGACATGATGTAGAAAAGATAAACTCACGTATGAAATAAATCCATCTTATTATCCTTAATAGCAATGATACATGCATGTCATGTCTCCTTCCATCACTGAGATGGAGCACCACAAGATCGAACCCATCACAAAGCACCTCTTCCCATGGCAAGATAAATCAATCTAGTTGGCCAAATCAAACCAATACATAGGAGAAGAAATACGAAGCTATATTAATCATGCATAAAAGAGTTCACAGAAAACCCAAATAATATTCATGGATAAATCTAATCATAAACTCACAATTCATCGGATCTCAACAAACACACCGCAAAAAAAGAATTACATCGGATAGAACTTCAATAACATTAAGGAGAAAATTGTGTTGAAGAACATTGAGAGAGACGAAGCCATCTAGATACTAACTACGGTCCTATAGGTCAGTGGTAAACTACTCACGCACAATCGGAGGGGCAGCAAGGATGATGAAGAACCCCTCTGTGATTGTTTCCCCCTCTGGTAGAGTGCCGGAAATGGCCTATAGACTGGATCTCGTGGTTCTGGAACTTGCGGCGGCAAAAAATGTATTTTGTGGACTCCCCTAAGGGTTTTGGGATTTTAGAGTATTTATAGAGGCAGAGGTAGGTCAAAGCGATGCTCATGGGACCCATTACCCACTAGGGCGATAGAGGCCCCTAGCGTGCCCTGGTGCCTAGTGGGCCCCTCTTCCATCTTCTGGTTCCCTCCTGAAGCTTCCATGGTCTCTTATCGCCAGAAAAAATTCTCCAAAAAGTTTCGTGGCATTTGGACTTTGTTTGGTACTGATATTCTAGAATGTCGAAAATAAGCAAAAACAACAATTGGCACATGACACTAAGTTAATAGGTTAGTCCCAAAAAATGATATAAATTTGCATGTAATTGTATACAAAACATCCAATATTGATAATATAATAGCATGGGACAATAAAAAATTATAGATATATTGGAGATGTATCAGCATCCCCTAGCTTAATTCCTCGACTAGGTAAATGATAAAAAACAGAATTTTTGATGTGGAGTGCTACCTAACATATTCATCATATATTCTTTTCTTTGTAGAATGGACAATTGGACTTGAATGATTCAAAGCAATAGTCTATAATTTGACATGAAAACATCAATACTCGAGCATATCAACAAGCAACCATTTCTTTTGAAATATCAACAGTAAAGAAAGTTATCCCTATAGCCCATTATGCTCAATCCTTGATCCATTTATGAAACACAATCAAATATTAACTACATCCAATGCACAAGTATGATAGTAGTGTTCCCTAGTTGGTGTTTTATAAGAGAAGATGGAGACTCAACATAAAAACTAAAAATTGCATAAAAGTAAATAGATAGGCCCTTAGTAGAGGGAAGCAGAGATTTGTAGAGGTGCCAGAGCTCAAAGCTTAAATTGAGAGATAAAATTATTTTGAGAGGCATGCTTTTCCTGTCAACAAAAACAACTAAGAGTTCCCAATATATTCCATGCTAGAAAAATTATAGGCAGTTCTAAAATAGAAAATAATGTTTATTTCCTTTCCACCATTCTTTCACAATGCATGGCTAGCCGTATCCACGGGTGCCTTCCATACCAACACTTTCCACGGATTTATTATTATTATTATCATCTTCATCATTATTATTATTATTATTATTTTGGGACTGGGCTCCCTATTACGTCCCACACTCTCGTGCAATGAAAAGTGAATAAACACTCATCGTGAGAACAAAATACCTAGCAGGGAAAATATTGGCCACCCCTGCCGCTTGATGAGCGGTACGTGCACACAAAACGGAAATTCATTTTGAAAATTAGAGTTGGCACATACAAATTTACTTGGAACGACATGGAAATACCGCATATAGGTAGGTATGGTGAACTCATTTGGCACACCTTTGGGTTTAAGGAGTTGGATGCACAAGCAGTATTCTCTCTTAGTACAAGTGAAGGCCAGCAAATAGATTGAGAAGCAACCAACAAAAAATGAAAACTAGAAGCCATCACTAGAAGCCGGAGGCCATAGCTTTCACTAGAGGCTTCTCTTGATAAAATAACATATGGTGGGTAAACAAACTACTGTTGAGCAATTGATAGAAAAGCAAATAATTATGATGATATCCAAGGCAATGATCATACATAGGCATCACATCCAAGATTAGTAGACCAAAATGATTCTGCATCTACTACTATTACTGCACACATCGACCGCTATCCAGCATGCATCGGGTGTACTAAGTTCATGGAAAACAGAGTAATGCTTTAAGCAAGATGACATGATGTAGACAAGATAAACTCGCGTGTGAAATAAATCCCATCTTATTACCCTTAATAGCAATGATACAGGCATGTCATGTCTCCTTCTGTCACTAAGATTGAGCTCCGGAAGATCGAACCCATCACAAAACACCTCTTCCCATGGCAAGATAAATCAATCTAGTTGGCCAAACCAAATTAATAAATCGGAAAAGAATACAATGCTATACTAATCATGCACAAAAGAGTTCAGAGAAAACCCAAATAATATTCATGAACAGATCTGATCATAAACTCATAATTCATTGGATCTCAACAAACACACCACAAAAAATGAATTACATCGGATAGAACTCCCAGAACATCAAGGAGAACATTGTATTGAGGAACAATGACAGAGAAGAAGCCATCTAGCACTAACTACGGACACGTAGGTCTGTGGTAAACTACTCATGCATCATCGGTGGGGCAGCAAGGATGATGAAGAACCCCTCTATGATCATTTCCCCCTCTGGCAGAGTGTCGAAGAAGGCCTCTAGATTGGATCTTGTGGTTCTGGAACTTGGAATGGCGGAAAAAGTATTTCCTAGACTCCCCTGATGGTTTTGGG
The DNA here is from genome assembly GCF_018294505.1 of Triticum aestivum. Taxonomy (NCBI): domain Eukaryota; kingdom Viridiplantae; phylum Streptophyta; class Magnoliopsida; order Poales; family Poaceae; genus Triticum; species Triticum aestivum. The sequence continues at coordinate 319,371,578 of NC_057801.1, read as the reverse complement.
ATTTTAGAGTAGTTATAGAGGTGGAGGTAGGTCAAAACGATGCTCGTTGGCCCCACTACCCACCAGGGCGTGCCAGAGGCCCCTAGCGCACCATGGTGCCTAGTGGGCCCCTCTTCAATCTTTTGGTTCCCTCCCAAAGCTTCCAGGTCTCTTATCGCTAGAAAAAAAAATCTCCAAAAAGTTTCGTGGGACTTGGACTTCATTAGGTACTGATATTCTGGAAAGTTAAAAACAAGAAAAAAACAACAACTGACACTGGGCACTAAGTTAATAGGTTAGTCCCAAAAAAATGATATAAATTTGCTTGTCATTGTATATGAAACAACTAAGATTGGTAATATAATAGCATGGAATAATAAACCTTACAGATACGTTGGAGATGTATCACGCGGCATCAACTTAGTTTCGAGAATATCACCCATCGCCGCCTTGAGGGTGGCTCGGGTGCTATTACGCCATTTGCCCACCCCGGTAGGAGGCTACACCTCTTGGGCTCCTGGCTCAGGGAAGTGGCGAATATGATGAGCTTGGCTCGGCAACGCTCAGTAGGCAATATGGCATGAACTCCCACTACAAAGTTTTGTCTATTCATTAATAAAAAACCTGGCGATGAAACAAGAATCATCGCCTGGAATCATTTTTCGTGACGGTCACCGTCACTAGCTGATTTTTCCCCAGCATGGCTCTCTGCAGGAACTTTGGTGACGTTCTGGACCAATTTCATGTGACGTTTTTTTGCCATCACTGGGCAAGTGTATTTTCTGGGACAATTTTTAGTGCCACAGAAAACTTGCACTGTCACCAGTAATCTTGAACGGATTATTGCAGCAAATATAAATAGAAAAATTAGTCCTTGAGATTTGAATCCACGAGCTCTCGCTTCCGTAGATGTTATCAGGAAACGAACACGTGTCGGTGCCTGTGCAGGCTATGTTCATGGGCAGACTGGTTGCGTGTTTGCAGGTGTCATGGAGGCATGTTTGTAGGCGGCCTGGAGGCGTGTATGCAATCGACGTTCAGGCGAGCAAGCAGGCCACATCAGAGATTCTCACCAGAATACGTTCCTTTGACCGGGCGCCCGTCCAGCCACCGTGGTAGTCTGTGCGTACTGAGAGAGTAAGATCAGACCACGTTAGCCTTTGAGGACCCTGCCAGTCGCCTATCTAACCTCCTCTCCTTAATGACGAGCTCGTCTGATGCGGGATACAAGATAGCGACCATCCCTTCTCTCGCACCATTTCCATCTCTAACATAGCACAGTCCAGCACAAGCACCTCGTCGATGGTTTACTCCCTAGTCTTTTATTTTGGTGTCATTGAGAAGGAGCAAGAAGAGGCCCTCTAGCCTCCTTGTGGGGTAGACATGGACAAGGCACTGGAGGAGGTTGCTTGGATGGAGGTGGAGGCCGCGCAGATGGACGCTCCCGAGCCCATTCCCATGCAAGCACATGCGCCCACGCTTACTGCGATGGAGGAGGAGGACGATGAGTATGACACAGAAGAATTTGGGAAGTGGGTCGAGGCTTCCGACGCTGCATTCTATGATTTATTCTTAGGCGGAAGTGGCAGTGCCACCGGTCGTGGTGCTGGACGTGGATGAATCAAGGTCGCTGTGAACAGCGGGCACCATGGACGTGGCGGTGGTGACCGAGGCCATTGCCTTGACGGAAACTAGGCAGTTACTGTGGCCATGGGCCCATGGCAACAACTACGCGATGACCATGGCCGTGGACAGAACTACATGGTGACCATGGACATAACTATGCGGTGACCGTGGTCGTGCCCACAACTATGCTATGACCATATAGCTATACTAGTTTGCTATAATATTTTGTACTATTAGGTGTTGTATCGGTCTATCGAATAGTGTCGCAGTGCGACAATTTTGGCAGGGATTGAACTATGTTCAACTTAATCTTTGCAATGCTTTTAAAATTATGTGACTGAACAGTTAACAAGTTTGTGTGTACTGTAATGTCTGAAATTCAAGCTAATTTCAGTGGAAGTGAAATCAATGTTGTGTAGCAATGAAACTTTCTACTAATAATGGCATATTCGTTGTCAGTATTTGCAATTCAGGTCTCATTAGTTGTCTTAATTTGCAAGAGTTCTACAGTATGATAGTGTTCAGAAGTCATGACATGTGTATCGTAGCACATAGATAAAACCAATTTAAGTATAGAAGCTATTAATTAACATAATAGTTAACATGTAGTACTTCACAACCTTATCATCCACATATAATTAAGTGCTACTCTTCATACACAACTTGACATATAATACATAAGAATAAGGATTTTAGGAAATCATTGTCTTGGAATTGCATCACAACAAGTAGTCAATGAATAGGAAGAGCCCTTCAGTGCCTTCGTACAACATCAGCATAACATTGGCGCCCATTTTCAAATGCGGACGCATTTCCATCATAGCCTCCCGTATACTAATGTGAATGGTTCCAATTCAAGGGTTTATTATTTATCTTGCCATGAACTTGTTGTGACCAATAGCTAGTGTGATTGGACCATGTCTGGGCATCAATTCAAGAACAACTAAAGGCGGCAACATCTGTTACAAGATAAATAAAACAACTATGGATTGTTTGAAGCAATAGTTCATTGAGAGCATATTTAACATAAAAGACTTTGTACCATAATTTTGTGAAATTTTCAATTCATCTGTTCAAGGTATACACCACTGGCACACATATTCCAACCTAGCCTCCAGCATGGTACCGCTTAGTAAGGGATTCGATTCTACCAACAAATTTGATGAGATGCTTCAAGTCTTTCCAATGAAATTTGGACGCATGAGTAACCACCATATTTTTAACTACATATTGAACAAACCCTACATGAAAATAAAATAGTAATTCGTAATCCTAGAGAGATACATTATTTTTGCTAAGTTCTAGTTCAACAAGCAAAAATTTGAAACAAAACTAGCTTAGGTTTTTGGTCTGAGGGATCTCAGTATGGGCAGACGGATGATAAGATCAGGCTGTGTTATATCCACCAAAATTCAGTGCCAGATTTTGGCAACTAATGCATAACAAGCTCTCTCCACAAGCACAGATGAAAATATGAGCGACTTTCACTATCGGTACAGAGTACAACTTGGAACATATACATCCATGGCTTGTGTGTAATCTGAACGGAGTAGAGTCTTCATCTAAGAACATGCAAAACTTTTGTACCACACGGGTTGTTGCAAAGCACGGGATGTACTGCAAGAAATAGTAAGACATGATATATTTGTTAACAATGGAGACATAATGTGTTATTCATATAGGTCAGAAATACATGAACAAGTAAAATATTAGCTATTAAAAAAAGTGATCTCCTAATGAATACAAATGAGAAAATTTGTTAACCAAATATGAGCTTTACTTCCATGTACTAATATTATGATGCATTGAATGACAAAGTATTACTCACTATGTCATACTAAAAAGAGCTTTTAGATGACTGGTAACTTTTTGTGTATTTTTACGAACTTATGCAATATGAGTTGTATTGATTGAACTGTCAACAATAATTTGCATAATATAGCAATAGTTTGTAGTTTCACATCAGTGGTGCATGCTACTCCCTCTGTAAATGAATACTTGGATTGCTTAGATCACAGTAGTGATCTAAATACTCTTATATTTCTTTACAGAGGAGTACCACTAATTTATCCCAATTGAGCAGTACTTTGTTGGTAAAGTAGGCAATGTTTCCATATTGACGTCAGTGGCATGGCACCCATGGCACCCCCACTAGTCCGTCCCCTGATTGACGTCAGTGCTGAATGGTAGTTGACATTTATCCCAATTTAGCAATACTATGTTGGTAAATTAGGCAATATTCCCAATTTGTCCTAAAGTACAACCATGCAGTCTTCACAAAATCATGTAACTTTAAGAACCCTAACTGTCAATGTGAGATGGATATTTACAAACATACCTTGTGCTTCTTGAAGTCCTCTCGGATGGTGATGTTGAGCAGCTCATTTGTCTTGCCCAGGGTGCACATGCACCCTATGTCAGGACACTGTTGGCACTGAAAATAGAATCCTAAAATCAAACTGTAGGAAAATGCATGCACGATGATCGCATAATGGTGGATTATCACCCAGTGTTAGACTATGAATTAGAACTACATGATATGGATGCAGATTGCACTTAGCTTGCTATCCATGAGAAAACCCCAATCTACGAGGGGTGGGTAGGCAGTGGTAGAAACGTCGGCGTTAGTCACTGCCGATAGCCGGTGATGCTAGGGTGAGTTCCAAAAGGCAGTTGTATCTTGCAGGCCGCTACAATCTATGATGATTTATGGCTGCGTCCTCGGGTGTGTGAGGAGAGTTGTGAAGATGGAGGTCACTGCGAGGCGGCCGGGGGTGTGGATGGAGGGACAGGGGTTTTCTCTCACAAAATGTGGCGAGTCTCTTCATATGGACTTGGCCCACATGTCATTGGGTGTATGGTTCTAAGGCCCAGTTGTCAGTCAACGAATTGGAGGTAAAATATAGCTCAAAAATGAGTGAATGATTTTTGTATGTGTTTAGGCATTACATTTAGAGAACCATATGGCACTGTCGTTCATTTGGTGAACCATATAGCATTCACTTTATAAATGTACACTACATAATATAATGGGAAATGTTTGTTTCTTCCACTCTAGATTTTTCCAATTATACTTATGTCACTCTCAATTGACATTTCACTTTTGCCAGACTTAGGTTTTGAGAATGTATCACAACAAATATTCCATGACAACAGCAGAAAAAATAGGGTGGCAATTGTGATACATTGTCAAAAGCTACTAGTGGTAGAAGTGAAATTAATATTTTTTGCTTTCGCCAAAAAATGGAATTGTGATACATTGCCAAAATTTACAATGGAAAAAGTGAAATGTCAAATTTTAGAGTGACTGCCAGATTCAGGGCTCCGCAGACCCAAGAAGGTTCGAACTCAGGGGCGTGTACAAAGATCTTAACCTCTCAAGCTTCGAGCTCGTTGCCCCCACAGCCTAGCCTAGCCGGATTCGTGAGAGTGAGGAAGAAGATGAACACAACAGTTTACCGAGGTTCAGGCCACCTTGCAGTGTAAGACCCTACTCTTGCTTTGTGGTGATTGGCCTCACGAGGGGTTGAGGATGAACTAGTATAGTGGATGAACAGCCTCACGAGGGCTAGGACGGTGAGGGTGGAAATGATTCGATCCCCTCCTATGGTGGTGGCTAACCTATTTCTATAGTGGCCTTGGTACTCTTCCCCCAAAACTTAGGCGGCAAGGGATCCCACGACGACCAATTTGAAAGGGTACGAGTAGTACATCAAATCCTGCCGAAAGGTGGTCTTCTCCTGCAAAGCTTCTGGTTGTGATGCAGCTGTGGGCTCGGTGATGACCTCCGTCCTCCTGAGCTTGTGGTCTTTGGTTTTCTAGCACATGAATGGAAACCTTTGGGAGATTCCTTGGGAACCCACGCCTGTCCTTGCCTCCTTAGCACCAAAGAGGAAACTGCCTCCTCTGTGCCCGCTGGCGTTCACCTGGCTTTGGTCGTCATGGCTCGCGTCATTGCAACCTCATGAGGCTGGGTACCTGCATAGAAATCTCTGCTCCTCAGGAGGTCTTGGTGTCATCCGCCTTGCGAGGCCAGGCCCCTTGCGAGGGTCTTGTCTTGGAGATCTTGTAGATGGGACGTACCAGGCCATCGAGGGAGCCACACCGTGGGCCGAAGGCAGGAATGTTTGGGTACCCTGGTTCCCAGAACGCCGATAGTAGCCCCCGGGCCCAAGGCGCGCTCGGGCTAGCTTCGAGGCGAAGCCAAGGGGTGAGGGTGAAGCGCCACGGGCCCCAACCACCTGCAAGCCAGGCTGACGCATGTCACTTGATGGGACGCAGACGCCTCTACTTCCCCATGTCGTCTGGGCAACCATCCAGGTGAACAAAAGGCTGGCGCATGCCCGCAGAGACGTCATTGCCCGGCTGCGCGCTTGCCTTCTGCCCCCTCCTCCTTCTTGCAAGCTTGTGCCTTCTTCGCCGGATTTTGCGCCAGCTCAAATTGGCCTCACCGCAATGGCCCCCAAGAAGAAGAAGGGCAAGGCCTAGGCTACGACGGAGCCCCCGACGGGGCCGCAACCCGCATTGGGACGGTCCACCATGATCAGTCACGAGGGGCTAGACAAGGTCCAACATGCCATTGCTGCCGACTCCTATGAGTGGAAGGCGACGAAGATCTGGCCAGCCTCTCAGCTTCTAACCGACATGGAGGCTATCGAGTTCCCCCTTCATCTTCACGCCCTTTTTCGTCGGCCTGTTGTCATCATTCTCCGATTTCTTGAATGTTGTGCTCACGCACTATCAGCTACATCTGGATCCCGGGTCCGTCGTTCTTCTCTCCGCCTTTGCGTTCTTGTGCGAGGCCTTTGTGGGCGTTGCCCCATCCGTGTCCCTGCTCTTCCACTTCTTCTCCCTCCAGTTGGTTGATGGTGAGCAGCGCTCGGGGTGCGTGCCGCTTCAGGCGGTGGCAGCGTCCGCAGACTCCGGCATCGATGCCTTGCTCGCCCTGAACACGAGGGTGTTCCGGAGGCAATGTGTGTATGTGGACGCCACCGTGTACAACCCCTGCTCCTGATCCCATCCAGCCTTGCGGATCCCATCTCCTGATGGGGGGCACGCGGAGCTGGTCGACCCACGGCTCGCTCGATTCATGACTAGGTTGGCCAACCTAAGGAAGCGAGGGTGACGATGGTGGTGAGGGAGTTCGTTCGGCGGCGCATCGTTTCGCTCCAGCGCCACTCCCATCTAATGTGGGCTTTCACTGGCCCACAGATGGAATGAGGCTTCAGGAGCCTCCCCTTCCATTCAACATGCTACGAGGAGTGCTCTGCCTCTTGACCGGCGGAAAACCTGCCAAGCTCCCCTCGGACGGGTTCCCTCTTTATAATCATCCAAACGGGGGAGCCTTCGCCAAGAAGATGTCGTGCTTCGATGAGTGGGGGCTGCTCGCCGATGGACACGCGGGGCCTTGTGACAACCCCCACCTGGTGACCCCAGGGTGAAAAGGCCCTAAGGCTCGCGTCCCCAAGGCAGCTGCAGGGACATGCCACCATGCGCTCCCCTGGCATCCGCCCTCAGCTCCGCAGGTGGCGGGGGAGGCGCCCCAGCTGTGGATGCAGCTACAGTCCTTGCTGTGGAGGGCTGGCCCCGCATCCCCTGTGGACCCTAGGGCAGCTCGGAAGAGGATGGAGCTTGGGAGCCGCCGCAGTCCTGTCCCAAGGACCTTGAAGAGAAGGAAGTGGATCTCCGTGGACGAGTAAGTGCCTTTCCTTCCTCTTGATTCTCGCATACTGTATTGCTTCCTGACTCTCGCCCCCGGGATCCCTTCTGACGAGGGAAGGAGCACGCTCCGAGCGCCGGCTCTAGAGGCCACTGGTCCCGTTGTAACCTCACTCCTCAGGAGTCGCGTGATCGCGCGCAAGGAGGCACCAGCATCCAAGCCGAGGACAACGCTGGGGGGCCTCGGGCCTGCATTCCCTGCATCCATCCTCAGGGGCAGCCTCCGGATTGGGGAGGCAGTGCCTAGGGCTCCCTCGCTAATCCTTGACGACGGCCAGGTGACTCGTGTTGCGGCTCCATCTCTGAGCGGCAGGGTGAATCTGCGTCGACCGTCGCCTCGAATGGTGGGCTAGGTGAGGGAGCCTCAGCTCCCGGGCCCTTGTCGGTGGCAGGTGAGTCTTTCCGCGCCTCCTCCACTGACTAGGGAAGAGATGAATACCCCGGTCGGGCGTTGGACCTCGCACGCGGGCACAGTGTCGTCCAACACGGCCTTCTCCAGCAGGCGGTGAGCACGCTCGGGCGCCATGGGGTGGAGCTCGGTGACATCGACACACGCCTTGAGGCAGAGAGCTTGAGGTCACCGTCAACTTCGTTCACCTTCAGCGCGAGCACGCTTGCGGGGAAGCGGAGGACACTACAAAAAATACACTTCCGTGATGATACGTGTTTGTCACAGTAGGTCACGTTTTTGTCATGCATGTACATCCATGACGATTTTATGACAGAATCAAGATAGTCATACATGTGGTGTCGTAGAAGTGTTCCATGACATTACCAAAATTATCATCACGGAAGTGTCCACTTCCATGACGATAAATCGCGCGTCACAGAACTGCTTTCGTGAAGGGTGACCGACACGTGGCATCCACCGTAACGGAACGCCATTAAGATATCGGGTCCGGTTTTGGATCCGATAACCCGTTAACAGCCCCGACCAATGGGGATTTTCCACGTGTAAAATCATCATTGGCTGGAGGAAACACGTGTCGGCTCACCATTGGGAGAGATGTCATCCACTCATTAGACCCAAGGCTCCTATGATACGTCGACACGTGGCACGGCCCAACAGAGGCCCATTCCTATGAAAAGGCTGGCCCGTTTGACTTGGTCAAAAGGTGGCGGGCCGGCCCACGGAATGCCTGTTAACGGCCTATTCGCATATAGCCCATTTACAGCCCACTAACCCAGGGCCCGTTACGACCTCTCTGAATTAGGCCCAGTAGCGTCATCCGGGCCGTCCAATATGATTCCATCCCATTTTAACTTCCGGCCCATGTATGGCCCATGACGTCTTTCGGCCCATATGAGGCACTTTGTAACTCTTGGCCCATTAAAGGCCTGTGGTGAAACTGGCCCGTAATGAACAGTGTATCACTTTATACCCATTAATGGCCCATTATTCCATTGGGCCGTTTCCAGCCCAAGTTATCTTTCGGCCTTCTTCGGGCCCATTTATTCCTGGGCTCATTTCCAGCATTCGGCTACTTACAGCCCATTACTATCATTTTCTGCTTGTGGGCCAAATTCAGACCGTCCTTACAGTCGGCCCGTTTGTGGCTCGTTAATACGTTGGGCCGTTTTCATGTCAAAAAAACCCGTTAGGCTGTTTTCATAGAGTTATCAAATACGGCCTATTAACGGCCTGTTATGGTCCACGAATAGTACGACCCATGATTGGCGAAATGATGATACGCCTCGTAGAAGGACCATGGATCCTACGTCCTGTATAAGGCCCATGGATCGCACGGCCCGTAGAAGGCCCATGGATCCTACGGCCCGTAGAAGGCCCATGGATCCTACGGCCCGTAGAAGGCCCATGGATCGTACGACCCATAGAAGGCCCATGGATCCTACGGCTCGTAGAAGGCCCATGGATCATACGGCCTGCAGGAGGCCCATGGTTACAACAGTTCGTGTGTTGCCATGATTATTTTGGCCTAGTTACCAAAAATAGGCTATTGTGGCCACTAGAAAAACACAGAAAAAGAACTGCAGTGACTACAGGCAAACAACTAAACAAGTCAATAAGGAAATAAATAAGCAAGCAATTAACACTAGCCTATTACCGCTCTTACACATATTACATCCACTGGGCATAAAAGTTCGCCACCAGTGCAAATAGAGGGAATAAAGCAGCATATTACATACACTGGCCGTCAAAATTGGCCACCAGTGCAAATAAAGGCGGCAGCAAAACAAGAGCATAACTGAAAATACTTCAGAAGAGCTCAAGAAACGTTATCCTGGGTATCCACCATGCTGTCAATAAGCTTAGCAAGCTTATTAGCTTTGTCCTATTTGCCGCTAAATCCTCCAATGCTTGCTGTTGCACCAGAAAGTATGCATCTGAATGCTCCAGGGACTTCCGCGGTCCTTCCGCTTCTTGTTGCAGCACAGCTGATCGATGTATTTCATCTTGTAGTTGAGACTCAAGAAACCGACCTGATTCAGACAGTGAGTTTGAATAACTTGTGCAATCGGTAGTGGCCAGTAACTCGAACACTAAACCAAGACAGGACTTTGGGGTTGTCTCACTGTCTTCAAGATAGTCTTCCTTAGCTATTTTATCAGCTTTGTTGGAGACTAACAAGGATGTGTCACCATCCTGAACCTTATCTGCATTACTTCCTTTACCATTGCTTAATAAGGCACTCTTCCCCAATATTCTGTCAGCATTCTAAAAGAAGAAACAAGCAGACACATAACAGGTTTAGCATGTACTAGTATATGAAACTCATTTCGGTGAATCAGTTCATTAGTAAGGTGGACAGGATTGAACTACCAAGTCTTCTATTGTTAAATATATATGTCCTATGGTCACTGCATTGTCTTGCCAAATCAAAATAGAGACATGTTTCAAATCATATCAGTTCAAGACAAAGCAGCAGTGAAAGAATACAAAGTGTGGGAAACAACACGGCACAACAAGATTTTAGATAGGTACCATGGGTCTACATGTAAAACAACACTATTGGATATGTTGTGATGCTAGTAATGTGCATGATATGAGAAGTCAACTGTACACACAATTGAAATTTAAATCAACAGAGCTATTGATAAGAGCAAACTTGTTAAAGAAACATGCGTCAACATACCTGCTGTGCCATTGGAGTTTCGATTGGATCCTTGAATTTAAAAGTAAGTTTGTATGAGTAAATATAGTGATACAAGAGCAAAGCAGTATGCACGATAGCAATCATAGTTAAAAAAGTCGCGCCTAAGTGAGCGCTTAAGCGCGCCTAGGCTCTAGGCGTTGGCAAGACGCATTACGCATAACTATGCTTAATCTGTGCATAACTGCGCATAAGCATGCGCTTTGGTCAGTAAAGCGCAAGGCGGTGGAAAAACCCACAATTAATGCCTAGTGATTTTTCGAATATGATAGCAATGGAATCTTAATTAGAACAGTTGTTCTTCAGGTTTAGGCACTTGTTCTACATGAACAGAGTACAGTAAGACGCAAGAATATAGTACTTACAAATAGAAAATGAGCTCATAGACCTTACCACATTCTTGGTTCGGGACCAGTACAGAACAAGGTGTTTCCAGTCATCGTCCAGCAAAATGTGTCTTAGGAGAACATAAGGGAATTTGATGAGTTTCTTTGTTGGTGAAGTACATTTTCTTTAGGTAATTCCAATACTGCCACCAAGCATTCTTGAAGATAGTAGAGGTATTAGCACAGGTTACCTCATCCTGAGTTTCCAAATCGGTCCTTCTCTATAGAGAAAAATGGAAAAATTGTTGTATTAGAACCATCATGGAGGTAGGATGTATGGGACAAAGCAAAGTAATTGCCATGAATAACATTACTTACACATAACTCCTCGACAAACACCTGCAACTGGCATTTTCCTTCATCTTCAGTATAATATTTCCAAGATGGGAAGATACGCACATACGATTTAACAACATCAAATGCGATACCTGCTAAACTACGACAAGCTGGTTGTCCTTCCCCCACGGGAATAGGCGTACTAACTGGTGGAGTTGGGGTTCACCATGGTAGTACTGGCCCTTTGGGAACTGGAGCTGCCTTACTAACTGCTCTTGTTTGGGAGCTCTGTGGTGGAGACGGTGTTGTGTCAACAGGAACTGGGTCACTATCTGCTGGGGTTGGGGTTAGGTTGGGTGAAGCTGGTTCTTTGTCCATCGCAGTAGGGGTACAATCTGCGGGAGTTTGGGTTATGTGTGGTAGGACTGGTTCTCGTGCATGTACAACCGGAGTGCTATCTCCACCAAGAGGTAGCACTGTTTTATTTGAAGACCGTGTTTTTAGTCCGCTAGATACTGGCATCACCCGCTCCAATTCAAATGGCTGATAAACAGGAAACATAGTTGAATGTACAAACATTGTATGAGAGACAGATGCAATAGGTAGTGTGGAAAAAAGAGGGCATGAAATAGTTGACATGTATATTGTTTAACTAAAATGGATAGCATGACATAATTTCACATATATGATGTCTATCTAAACTAGATAGCATAGCATAACATAATTCAAAGATATGATGAATAACTAAACAGGATCGCATGACATAATTCACCTACATGTTATCTAAGTAATCAAGATCACATCATTTAATTCACACATGTGATTTATATGCTAAACAGAGGGCATTCGATATGATGTCTGAACTAAGAACATGGTGTTGAATATTGTGTATATGATGTCTAAACTATGCAATGCAAGACACCATATGCATGATATGAGTAGTATAACCGTGCCAAGTTAGAGCATACACCTCGGTGGGGGAATAGGACTAGTCATCTTTCTCTGAATCCATCTCTGAGGAGCTATCGGGACCCAACAAGAGATCTGCTTTGACAGGTAGCATTGTCTGCTCTGAAGGCCTTGTTTTCACTCCAGATTTTTCCATCTCCCACCCAAATGGCTGATTCACAGGAAGAGTAGTTTAATGTACAAACATTGTCGACAAATGGAAATGTAATGAAGAAAAGGATGGGCAAGATATCATTCAAATATATGATGCCTGGTTAAACAGGATGGCATTGCACATTTCACATATATTATGGCTGGCTAAAAGACATGAGACTGCATAATTCCCATATATGATATAGAAACTAAACATGTGGCATTATAGAACATGACTAAACTAAGAAGATGACATATATGATGTCAAAAGTAGGCACTGCAAGGCAACATATGCATGATATGACTAACATCATCATGCCAAGGTAGAGCAAACACCTTGGGGGTAAATAGGAGTGGTCAGTGGCATCTGAATCCGCCTCTGAACAAATATCTTCCTCTACATTACAATCTGGAGAGGGGTGGGGAGGGTTTGCCATTGAACCCACCATGGAGTGATGTCTGCATGACATTGTATTGCCGTGCAAAACTCTTCTCTTTTTCTCTACATGTTCAGCATGACTGTGTACAATATCTGACATGCATATGAAAAATATGGTGAGATTATGTAAGGAGAGCATGTAGAAATTTAGAGTGATGGTAATAACTAGTGGATGGATCCAAAAATAATGATAGCAGGCTGATGGTTGCTTTAATTTAATAAAAAGACAGATGATGATTGCTTTACTATTTGTTTCCCACCGAAGATGAACAACATAGGCATACCCTAGGTGAACCAGATATGAGACAGAGATATTATTCATTGCTTCCTCGATATGTGCCCCACAACTAATTTAGAACTCAAGTTTGAACATTAATTTGGACCTAACTTGGAGTCCAAGAGGTGAACAGGACGATAAAGTAGCAGGTAATTTTAAGCAATGCATAACATAAGCAGAAACAAAAGAGTGCGACCTCTCTTGTGGACCCATGTACCCCTCAGGTTCATCTGCTGAGTCGATCATGGTGATGCCGTTATAGTGGGTGCTGGCGGTAGGGAAGGAGATCTGAGGCGGCGAAAGACGGTCAGGAGTCGTGATGTCTGGTTTGGTGGATGCTTCTGTCGATGAAGCAGCTCAGGTGAGGTGGACGACTTCGCGGTAGTAGTAGGACAAACCACACAAAGTTCTCTTCGACACCTACCTGTAACTGAAGTAACTCTGTAAGGGCTCATTTGGCTTGCATGATTCTAAAAATGCAGGGATAGGAAAAACACCGGAATAGGATTGGAATGCACATAGCAAACAGAGCATTTGTACACACAGGATTTCTGTCAACTTGGATGTTTGGTTTACAGGAATTGGAGAGCAGAAGAATGCGTAGAAACATGGCCAAAATAAAGTAAAACCATATGAAAGCGTGTACAGTTAGAATGTTATTCTTCCACTAATGCACTTGGTCTTGTTTTCATGCATAGGATTTTGAAAAGTATGTCCAGGTGGATGTTTTGCTTCATTCCTTTCAACAAAATGCATGAATAATGGAATAGTAGAGTGCCACTGGAAAATTCCCTATTGCTATGTTTTTCCGTTAAACCAAAATAGCCCTAATGGATCGACATGAATGTATAGTAAAAAGTGATGCAACAAGAGTAAAACCTCTTTGCCGTAGCCGTGTCGACCTCATCATCATTGGGTTGGTCGCTGAAGCAGTTGAGGCAGAGGTGGCTGTTGGAGGTGTGGAGGAAGATTTGAGGAATCTATAGACGGCGTCAAGGGCACTCCTTTGTTGTGATGGATTGTTCTGTCATTGGAGCAGCTCTAGTGAGCCGTTAGACGTCAAGGCTGAAGCAACACAAGACAGACATCGTCAATCTCAAGTGGATTCTAATAGCATCCCCAATAGATGATGTAAAATATATGTAAAATTTACATCACCAAAAACAACCTGACTACAACAGATGAGGTAAAAACTGTTGACTCTGAACTTAACTGTCGAAACTGAAATTTACTGTGGAATCTGAATGTTACTGTCGAAACTGAATGCAATGGTAGCAGAGAGGCACTTGACATGTAGTTTTGGGAGGGCCTGCAGTTCATCTTTAACCTGCACCCCCCTGAGCTGCCAGCCACCACCGGCCGAACCGCCAGCCCCAGCGCCGCCTCGCCGCCTCGAAACAACTCCCCACCGCCGATTCCCCGCCGCCCCGGCCAGCCCTCTAGGCCCCCCACCCCCACCCTGAACCCTAAGATAGATACCGGGTACCTCTCCGGAGAGCCCCCGTCCCCACTGCGGGTGGTTCTTCCTTCACTCCGGCGAGCCCCCCACCCCCTGAAAATCGACTGACCCAAAAGTCAATTCAGTTGACTGAAGTGTAGCTAAATCAGAGCAGAGCAGTAGCACGAGCGAGGGGGAGAGCAGCAACAGCAGCGCGAACGAGCAAGGGAGAGCCGGAGCAGTAGCAGCTGGGCGAGCAAGCGATCGAGCGAGAGCCGGAGCAGCAGCAGTAGTGCGAGCGAGTGCCAGAGCAGCAGTAACAGATCCGGCTGGTATGGACGCGCGCGGCGCCAGCTTCAAGGTAGCCGCTCCATGGCGGTGCAGGATGGACCACCATCGGCGCCGGGAGGTCGAGTTAAGGAGAAGGTGCGATGTGATGTGTGTACAACCTCTTTGGTGGCGCCGAGTAGGGCTCGGCTTCGTCCGAGGAGTCGGTGAGGATGTTGCGGTTCCGGTGGAGCAGGTTAAGGCGGCACTGTGGAGATGGAGCAGCCGCGATAGACGAGGCGATCGTCGGAGCAGCTCCTTGGAGGTGGAGGATGGGGTGGTTGAACCGGTGGGACGACGAGATGGACGACCGATCCTCATCCGGGGAGGTGGACAGGGGACGTCGAGCTGTTGTGGTGGACGACGTCTTCGGGGAAGAGGCTCCGGCTGGGCAGCGGTGAGGTGGCGGGCGGAGGAGGGTGGGGTTTCGCGGTTGGAGCGGAGAGGTTATGGCGTCCTGGGATTTCTAATGGCGAAAAGGGGGTGATGAGAGGGGGTGAACCATGACTTAGGGACGCGCTTGTCCAAAATGTATGGTGTGTTACAAAAGTACCCCCCACCGATTTGAACTAGCGCCCTTTCGGCTCAGGGTTAGAAGGGGGATTTCGCGTGTCGGGATTTGGCAGCTGGAGGGAGTTTCCGCGCGCGTTGTTATTTCGGGATAGCAAGGCGCGGGTTGTGAAGGCGCCAGTTTTGGGAGCACGATATCTGAATTTTCAGGATATAACAAGACGCGGTTTGAATTTTAGGAACAAGCCTAACGTGTAGTAATATTGTACTTGTACGTACCAAATCAATTTGCACTTCCCTCAACCAAAAAGAAAACGAAAAAAATAAAACTATTCACACCACACAAAGAGAGAGTCTTGCCCCGTTTTACTATACAAATGCTATTCAAAGCTGCACCCTCCTTCCATCTATATAGGCCCTAATGCGTATTTCGATGCTAACTTTGACCAAATATTAGAGCAATAATATATGACATGCAACTTACACAAAGCATACCGTTAAATTCGTTTGTGGAAGGTTCTTTCAATGATATAATTTTCACATTGTCCATGTCATGTACTATTAATCTTGTCAATAGTCGAAGGCGGTCTTAAAAATCTCATTACACCCTATATAGATGGAAGGAGGGAGTATGAATCCATGTTATGTCCAATTTAATTTTTTCGCTTGCTGTATAATGCATGTAACCTACTCATACCAACATTTTAGTGCATTCCAAATGTCTATACTACCGCTGCAATTCGAACTAAATTTGAATTCGTTTCTCTATTTCAATAAGAATCTACAATCATGATTGTTGCCAACTTCAACAATCATTCGCGTATTACCTTAATAACACACCACATGATTACTATAGAGATAGATATGAACTATGTGTACTACATGAACTCGAATTCTATTTTTTGAATACACTTGATGTTGATTCCAAATAATAGTACATTTGATGTACTAACTATATATTCATAATCTAAACCATGTTCCATACGTACACCGTGTTTATCACACAAAGTACAGTGCCCCGCCCCCTACATTATGATAAGTATTTAGACCTGAGCTGCAAAAGCCACACATTAGCCCAAATTATAATCAATGTTCTATATATTATACGTAGTACTAGCAAGATGCCAATGTGTTCCATAGAACATCAACATGATCAAGGGGACGCCTAATTTGCAAATATGGATAGGGGTGTGGGTATCTTTTTTCAAAATTGCCATGGTTTCCTTCCTATCCGTCTGATATAAATCAGACGGCCTATTTTGCAGGATGGCAGGCACACCACCATCAACAACTCCTTTTTTATAAGAGTAGAGATAAAATATATTATATGTAGTATAACATGTTCATAACCACACCATGTGTATCACCGATATATATATACACACATGCGTCGGTTTAAAACACTATGATAAGTTCCTCCAATATCTGATTTCGCTTTTTATAATGAAGTATGATCACTATTCGTCTTTTATACCCACATAATCCTCTTATCTTTGTAGCTAGCGCTAACTTTCTCTCGTGCATGCACATACCAGCATCCTTCTCACCCTCCCTTGACATTCTCTAGCTCCATCATGCAAATTCGTCTTTTCACTTTAGGTCGTTCACCCACGGTGTGTGTTGGCCCCCCAGCTCCTTCTTTACGGCACACATCGATCGATATGCTTCTCTAGCCAGGTGTGCCTAGCTCAAACACAAGCTTCCCCTCTTCTCATATCACCGTCCATGACTCACTCCGACTACTCTTTTCATCGATCTCGTACTCGCACACTCCTTCCCCCTCGATATAGTATGCCTCTCGCACCACCTCCTAGACGCATCCCTGTAACATCCCAAATTTGCAATTTGGAATGTTATACATTAGATCATCATTGCATATCATATTTTACTGCATTTTGGCGTGATCCTAGAAACTCTACGCAACTCAAGGACCCACGGAGAGAGTTGGGAATTTCGTTATTTTCATATTTGAGTTTTCTGAAATTTTGAAAAGATAATCGTTTGATTTTAATTATTTTCTCTTCGAATATTTCTCTTATGAAAATAAAAGAGGGGGGCTTAAATGACTTCCCCAAAATAATGAAATATTCGAGATTTAATATTAAAATCAAATAAGTATTTTATTCGGAGTTTTATTGCTATTTTATTTGAATTAGGAAAAATATGCGTTTTTCAAAGTTGCACTAGAGGCCCAAATAAATGTTCACTTTGTCCGCTATATTTTTAGAGTATAGGTAAAATTTATTTTAGTATTTTTGGAGTCTGTCTAGTATTTCTTTTATTTGTTTTTCTGTGCGTGGTATTATTTTAAAAAAAGTCAACCGACCTAGCCGGGCCGTGCCCGACAAGGACTTCGCCCGGCCGGCTTTTTTAAGAGGAGGCCCGAGCCGCCCCCAAACCCTAGCAATGCCCGAGCCCCGCACCCCGCCACCGCCGCCGCTGCCGCCGTCGCCGCCCGTTCCGCCGCCACCGCCCGCCCTCACCGCCGACCCTGCCGCTGCCGCTGGACACCGCGTCGCCGGAGTTGCCCGCCGCCGCCGCCGCCGTCACGCGAACCGAGGGAGCATCGAAAAACCTAGATGCATTTTTTTATTAGATCGATTTTATTTTTTCCCGGTTTAGGTATTTAGCGAACAACCGTCCGTACATTCGTTTTAATGAACAGTTTTCACCCGTTAGCCACAGACAGCGAATGTTCGTTCGTTAGCTTGTTCGTTAGTTTTTCTTTTTCGAGTGTTTTTCCGCGGTTATTTTCGATCGCAATTTCTGCCCGTATTTTCGTTTTACTTTATATTTTCGCTCATTTATCAGAATCAGGCGATTCAAACGCCTAGTGTTTCGTCTCGAAGCCCTCTTTCTGTTTAACCAACTTGAACAACATTTTGCTACTGTAAAATTTGACTTAAGTCCACATTAGTAAACAGAGCTTGTTTCTTTCGTAGTTTGAATTTCGTTGCTTCGTTTGATTTGATTCCTTTTGCAAAACGGAGTTCTTAAGTTGAACTTTATGGTTAGATCTCTTATTTGAGTTTTACCCGTGCTTCTAGTTGAGTGCTTATTGTATTCTTGTTTGTTTGCGATAGAGTACCCGGAGCGCGATGCGTGCTACTACGAGTCTCTAGGTTTCATGGACCATCAGCAAGGCAAGTAACACTTTCATCATACCTCTTCACTACCCAGTTTTCTTGCATTAGATCAATCCTCAAACAATTGCTTGGTTAGGATCTACTAACATGTGGGTTTGGGAAGTAGATGAGGTAGTACCTATTTACCTATTTATTATCAAACCTTTCGGAGTTACTTCTACGTTGCTTATATTGATAGGCTATGCTCGTAGACGTTGTTTGGTTCGAGTGATTCATGATAGATGTGAGTTTTGTTAATTAATGGTTTACTTAAGGTGGCTACTTAAATACACATCTGGGTGGATTTCTTGAAGGCACCCTGGAGTACCCAGTGGTTGTCAGGGCACCTGGAGAATCCAGTGTTGTCCTAGGATATCCCGGAGTACCCGTGTGATCATCCTACTGTCCGCCACCCAGGCTCAAAGGGATCAGAAGATTATTGATGCTAGAAACTTCTGTGTGCAGCCACAAGCCAATATGGGCTCTGGCATAGTTGAGTAAGTTGCGTGAATCTCTTGAAGAGGAAGACTAGCAGATGTAGTGGGTTGTAGGTGGTACTGTCTATCTAGAGTAGAGAGTTAATGCTTCGGAAAGACTGTGTCCCGAATCTCTGACCATTGATGTATTCGATTCTTGTGGGGAGAAGTGCACAAACCTCTACAGAGTGTAAAAACTAATCATGGTTACCCGTGTCCCCGGTTATGGACGTCTTGAGTATCTAGTTCTTGGATTATCATGTTGATCTCATCATTCTTAATATAATTTGATTGGGTTTAATGATGATGCTTAACTGGCATTGAGTTGGAGGAACCTTCTCAATGTTTAACAACCACCATGATAGTTAAATAAAATTTATACCTTTATTGTAGGGGAAAATTGTCTTTATGCAAAACTGTACCATAGAGCTTTCCACCAGCCATATATGCTTGTAGTGATAGCATTTATTCTGTTCATTACTGTATGTGTTACATTGCCAGCATATTCCATGTGCTGACCCGTTACGGGCTGCAACATTCATGTTGCAGACTTTTCAGACGATGAGTAAGGTGCCTTAGGTCGCTGTCTTACACTCAGTGATGCCGTTGGAGTTGATGGACTCACTTTATCTTCCAAGCCTTCCGCTGTTATCGTTTTTAGATGGCCTTAAGCCATATTATTGTAAGAAGTTCTCCTTTGAGACATTCGATGTAATAAGTGTGTGATGCTACTCTGTTATAAATCCTCAAGTACTGTGCGTGTCAGCATTATCGATCCAGGGATGACACTGATGCACAGAGATCGGACTGTTTGAGGTTTGGTCGCTACAAGATGGTATTAGAGCACACGCTGACTATAGGACACGACCACTAAGCTAAAGTCCTAGATCACTACTCTCTTCTCATTTCTGACTCCTCTCCCTTTTCTACTCTTTAGGATGGTGGATGCAATGAACAAGTTCACACAACCGGATGAAGATACACCTTTTGGACGACACTTGAAGGAAGTGACTAGATACCTAAACATCAGAATACCAAGCTTCACCGGAACCTAGATCGCCACTTTACCAGAAGAGGAGCATTGGATGATTTGGGTTCAAGTTCCAGGAAGGACGTTCATGCCAGTGACTAAGCCCATAGAGTTTTCCTTTGACGCACCAACCTAGAGTCTAGGAAAGAGCATGGCAGCCCACATCACCATGGGACGCATTGGAGAAGTCTACCACAAGGATCTCAAGGATACTATCTACCAGATTTGTGGTCGCCGAGATGAGCAATGGGAGATGATCAGCACCAGGAAGGATAGATCTATTGCAGCTTTCGTCCAGGAGTTAAACCAGCACATTCGTCGCCAGGAGAACCAGATATGCGCATGCATGGGAGATCTGAAGAAGGCAATGACCCGGATCACAGAGCTGGAGGAAGAACTCAAGTCTACACGCGATGGATATGAGGAGGAAATGACGACACTCATTGAGAAGAATGACGACCTAATGAAGAAGCTAGGAATATTCAAGGGAGACCCCGCGCCAGGAGGAGAAGACGACGATTCCAGTTGCCCGGAGAACTACACTACTAGGGAAAAGCCGACACACAAAATCTTACCAGCAGCGCGCTTTAAAATAAGGCGCTGCTGCTACTTAGCAGTAGCGAGCTCAAGCTGAACTCGCTGCTGAAATAAATATAGCAGTTGCGCGCCCGCTCAAAGACGCGCCACTGATATAATTCCCATGAGGCCGCCGCGAGGCTAGTTCTAGCAGCAGCGCGATATCACGAAGAGCGCTACTGCTATGTAGCATAGTAGCAGTGCATTTCACCAATAAGCGCTACTGCTAAGTTTACTACAAAAATTTAGTCCCACCTCGCTCCGTGAAGAGAGTTTCTACCACCTTAAATATGTTACTTCTCAAACTTCTACAAGCACTTGGTCTTCATTGAACTCTATGTGTAGAATTTGTGGCCGCAATATGAGTCTTCACCGGTTCCTAAACCGATGAGGACTCATATTGACAAATCAAATTGTACACAAAAAGATCGTTGATGATCAATTTATTTTTGATACATTGAAGTATATTTTTACATGCTGACACATAGCAGTAGCGCTTCTTTGTGAAAGGCGCTACTGCTAGGTAGTTTAGCAGTAGCGTCTTTCTCTATAGCGCGCTACTGCTAAGCCATTCCATCTCCCACCCCCCTCTCCTCTATCCGATCCACTCACACTCACACACTCACTGGATCCCCGCACCGGTCCTCCCCCGTCACCCCTCCTCCCTCTGCGCTGCCGTCACCTCCTCCTCCTTGCTGGACTCGGCACCGGCCTCCTCCTCCGTCCTTCCTCCACTCGTCGTTGGGTGGCCCCTCCTCGCTCCGCCTTCCTCCTCCGTCCTCCCTCCACTGGCCGCCGGCCGGCCCCTCCTCACTCCTCCTTCCTCCTCCGTCCTACTCTCTTCTCCCTCCTCGAGTCACCCCTCCTTCTCCCTCCTCCCTGCCACATTTTGATTTAGTAGGCTAGTTCATATGCAACGTTTTCATTTAGTTGATATGATTTATTTGATTTAGTAGGCTAGTTGATTTAGTTGATTTAGAACATTTTGATTTAGTTGATTTAGTAGGCTAGTTCATTTAGTTGATTTAATTGATTTAGTTGATTTAGAACATTTTGATTTAGTTGATTTAGTTGATTTAGAACATCTTGATTTAGTTGATTTAGTTCATTTAGAACATTTTGATTTAGTTGATTTAGTAGGCTAGTTCATTTAGTTGATCTAGTATGCACCATTTTATTGTTATTTTTTCTGTACATGGATAGGTAGATGCTTTTGTAATAAGTTACTTTTCGGCAAAATGTAGGTGGTACCTTGTCATCTAATATGTTACTAGATCTTAGGATTATAATTGTCCATCAAATTGCTTCTCGCGGAAGAACCAAAAATATCACATGCTACTGTTTTTCTTTCCTGTGAAGTGGATCGTTAATCCTTTGCTCATATTGCTTTAGGAAAAATGGCGCCACGACCACCACCACTATATCGACTGTGCAAGTCAAGGTGCGCCAGCAGCCTTGCAACTGGCAAGCTGTTCGACATCTACTTCCAGCCGAGTTTTCATCATGCGGCGGGAAGAAATTAGATGAAATGTAATAACTATTTTATTTTTAGTGTTGGCATTACTACATTGTGTCATTTTGCTTATTTTACATAGATCGTCCCATGCAATGTGAGATTGAAATTCAACAAGCTGACTGGAGACACTGTGACATTTGAGGCTCCTGGGGGCCGTACACTATGGAGGTCGAGAAAGGACGCAATATATCGCAGATTGGAGGAAATGGATGGGCCCATTTCATCGCCCGCATGCGTCTTACTGGTGGTGAGTTGATCAGCTTGTCCTTCAGAGAAGAAAGACCCAAGCTGGCTGTCATTTATCTCAACCTGGTGGAAGATGATGAAGATGACGAAGATGATGAAGATGATGAAGATAATGCGGACCCACTCGATGAAGATGATGAGGACCCACTTCATGAAGCCATCGTAGCTCAAAGAACAAGGCTGAGCGAGGAGGAGGTGTCCAACCTGTGTTACATAATTCTGCCACGTGCTGACTTTGTCAGGGTGCCATTCGTGACCCGCCTGATAAATACCATGGTTGATCGACATGATATGGTATGTTATACTTAAAAATGCAAATTATCCGATGAAATACTTAGTGTACAATCCAATGATATGGTATGTTGTGTGGAATCTAGTCGATGATATGGTTTAGTGTAGAGTTCGATCACATGCTTATTAGTGTAGAATCTAAGGAACAATTAATAGTGTAGATAATCCATATGCACTTATTTGCGAGGCTATTTATTAATTGATATGTTTTTCTTATTCAGAAATTGGCAAAGAGCATATCTGTGAGTTATGGCATCGAGCCTGATGAAGAAGGCTCAGCTGGACTATGCCTTACTGCAAGGGGCTCCGTCACAACCTGTACTTACCACGTGGACACGGACGATCGCACAAACTTAAACTCGGTTGGGTGGAAGAAATTCCTCGATGGCAAGAATCTTCGTGTTGGATGGGCCATCCTAATTACTATCAGGAACACTAACCGCCCAGGCTTGAGGATGATGATTGTCTTTGATATCATCCATAACTTCATATGTGTGTGTGGCTATATCATCTAGAACTACATATGATGATCGTCGTCGATATCATCTAGAACTACATATGATGATCGTCGTCGATATCATCTAGAACTACATATGATGATCGCCGTCGATATGACCTTGTACTGCTTGAGGATGCATGTTGACTATGCATGAAATTGTTATCTAGTACTCCCTTCATTCCAAATTACTCGTCGTGGTTTGAACTAAAACCACGATGAGTAATTTGGAACGAAGGGAGTACTACCCAGTACTTATAATGGTTTATGAATTTGATATCTAGTAGCAGTACCTAGTATCTAGTATCTGAAAGGGAAAGGGGTACATGGGAAAATGATGAAAGATATAGCAGTAGCGAGGGACTACGAAATCGCTACAGCTAACTAATAGTAGCGCGTTTGGCAAAAGCGTTGTTGATATCGTCAATACTAGTAGCGCGGGTACTGACCGCGCTACTACTATAAGTTAGCTGTAGCGCCTTATTAGTAGCGCGGCCACCCGTGCTGATGTTAGCCTCAAAACCCGCACTACTACTAGGGTTTTCCCTAGTAGTGCTACATCATCATTGACGACACCGACTTGGACCCCGACGATGGTGATGATGACTATGTTGATGAAGCTGGAGCAGATATCATGGAGTCCTCCACCGATCAATTTTTATAGTCGACCACCATATCAGTAGTAGTATTGCCCCATGTATATAGTATAGTCCGAGCACTTTTGTAATGATAGTTAGACCGATTGTATGCCCTTGTTTGAATTGATTGAAGTGATATGATTGTGTTTTTCTAATGTGCATATGGGTAGTGTTTTCCCTCTAGACCTCATTCTAGTCTATTTTCTCATCTTTTCTAAACCCTCAGATGCCTCCCAAACGCGACAATGGATTTTCTTTCCCGCCAGAGCTCACTCAGTTGATCCGGCAGTAGAATGCATTGATGCAGATACTAGTCCAGTATCAAAACCAGGGGAACAATAACAACAACAACCCACCACCACCACCACCTGTTGATCACTTAGCCCGTTTTCTAAGGCTGAATCCGCCGGTGTTCTCTAGTAGCACCGAGCCGATAGTTGCAGATGATTGGCTCCGCAAGATTGGAAGGGAGTTGACCACTGTAGGATGCACAGATGCGGAGAGAGTGCGTTTTGCCGCACATCAGCTTGATGGACTCGCAACATCATGGTGGGAGAATTTCACAGCCACTTACCCCATTGACACTTTTACATGGGACCGGCTTTAGCAGGCTTTTCGCATTGCCCATGTTTCAGTAGGAGCTATGGCCATGAAGAAGCGCGAGTTTCACAACTTGCGCCAAGGAGGACATACAGTTGGCCAGTATGTGGATGATTTTAGTAAGCTAGCACGTTATGCCCCATATGACGTCGCTACAGATGCAACTAAGCAGGAGAAGTTTCTGGAAGGACTGAATGATGAGCTGAGCATGCAGTTGATGGTGGAAACCTTCAACAGCTATCAGGAGTTGGTAGATAGATCTCTCATTATTGAAGGGAAGCAGCAGCAGTTGACAACCGCAAGAGGAAGTATGGACAAGGGAAGTACAATTCTGGAGCTCAGCAGACACCCCGTTTTACCCCGAACTCGGGAGGACCCCTTCAACATAACCACGGAGGTCACAATCACAATGGAGGAAGTTCGCACAACCATAGTGGCCCCAAGAATGGGAATGGTAATGGAGGAAGCAACGGCCAAAACCGTTCCAACCCAGCAACGCTCGCTAAGAAGGATCTAAGTCACATTACTTGTTTCAAGTGCGGGAAGAATGGACATTATGCCATGGAGTGTTCTGAAGCAAAGAATGGAAATGGCAATGGAAGCTCTGGGAAGAAGCCCAACCCTTTCAACAGGGGACAAGTGAACCATGTTAGCGTGGAGGAGGTTGAAGCGCAACCCGATGCAGTAATAAGTAAGTTTTTGGTCACTGCAATCGTTCTTTTTGATACTTGTGCATCGCATTCATACATATCAAGGGGATTTGTGGATAAGTTTAAACTGCCAACCCAAGCCCTTAGGTCACCCATGTTAGTAACCTCGCCAGGAGCAGAGTATATGGCTAGTCTATGGTGTGATCAGTTACCATTAAGGATTGGTAACTACGTGTTTCCCTCAGACCTAATAGTCTTGGAGTTGCAAGGACTGGATGTGATATTAGGCATGGATTGGTTATCGAAGTATGGAGGGAACATTGACTGTGCTAGTAAGTCAATTTTTCTTACCACCCCAGAAGTAAGAAGGATTAAGTATGTATCCCAGCATGTGCCGAAGAGGACTCAAGTGAATTCCTTATCAGGAGTTATGCAGGAGGAAGTACCAGTGGTGAAGGATTTTCCTGATGTATTTCCAGAAGAGTTGCCAGGCACGCCACCAGATAGAGACATTGAGTTTTTGATTGAGCTTTTACCAGGCACAGGGCCAATATCTAAGAAACCATACAGGATGCCCGCAAAGGATTTGGAGGAAATTAAGAAGCAAATTAAGGAGTTACTGGATAAAGGCTACATTCGCCCAAGTTCGTCACCTTGGGGATCACCAGTGCTTCTAGTGGAGAAGAAGGATGGATCGTTGAGGATGGTTATTGATTATCATGGATTGAATGAAGTAACAATCAAGAACAAGTACCCACTGCCGATGATCAATGATCTGTGTGACCAGTTGCAAGGAGCTAAAGTATTTTCCAAGATCAATCTGCGATCGGGATACCACCAGCTGAAGATTCGAGAGCGGGATATACCTAAGACGGCTTTTACCACAAGGTAAGGGCTATATGAGTATACCGTTATGTCATTTGGTCTGACTAATGCACCTGCCTATTTCATGAACATGATGAACAAGGTGTTTATGGAGTTTTTGGATAAGTTCGTCGTGGTGTTCATTGATGATATTTTAGTCTACGCGAAGAATGAAGAGGAGCATAAGGAGCATTTGCGTTTGGTACTTGGGAAGCTCAAAGAACATCAGTTATATGCCAAGTTCAGCAAGTGTGAGTTTTGGTTGAAGGAAGTTGGATTCCTCGGACATGTTATATCCGGAGAAGGAATAGCAGTAGACCCTACCAAGGTTGTCACTGTGACAAATTGGGAAGCACCCACGTCAGTTGGAGAGATCTGGAGTTTTCTTGGACTCGCAGGATACTACCGGAGGTTCATTGAGAATTTCTCGAAGATTCCAAAGCCCATGACAGAGTTGTGGAAGAAGGACACCAAGTTCAATAGGACTGAGGAATGTGAGGCCAGTTTCTAGGAGTTGAAGAAACGTTTGGTTACAGCCCCAGTGTTGATTCTTCCATATCAACGCAAGGATTATCAAGTGTATTGCAACACTTCTTGTCGAGGACTTGGAGCAGTGCTTATGCAGGAGGGAAGAGTTGTTTCATATGCCTCACGACAGCTTAAACCATTGTGAGTAGTGCATGCGTTGAAGACGTGGAGAAATTTTCTCATCGGAAACCATTGTGAGGTGTACATGGATCACAAGAGTTTGAAGTATATCTTCATGCAGAAGGAGTTGAATCTCAGGCAGAGGAGATGGTTGGAGCCCATCAAGGATTATGATATGAGATTGCATTATCACCCCAGAAAGGCTAATGTAGTAGCCAATGCATTGAGTCACAAGAGTCATGTCAACACGCTCATGACCGAAGAGTTACCCAAGGAGTTAGCAGAGGATCTTCGCGAGCTATGTATGGAGATAGTTCCGAGAGGCTATGTAGCAGCATTGGAGATTCAATCTACCTTGATGGATAAGATCAGAGAAGCTCAGAAGATGGACAAGGAGATTGCCGAGATAAAGGAAAGGATGAGCAAAGGAAAGGCTAAAGGATTTCGTGAGGATGAGCACGACACCTTATGGTTTGAGGACCGTGTATATGTGCCCAATGACCCAGAGATCAGGAAGTTGATTTTGCAAGAGGCCCATGATTCGCCGTATTCAATTCACCCAGGAAAATACCAAGATGTATCTGGATTTGAAGGACAGTTTGTGGTAGACCAGAATGAAGAAGGATATTGCGGAGTATGTAGCAGTTTGTGATGTATGTCAGAGAGTAAAGGCAGAGCATCAGAAGCCAGCAGGATTGCTACAACCATTGCCGATACCCGAATGGAAGTGGGATAAGCTAGGCATGGACTTTATCACGGGATTGCCCAGGACACGTTCAGGTTATGACTCGATATGGGTTGTAGTTGATCGTTTGACAAAGGTAGCTCATTTCATCCAAGTGAAGACCAGTTACACCAGTGCTAAGTTGGCAAAGATATACATGACCAGGATCGTATGTCTGCATGGAGTTCCGAGGACCAATGTGTCAGACAGAGGAACCCAGTTCACCTCAAAGTTCTGGAACCAATTGCATGAAACTTTGGGTACCAGGCTAGAGTTTAGTACAACCTTTCATTCACAGATAGATGGACAGACTGAGACAGTCAATCATATTCTGGAGGACATGTTGAGAGCTTGTGCGCTAGATTATGGATCTAGTTGGGACAAGAATTTGCCATGTGCAGAATTTTCTTACAACAACAGTCATCAAGCCAGTTTGAAGATGGCCCCTTTCGAAGCTTTGTACGGAAGGAGGTGCAGGACACTATTGTAGTGGGATGAAGTTGGAGACCATTAGTTGTTTGGACCAGATTTGATTAAAGAGTCTGAAGTGAAGGTTAAGTTGATTCGCAATAGACTCAAGGTAGCCCAGTCCAGGAAGAAGAGCTACGCAGGTTCTAAACGCAAGGAGACAATTTACAAAGTCAGAGACAGAGTTTATCTTCGTGTGTCCCCACTTTGATGAGTTAAGCGTTTTGGAGTTAAGGGAAAGCTAGCACCACGTTTTGTGGGACCATACAATGTTTTGGAACGTATGGGAGAAGTTGCTTACAAATTGGAGTTGCCTGAAGGATTGTCAGGAGTTCACGATGTGTTCCACGATTCCCAGTTGAAGAAGTGCCACGCGGAGATGGTCGATATTCCTCTAAGAGATACAGTGCCACTGGAAGTGATTCAGTTGGATAGCGATTTAACCTACGAGGAGAAACCAGTGAAGATTCTCGAGTTTGCCAGCTGAGTCACATGCAACAAGGTTATCATGTTTTGCAAAGTTTAGTGGAGCCACCATACCGAGGATGAAGCCACCTGGGAACGAGAGGAAGACCTATGGAAGGACCACCCGCACCTATTTTCTAGCCAACCCAAATCTCGAGGGCGAGATTCATCTTAAGGGGGTAGGTTTGTAACATCCCAAATTTTCAATTTTGAATGTTATACATTAGACATCATTGCATATCATATTTTCCTGCATTTTGGCTTGATCCTATAAATTCTACACAACTCAAGTACCCATGGAGAGAGTTGGGAATTTTGTTATTTTCATATTTGAGTTTTCTCAAGTTTTGAAAAGAGGATCGTTTGATTTTAATTATTTTTTCTTCGAATATTTCTCTTATGAAAATAAAAGAGAGGGGATAAAATGACTTCCCCAAAATAAATAAATATTGGAGATTTAGTAATAAAATCAAATAAGTATTTTATTCGGAGTTTTATCGCTATTTTATTTGAATTAGGAAAAATATGCATTTTTCAAAATTGCATTACAGGCCCAAATAAATGTTCACTTTGTCCATTATATTTTTAGAGGACGGGGAAAATTTATTTCAGGATTTTTGGAGTCCGTTTAGTATTTCTTTTGTTTGTTTTTCTGCGAGCGGTATTATTTTTTAAAAAAGTCAACCGACCTAGCCGGGTCGTGCCTGACTAGGACTTCGCACGGCCGGCCTTTTTAAGCGGAGGGCCGAGACGCCCCCAAACCCTAGACCCCCAGCCCCACACCCCACCGCCGCCGAACGCCGCCGTCACCGCCCGTTTCACCCTCCGGCGGACGCCGTCGCCGCCGCCCGCCCTCACCGCCTACCCCACCGCCACCGCAGGACGCCGCCACGCCGGAGTGGCCCGCCGCAGCCGCCGTTGTCACGTGAACCGAGGTAGCCATCGGTTTTATCCTAAAAACCGTTCGGTTTTATCCTAAAAACCGTTCGGTTTTATTCGAAAAACCTAGACGCGTTTTTTTATTAGATCGGTTTCATTTTTTCCCGGTTTAGTTATTTAGCGAACGCCCGTTCGTACGTTCGTTTTAACGAACGGTTTTCACCCATTAGCCACAGACAACGAACATTCGTTCGTTAGCCTGTTCGTCAGTTTTTATTTTTCCAGGGTTTTTTCGCGATTATTTTTGATCGTAATTTCTACCCTGACTTTCATTTTAGTTTATCTTTTGGCTCGTTTATCGGAATCAGGCGATTCAAGCGCCTAGAGTTTCGTCTCGAAGCCCTCTTTCTTTTTAACCAACTTGAACAAGATTTTTCTACTGTAAAATTTGACTTATGTCCACATTTGTAAACAGAGCTTGTTTCTTTCGAAGTTTGAGTTTCGTTGCTTCATTCGATTTGATTCTTTTTGCAAAACGGAGTTCTTAAGTTGAACTTTCTGGTTAGATCTCTTATTTGAGTTTTGCCCGTGCTTCTAGTTCAGTACTTATTTTATGCTTGTTTGTTTGTGATAGAGTACCCGGAGTGCGAAGCGTGCTACTACGAGTCTCTAGGTTTCACGGATCATCAGCAAGGCAAGTAACACTTTGATCATACCTCTTTACTATGCAGTTTTATTGCATTAGGTCAATCCTCAAACAATTGCATGGTTAAGATCTGACTAACATGTGGGTTTGGGAAGTAGATGAGGTACTACCTATTTACCTATTAATTATCAAACCTTTGGGAGTTACTTCTACGTTGCTTATATTGCTATGCTATGCTCGTAGCCGTGGTTTGGTTCGAGTGATTCATGACAGATGTGAGTTTTGTTAATTAATGGTTTACTTAAGGTGGGTACTGTCACGCCCAATATGTGGCCCTATCCTAAAGGAACTCGAAGGTCCCACCAAGGATAGAAGCGCATATTGGAGACGCTTTTGCAAGGTGGATATCATTACATCGTACCATTGCATAATAGTAGGGGATACATACAATAGGCAAACAATGCCACATGAATACAACAACACAATACATAAGAGCAACATCCGACTACGGATGAAACACAAACATAAACTCAATGACATCCACCTGCTAGCCCAGGCTGCCGACCTGGAACCTATCCCCTGATCCAAGAAGCAGAAGAAGAACTCCAAAACAAACATCGCTCTCGCATCATGATCATCGCATTACCTGTACCTGCAACTATTGTTGTAGTAATCTGTGAGCCACGAGGTCTTAGCCATCCCATTACCATGGGTATCAAGACTAGCAAAGCTTAATGGGTAAGGAAGGGGTAAAGTAGTGAGGTTGCAGCAGCGGCTAAGCAAACTATGGTGGCTAACTTATGAAACAAGAGCGAGAAGAGGAGCTTAACAAGCGGTCGTCAACTAGTAATGATCAAGAAGTGATCCTGAACTCCTACTTACGTTCAAACATAACCCCAAAACCGTGTTCACTTCCCGAACTCCATCGAAAAGAGACCATCACGGTTACACACGCGGTTGATGCGTTTTAATTAAGTCAAGTGTCAAGTTCTCTACACCCGGATATTCACAAATTCCCATCTGCCACATAACCGTGGGCACGGCTTTCGAAAGTTCATACCCTGCAGGGGTGTCCCAACTTAGCCCGTCACAAGCTCTCACAGCCAACGAAGGATATTCCTTCTCCGAGGAAGACCCGATCAGACTCGGAATCCCGGTTACAAGACATTTCGACAATGGTAAAACAAGACCAGCAAAGCCGCCCGAATGTGCCGACAAATCCCGACAGGAGCTGCACATATCTCATTCTCAGGGCACACAGGATTGTCCAAAATTCCGGTAGGCCAGCCCAGAGTTGCCCCTGGTGGCCACCGGCGGCTAACAGGTTGGACCAACACTCATGACGAGCACTGGCCCGGGGGGGTAAAATAAGATGACCCTCGGGAGCGCGACTCTCAAGGAAAAAAGGCTTAGGTGGCAAATGTTAAAACCAAGGTTGGGCCTTGCTGGAGGAGTTTTATTCAAAGCGAACTGTCAAGGGGTTCCCATAACACCCAACCGCGTAAGGAACGCAAAATCAAGGAACATAACACCACTATGATGGAAACTAGGTCGGCAAGAGTGGAACAAAGCACCAGGCATAAGGCCGAGCCTTCCACCCTTTGCCAAGTATATAGATGCACTAATTAAATAAGATATATTGTGATATCCTAACATAAACATGTTCCAACATGAATCAATCTTCATCTTCACCTACAACTAGCAACGCTATAAGAGGGGCTGAGCAAAAGCAGTAACATAGCCAAACACAAACATAAACTCAACACGCTCGGAGGGCCGGCGCGGTGGAGACGGCGGCGAGATGACGTGTCATCATAGGATTGGGCAAGGATCAGCAGTGCGGACACGTCCGCTGCGGGATGGACATGTCCGACGGCGGGAGGAGGAAGAAAGCTAGGTTTTACCCGAAATTTCGGGGGAGGGGACTAATTTATAGGCATAGGGAGCTAGGAGAGTCCAAATGGGGTGCGGTTTTCGCCCACATGATCGTGATCGAACGACGGAGAGCATGGAGGGGTTCAGATGGGCTAGGTTGGCTGTGTGAAGAGGTGCTCGGCTGCAAAGAGAAGGGGGGTCTCGGTTAGCTCGGTTAACCGTTGGGGTGTCAAACGACCTCCAAATGGAATGAAATTTGACGGGAGGTCTACTAGTGATATACCAAGGCCACTCGTCAAATCTTGGCCCATTTCGAGAACATTTTTCTCCTACTCACGAAACAAGGTCTGAGAGGGGTGACGGGCGTGTGCGAATGTGGTTGAGCTTAGAACGGGCAATGGAGAGAACCAGGGAAACCCGAACGGATGCAAGTTTTGAAAACCATGCAGATGAAATGCTGATGATGACATGGCAAAATGCAACACGCTAGCAAATGGATCCGGGGCATCTGAAGGCACCTAGCGCATCGGATCCGGGGTGTTACAACTCTCCTCCACTAACAAGAGATCTTGTCCCGAGATCTTAGGAACGAGACGGAAGAGAAAGAGGATGAGGTGAAGTAAGAACGCACGAGAAAAGATGAACAAAGTCGAGAGCACTCGGGTAGAAAATATGAACGACGAATATGAAGAGAATGAAAAGCTCAAGAAAAAGATAGATTCTGAAACCACTCCGATTAGAACAAGATAGGAAAGGAATAAAATGGAAGAATTTAGGAAGCACTCCGTCAGAAAATGGAAGGAATAGAACATGAACTTCACAAGATGGGATGGCACTTGATGAGATGAACAATGCAATGCCTCCGGAAGAATTGAAATAGAATGAAAAGAACGGATGAGAGAACAACAACTTCCACCACGAATTCGATAGCATCCTTAGAAGGAAGAATTGAACGGAGTTGTTGAGAAAATCAACAATGAAAGAATAAGCTTGTTGTGGACTTATCAAAAAAACATCTCAAAACTTGAGGTGAAATTATACCACAACCAAAAATCTGAATAGCTGAGATGAAAGAAGAAATGCAAAACTCCACTTCAGAAGAAAAGGAAGAATTAGTTGCACTTCGTGACGCGAGAAGAAAAGATACTTGAACTCCTCCAACAAAATATTGATGAAAACTTGAAAGATTGAATTGAATCCTTAACGAACCACCGTGAGGAACTCCGGTAACAAAAGGATGATGAGATAGAATTGAAGGATCAAAAGAATAAGATGAAAGCCTTGCGATGATGGAGGTTCCGACGAAATTGCTGAGGAAATTTGAACTCCGGAAAAGAAAAGATGAAAACACTTGAAACTAGAATTTATTCCTCAAGAACAAACTCTGAAGGAAGGTATTACTTGATGACGACGAAGTAAGAATAAGAATTACGTTATTCTTATCCTCTTCCAATTTAATTGATGACAAGTGGATTTGGCATGCAACTTATTCTCCTTTAAAAGAATTGATGATTGTATGGCGCAACCTTGAGGAAGGTATTCAATGAACCACCGGTAGGATTTGGAAGAATGAAATAATTAATATGATGACAAAGGAAAAAGAATCTAAATGAACCACCGTGAGATTTCGAAAATGATTGATGAAAGGGAATGAATCACCGGGAAGAATTAGAGGAACAAATATGCTTGAGGGGATTTAGATGGAAAAGAACGGGAAGAACTCAAACTGATTAAAGAGAACTTGAACGAAGCGCTGGGATAATTGGATAACGGCATCTGAAATGTGAGGACGAAGAATTCTTCTTGAATGATGGCCTCTAGTGAAGCAAAACAGAAATCAACTCCTGATATACTCCGGATGGGTAAGAAAGAATAACTGGCTAACAAAATAGCTCTGAAAAATTGGAAGAGTCAGGTAAGATCCTGGGAAAAGACCTATGTGTTAGGGCCCACTAAAGAGAAAAATACGGTTGGAAAGGATTGTTGAAGATATAGATGATACACCGGAACAATTGAAATATTTGAATGAGGTGATAACCTCGAATTAATTCGAATGCAGACGAATCTCCTGAGATGTCTTGAACACTCCAAAAGGATAAACTGGCGAGAGGCAAACGAGCAGGGAAAACATTTGAGCCGAGGGAAAGAATATAATCACTACCGAAAATTGGAATTGAATGCACCGGAGAAGAAAAAGAGATGAAGAATGTCCACCGAGACGAGAATTCACCGGTTGAAATGATTGAGGGAAGACTAAAGAGGCTCCGTACTAATGAAAATTGATGCTCGAAAGAGACTCAGGCTCTGGGAAGAAAAGTGTGGGAGGGCGGGAAAACAAAGGCAACTTGGAAGGGGAAAAACCGATCAATAACTTCAAGAGGAAACACTGCTTGAAAGAAGGCAAATGCTTCGCATGAGTAGGATGGATACTCGATTACGGACTCCGGGTTCGAGAAGAAAAAAGGGTGGGCGGGTGGGAAAAGAAAACAACTGAGGATTGAACTTGCAAAAATGGAGAGGGTAGAATCACCTTGACGAGAAATGCACTGGATGCAAAGAGCTGAGGAACAATGATCGAAAAAAAACAACTGCGTGATTCTAAAGAAAGTTTGAAACGGAAGAAGAGTAATTCAAAACACCTACGTCAAGATTCCTCACCAGAGCGACAAAGGGGCTGAGGAGTAAAAAGAATTCCTACTCTCTGATATAACTAGACTCCGAAAAGTTTTCTTCTAGACTCGACAATGGCCAAGCTACACGATCAAACAAGGGGGTCTCCTAAGGTCGGTCGAGGCTCTGATACCAACTTGTCATGCCCAATATGCGACCCTATCCTAAAGGAAGTCGAAGGTCCCACCAAGGATAGAATCGCATATTGGAGACGCTTTTGCAAGGTGGATATCATTACATCATACCATTACATAATAGTAGGGGATACATACAATAGGCAAACTATGCCACATGAATACAACAACACAATACATAAGAGCAACATCCGACTATAGATGAAACACAAACATAAACTCAACGACATCCACCTGCTAGCCCAGGCTGCCGACCTGGAACCTATCCCCTGATCCAAGAAGCAGAAGAAGAACTCCAAAACAAACATCGCTCTCGCATCATGATCATCGCATTACCTGTACCTGCAACTGTTGTTGTAGTAATCTCTGAGCCACGAGGACTCAGCAATCCCATTACCATGGGTATCAAGACTAGCAAAGCATAATGGGTAAGGAAGGGGTAAAGTGGTGAGGTTGCAGCGGTGACTAAGCAAAGTATGGTGGCTAACTTACAAAACAAGAGCGACAAGAGGAGCTTAACAAGAGGTCGTCAACTAGTAATGATCAAGAAGTGATCCTGAACTCCTCCTTACATTCAAACATAACCCCAAAACCGTGTTCACTTCCCAGACTCCGCCGAAAAGAGACCATCACGGCTACACATGCGGTTGATGCCTTTTAATTAAGTCAAGTGTCAAGTTCTCTACAACCGGATATTAGTAAATTCCCATCTGCCACATAACCGCGGGCACGGCTTTCGAAAGTTTATACCCTGCAGGGGTGTCCCCACTTAGCCCATCACAAGCTCTCACGGTCAATGAAGGATATTCCTTCTCCCAAGAAGACCTGAGCAGACCCAGAATCCCGGTTACAAGACATCTAGACAATGGTAGAACAAGACCAGCAAAGCCGACCGAATGTGCCGATAAATCTCGATAGGCGCTGCACATATCTCGTTGTCAGGGCCCACCGGATTGTCCAAACTTCCGGTTGGCCAGCCTAGAGTTTCCCTTGGTGGCCACCGGCGGCTGACAGGTTGGACCAACACTCACGACGAGCACTGCCCCCCCCCCCAGGGGGGGGGGGGGTTAAAATAAGATGACCCTGAGGAACTCGACTCTCAAGGGAAAAAGGCTTAGGTGGCAAATGTTAAAACCAAGGTTGGGCCTTGCTGGAGGAGTTTTATTCAAAGCGAACTGTCAAGGGGTTCCCATAACACCCAACCGCGTAAGGAACACAAAATCAAGGAACATAGCACCGGTATGATGGAAACTAGGGTGACAAGAGTGGAACAAAACACTAGGCATAAGACTGAGCCTTCCACCCTTTACCAAGTATATAGATGCATTAATTAAATAAGAGGTATTGTGATATCCTAAAATAAACATGTTCCAACATGAATCAATCTTCATCTTCACCTGCAACTAGCAACGCTATAAGAGGGGGTTAGCAAAAGCAGTAATATAGCCAAACAACGGATTGCTAGGAAGGGTGAAAAGGTTAGAGGCTAACATGCCAATTTGGGAGGCTTGAAGAGCAAGTGATAGGTAGCGCAACATAGCGATAGAACGAAGCAACTAGCATAGCAATGATAGTAATGAGATCCAAGGTGACGGTCATCTTGCCCGATATCCCGCTAGGAAGAAGAACAAGTCCATGAAGAAGATGAAGCCACGAAGATGAACCAAGCGTAGACAAACGAATCCTCACAATCGCAACGAAACAGGAACCATCGAGAAGGAGCACAACCGGAAAGAAGCAAATAACATAGTAAAAACACAACACATAAACATGACATGATGCACAACCAAGCATGATGCATGACAAGGCTACATGTAGCTACTCATGGCAATAGATGATGCATAGAAGAGCAACACATCAAAGCAAGTTTAAATGAGGCCGGAAACAACATGTAACAATTCCGGTAAGTCCTCATATGCAAATTTCGAAATAAGTCCAGATCCAAATAAACCTTATGTTCAAGTTGTTAAACAGCAAGTTAAGATGCACCAAGATGATTGAAACGAAATTCTAGTCAAGTTACATATAAAGTTCATTTAGTTAGGAGCTACGGCCTAGAAGATATTAGCAAAACAAGTTAACCATGGCATTGATGTAAAAGGCATACAAACATCAAGCAAACACACTCAAAACATGAATGCAACAAGGTAATATGAAACTACATGTAAAACTAAGCAAGTTTCATATATAGCACACTCCAAACGGAGCAATGGTGCAACACATACACTCCAAACAAGATATAACAACAATCTGTCCAAAACAGCAACTCGGCATTTTGCAAGCATCATGGAAATATGCTACAGCACCCCAACATGAAAACAGAAGGCATGGGCGTACCGTACAAATGAAGCTTAATAAAACATGAACACTGATCTATCTCTAGTAACCACTAGAACATGCTAAAAAGGACATGGCAAGATTGCAAATAATAACAGTTTCACAGACAGCAGAAATTCACTGGACATGACAGAAATAACATCAGGTTGCAATGTTTAGAGCTAGCAAACTACAAGTTACAGCAAGCTATCATGGCAATCAAAGGCATAGCATGCTAATACTAAAGGCAAAGAACAAGACTCACTTACTTAACTTATTCCAAAGACCAACAGAAAACATGGTAGAATCCATGCAAACATGGCAAGGGATATGTCAGATTCAGACACTGGAAACAACAGTACATGGCATAAACAAACGATAAGTAGGCATGTTGGTGAGCTTGTAAAACTCATCACAGAGCAACACATGGCATGAAAAGGTGACCAACAGTAAGAAGACACATCTACGGAGCTAAACATGGCAATAGCATAGTCATAGGGTGCATGGATCACTAGTAAAACTCATGGCAAAACTGAACTTAATGTTAACAGGCTGACAACAATATTATTTAGCAACTTCGGAGCATGATATCAACAAGATAAAACAAGCTATAAATGCAAACAAGGGCACGGATGGATAGAGCATAACATGTGTAACAAAACATCCTTAGTGAACATCTCCAGGTTATGCATATAATGGATAGTAGCATCAATCAAACATAGCAACATGATATAGCAGTTTCAGCCTAGCAAAACAGTAACAACAAGTACCCTACTTCACGAGCTTGATGCACTCACTACAAGATTCACACAAATACATGGATTGCACCACTGTAAATATGGCATTAATATTCTCCTAAAACATGTAGACATCATCCTAAAAAGACACACACACAAAATGCAACGAAAATGGCAAAACAACAAGTTATAACAGTCTCAGCAGGTTAACATCATATAGCACTCTTGCAACGATGATTAGGGCGTCAAGATGAACTCAAACAAGCATGCCACAACGGAATCAAATGAAGAGCATCTCATAATGAACAATTTCATATATCATACATGCAAAACGGAGCTATATGCATGGAGATAGAGCCACCCAAACAGTGCACACATAAAATGGATTCTCAGGGACAAAAAAATAGACGAGCGCGGGTAAACTAAATGACGCTCGGGCGGGATCTAGAAGGGGGCTCACATAGCGGCCTCGTCCCAGGAAGAAAGAGGCAAGGCGGGCCAGTGTTGGACCTGGATCTGGGCTGGACGGGAAGCGGTGGTCCACGCGGGCCCATGAGGCCGGGACGACGGGGACGTCGTCCTCCTCCCGATCGGATCGGGAGCGAGGCATCGCGGTGGAGGCGCACCTTGAGGCTCCGGCGAGCCTTGAGGGTGGCAGGACGGTGGCAGGGACGACCAAAGTCGGCCGGATCTGGTGGAGAATGGGGCGGGGTCTCCGTTCCCGGCATCGATGGCGGAGCTTCACGGGGCGGCGGCGGCAGGTCCTGCAAGGAGAAGAGAGAGAGAGTGAGGTGAGAGAGAGATCGGGCCAGGAGGAAGAAGGAGATGGAGACGGGCGCGGTGGCTGGTGACCTGGAGTGGCAAGGGACAGCGAGACAGTGGCGTGGTCCGGTGGGGTCGAGGCGGCGGCGGACGACGAACGACGGCGAGTGGCGATCCGGGCGCGCGGGGAATACGGGCGGCGGCGCACGGGCTCATCCGGGCCCCGATCTGGGTCGGGAGGGCCGGAGCAGTGGAGATGGCAGCGGGGTGACGTGTCGGCATAGGATTGGGCAAGGAGCGGCGGCGCAGACACGTCCGGTGTGGGATGGACATGTCCGACGGCGCGAGGAGGAAGAGAGCTAGGGTTTGCCCGAAATTTCGGGGGAGGGGACTAATTACAGGCATAGGGAGCTAGGAGAGTCCAAATGGGGTGATGTTTTCGCCACCACAATCGTGATCGAATGATGGAGAGCATGGAGGGGGTCAGATGGGCTAGGTTGGCTGTGTGAAGAGGTGCTCGGGTGCAAAGAGAAGGGGGGGTCTCGGTTAGCTCGATTAACCGTTGGGGTGTCAAACGACCTCCAAATAGAATGATATTTGACGGGAGGTCTACCGGTGATATACCAAGGACACTCGGCAAATCTCGTCCCATTTTGAGAACGTTTTTCTCCCGCTCACGAAACAAGGTCTGAGAGGGGCGACGGGCGCGTGCGAATGTGGTTGAGCTCAGAACGGACAACACAGAGAACCGGGGAAACCCGAATAGATGCATGTTTTGAAAACCATGCAGATGAAATGATGATGATGACATGGCAAAATGCAACACGCCAGCAAATGACATGGCAACGACGGCGAATACCTGGAAGACACCTGGCGCATCGGATCCAGGGCATTACAACTACTTAAATACACATCTGGGTGGATTGCTTGAAGGCACCCTAGAGTACCCAGTGGTTGTCAGGGCACCTGGAGAATCCAGTTTTGTCCTAGAATATCCCGGAGTACCCGTGTAATAATCCTACGGTCCGCCACCCAGGCTCAA
This sequence comes from Triticum aestivum, assembly GCF_018294505.1. Taxonomy (NCBI): domain Eukaryota; kingdom Viridiplantae; phylum Streptophyta; class Magnoliopsida; order Poales; family Poaceae; genus Triticum; species Triticum aestivum. Next base: position 319,332,514 of record NC_057801.1, on the reverse strand, counting down.
AGGGATCATAAGATTATTGATGCTAGAAACTTCCGTGTGCAGCCACAAGCCAATATGGGCTATGGCATAGTTGAGTAAGTTGCGTGAAGCTCTTGAAGAGGTAGACTAGCAGATGTAGTGGGTTGTAGGTGGTACTGTGTCTCGAATCTCTGACCATGGATGTATTCGAGTCTTGTGGGGAAAAGTGCGCAAACCTCTGCAGAGTGTACAAACTAAACATGGTAAGCCGTGTCCCCGGTAATGGATGTCTTGAGTATCTAGTTCCTGGATTATCATGTTGATCTCATCACTCTTAATATATTTTTATTGGGTTTAATGATGATGCTTAATTGGGATTGAGTTGGAGGAACCTTCTCAATGTTTAACAACCACCATGATAGTTAAATAAAATTTATTCCTTTGTTGTAGGGAAAAATTGGCTTTATGCAAAACTGTAACCATAGAGCTATCCACCAGCCATATATGCGTGTAGTGATAGCATTTATTCTGTTCATTACTCTATGTGTTACGTTGCCATCATATTCCATGTGCTGACCCGTTACAGGCTGCAACATGCATGTTGCAGACTTTTCAGATGACGAGTAAGGTGCCATAGGTCATTGTCTTACACTCAGTGATGCCGTTGGAGTTGATGGACTCACTTTCTCTTCCAAGCCTTCCGCTGTTATCGTTTTTAGATGGCCTTAAGCCATATTATTGTAGTAAGTTCTCTTTTGAGACATTTATGTAATAAGTGTGTGATTGCTACTCTGTTATAAATCTTAAAGTACTGTGTGTGTCAGCATTACCAATCCAGGGATGACACTGATGCACAGAGATCAGACTGTTTGAGGTCTGGTCGCTACAATTCCTCTTTCTCTATACTTCTCCCCGTGCCTCATTTGCTTCTAACACACACATGCATGTATACCGATCGATCTCCCAACATATACCTAGGTCGACTTTAACTACCCCCCCCCACATCGATCGACGTACCTCACAAGTTATGTCTCTCCTTTCTCTAACAAAGGACGATTGATCTTCCTATGTAGTTACATCTACTTACCACAGCCATATCGTCCCCCCTCATCATTCGTGCATGCCTCCTGACCCGTCTCTCACACACGCGTGCACAGACAGGCAGCCATCCCCTCTCTTATTCATATTGCAGGCATGCCCTCCGTTTGCCTAGCAAGCCTACCCCACCATTTGTTAGAAGCAACTCCACTACCATCCCCTCCAACACTCTAGCTCTATCTCTCTCCCAACCTTATTCCTCTCCTACACATATGCATGGATGCGGATCGATCTCCCTTAATACATCAGGTAGATCGATATCCCTTAATACACGAGGTAGGCCTCTCTCCTCCTCCACACATATACCAGCCATTGTACCTCTATAGTTAATTAGGCCTCCCTCGCCCCCACCACACACCGATAGTCGAGCGCTGTAGGTAGGTATCCATGCCACAGAGACAAACTGCACATGTCCCCTCTCACATTCCAGTACGCCAGCCACTCTATATCTTTCGCATGGGCACACACAAATTCAGTGGCACTCTTTATCGATCGCGCGCCCGCACACACACACATCATCCCTCTCTTCGATTCCATGGACACCTCAAGCCGATGATACCTCCACTCTCTTCTCGTGGATCGCCCCCTATATATATATGACATATCCAGGACTCTATTTCACACACATTGCATATGTTACATTTTCTGATTGACCCCCCCACCAAAAAAACTCACACAAACCCACACACTATATCTCTCTACGTTTGTACCTTTCTCACACAATCCCATGCATACAAGAAGAGAATAGGTGCACCGTGCATGTACTCATGCTTCGTGCCCAGCCACACCCGCGCGGGTACATGGTGGAGCTCATTTCTATAGGAAATGGCAGCCCACGTGCTAACTTGAACGCGTGTAGCGGTTGTTTACCTACGGAGGTCCTGTACCACGCGTGAACAAAACAAAGTTTGACTTGATGCGTTGGCGTGTTATTTTTAAATAAAGTTGTATCGCTCAATGGCACGTACATAGAATATAAAACGATTTTTATGGACAAAAAGGTAGTCCGCTCCACTATATATAATGGAGCCTGCCTGCCTGGTTTGTGTCTCTTCAGAGTATCTCACGCTAGGCTGCGGTGGCCTCTCTCTCTCTCTCTCACTGTTGGTCACTGATCCGGCCGCATACGTCCGCCGGCGGAAATGGGGGAAGTGCATCGTTTCTCCGTTCGACGGCGCCGAGGCAACACGTCCCGATCTATGGTACACATCGTTCTCTCTGACCAAGCTCCGGCGCGGTAGGGCCTATGCCACCTGCTCGCTGCCGCAGTATGGGCAGATTCCGCCCGCTGCCGCTCACCTAGTTACATCCCGACGACCTCCAGGTATCCCCTCCAGCCGTGCTCCACTGCCCGTCTTCCCAAGTCGGTGCATGTGGATCTTCCATAGTTCTTTTCCCAAAATATAGCTCGTCCGGCGTACTTTCCATATTGCAATCTCGTCCTCACACCGTTTTAGACAAACACAACCATGTTGTTATCTTCCTTTAGGACAAGGAATATGCTTCTTTTTTGTCGTCGCATGTGTCATCAACTTTTACTGGCCAGTAATTGTTTCCGTTCTACCTCTTTTTTGCAAACAGGGCTATCCATTTCACCTCGTTGCTATTGCGACCTTTTTTTGAACTGCACAAATCAGTTTTTTCTTAAGAGTGTTTTGTGCAGTTGTACTAAAATGTCACATGGGCAACGTCTCTACATTTCAGTGTGACTGCACAAAGGGAGATTGGTTTTGCTCTATCCTCCTCATCCAACTCCGAGCCTAATCTTCTCCAACTAGTTAGTCTTAACAGAGACTGCAAATATGACCGGCTTCTATTTGTGTGTTTATTGTTTCATCAGCAGTCCTCTATTATCATAATCACACTTAATATCTTTGGAACAAGGACGCTCAGCTCTATTTTAGTGGAACTCCACAAAATGATCGGAATGTTGCATGCTCTAGACAACTACTTTTTTCCCAACATGCCATGTTGATTTAGACAGAGCTGGGGGACATTGCTGCCAATGAAAGCATGGATCAATTTTAATTTAACACCTTCTCAAAATTTTATCTTTAGTTGTGATGTAAATATTAGCACTGATCTGCTAATAATTGAGATGCATTAGCAAGGAAGTTAGTTTTTTATTGTTTCCGAAAGAGCATCGATGGCAAGACACATGAAACAAAAGCTGAAAGCTCACACCATTGTACAATTTCATGTCGCTGGAAAATCATTTGTATAGTACGTCAATTATGTAAACAAATGCTGGAAGCCTGATAGCATTGCCAGAAGCCTCTTCAGCATCCGGTTCCATGTGCCATGCACAAAATTATACTCCTTCGTTCCTAAATATTTGTCTGTTTACAAATTTCAAATGGGCATATTTTAGAGTGTAGATTCACTCATTTTGCTTCGTATGTGTACTCCCTCCGTTCCTAAATATTTGTCTTTATAGAGATTTCAACAAGTGACTACATACTACTCCATTTGAATCTCTAAAAAGACAAATATTTCAGTAGTCACTCGTTGAAATATCTAGAAAGACAAATACTTTGGAGTATATTTAAGAACCGAGGGGGTAGTGCACAACCGCATGGGAGACTCAGCCCGGTCGATGCGCCGCATTAATACTGAGTAATGAGCAGTCAAATCATAAGCACAAACTTTCCCACTATAAGTTGCTCGGAATAAGCAACCATCAATATGCTCTTCTTTGAATCCGCTCATACTACTCCATTCGTTACTGTTTATAGAGCGCGCTTCAGAAAAAGAAGAAATCTCTGGGACGAAGGCGACTAGCGATCAGCCTAAAAAATAGCATTGGTAGTTATAGCACGGTGTCTATTACTAGAGTAAATGATGCGTACACACATGCATGCAGTGCTTCCACCCTGGGTACACACATGCATGCACTTACTCCACTCCGTAGTAGTACATCGAGAGAAAATTGTGGACTTGATTGCGGTTACCACGCCCTAATTAATTGAGCATTAAACCAAACGCATCTAAAGTCTCTCTGGTGGTGGAAATGCATTGAGAGAAATGCATCATAATGAAGCGCACCATGTAAACTGTGACGGAGGGAGGAGTAGTATGAAGGTGCAAAACCAAGTACGCGTACGGCCAGTCGGTCAACGCACCTCCTATTGGCATATCACTGACATGTGGGACCGGAGTATGAGCAAACCGATCTCAATTGACGGCAAAATGGCCAACCCGCCATTCCTTGAGAGAGACGAGGAGCGAGAACACACAGACGGGCTTGCAAGGAGGCCAAGATATATTCGAGAATGGTTGGTCGATATCATCATTACATGTTGCGCTGCCATTTTTCGCCTTTCTCCGGAATAAACATGTACTTCATCAGAGATTAAAAAAATAAAGAGTACAAACCCTCCACCATGCGGTTCTAGTAGTAGTACTACTCGTACTACTAAACCTTGCGCTTGGCTCTTCGCCTCTTCGTGAAGTCGAACAATGATGGTACTCCGCATGTTGGGTACTACAGTGTATGCCTCTGACAATCTGACACCGAATGGACTGATGCATGTCCACCGCCTGGGCGAGGGTAGGTCGCATTAGTCAAAAGGTGTAAGCAAGCTTCACCTTGTCCTCCAAGCTTCTCCTCGTTCTAAGAGTTGACGGGGCACACCAAAAAGTAGTGCTAGTCCATACTCCCTCCTTTCCGGTTAATATGGCTTAATCTTTTTTGCGGGTAACTGAGAGAGCTTTATTCATATATATGCATTCTTAGGACGATCAGCCAAGACACTGGTCACTAGGAAGCGAGGTACCCCGCAAAAAAATAAGTAGGAAGCGAGGTGTTTCATCAAGCCATCTCTCGACCACATTCAAAGTGCAGCAAGCACAGTTCGCACAAAGATGCGCCGCAAGGTTTGCTGGCCTGTTTACATGTTGAATAACAAAAAAAGAGGAAATATTACTGAGCGCTCCTATTTGTAACAGGATATGAGCCAGAATTAAGCGAGAATTGTGGAGAGTGTTCCATGCAATCAACTTCCATTATCACATGCGAGAACCCTCGAAGAGAACCAAATGTGTTGAAGATTGCTTTATCACATTTTAAAAATATAATAAGAGTGCAGACGCTCCTCCATCCGGTTCCTAGTACTAGTATAGTACATACCTATATAGACTATAGTAGTAGTACTAGTACTAGTAAACTTTGCGCTTGGCTGTTCGCCTCTTCGGGAAGTCGAACAATAATAGTACTAGTATAGTGTATGCTTCTAGCAATCTGACACCGAATTTACTGTTGCACGTCCACCGCCTGAGCGAGGGAGAGCTTGCATTAGTCAAAAGTTTCTCCTTTTCCTGTGAGCCATCGCGCGCAAGCTTCTCCCGTCCTGCAAGCTTCTCATCGTTCGGCAAGTTGACGGGACACAACAAAGTAATGCTAGTCCATACTACCTCCTCTTCTGTTAATATGTCTTAATTTCAAACGAGATAAATACACTGTCTGTCACTGTATATTTGTAAAAATACGGTCAGGGGACTTCATAATATGCTCATTCCACTCAATATATACATTTTCCGATGTTTATACGGTCACTAGCTCACCCTAGCTGAGTATGTGTGTGCATGCACGTGTAGGTTGAGCACTTGAGCATGACCGTGTGTGTTCTGTCGTGTGCTCGTACATGCATGCATTAGGGCCTCGTGCGCGTTTTTGTATCCATGTGTACATGTGACTGTTTCATACACGTAGGGGGAGTACGTATAGGGGCCACTAAGGAGCAGTCAAATCACACTATAAGTTAGTCGGAAGAAGCAACCATCATTTCACTCTTCAATGACACGTACGCAATATAAAATGGTTGATATGGAGAGAGAAAGAAAACCACTATATATACACTAGCAGGAGCCTGAGCTACAATCCTGCTTGCTTGGGTTGCTCTCTTCACAAGTATAGAGCGATGGTGGCCACACTGCTGGTCACATATCTGGCCTGATCCTGCAGCTGGGGGAAGGGAACAATGTTCTGCGTAGACGAGGTCGACATCGGCGAGGGAGGAAACCCACAGTTGGTGCGTCCCAATTGGGATCACCGCGGTATGGGCCGATGTCGCGTCCCAACCGCCCTTCTAGCTACAGCCCGACGTCCCAGGTAGTACATCTTTCTTTTGGAGCCGGCTTGCTCCACTGCCACAGCTCCCCACGTAGCTCCATCTCTATGTCGATCTTTCTCTACTTCTACCGGCTTCTACGTACTTGTGATGAGTTCATGTCTCATGAACTAGTGCCAGTACTATTACTCTAATCAAACTTCTTCAGTATCTTTGCCATCAGGGATACTCAGCACAATTTTAGTGGAACTGCACAAAAGCATCGTATGATCCGAGGGTGCCAGCCGTCTTTCCTTCGACAGGTTCTACCTAGCCAGGAAATTAAATCCTGTTTAGGGTTTAGGGTTTAAGTCGTAGTGACCCCATCAGTAGTTTTTCTTTCGTACATGCTCTCACAACTTTTGTCTTTAGTTGTGAGGTAAATATTGGCTATGATCTGTGAATCATTGAGATGCATCCGCATGCGTATTAGTTTTCCTTTGTATTTGATGGAATGTTGTAACAGGGCAACCTTGGAGTAGGAATGAAAATGAAGTGGAAAGTTTTCGTTTTTCCGGAGAAAAAATGGAAACAGAGAGAAACCAACGTTTCATTTCATTGGATCGTGCCATCGAGTAAAACCAACGTTTAAATCACATCCGTCGAGTTCGTGTCTCACCCTCCTCCACGGCTCGAGCCCACATGGTCACTCGGCATGCCACTCACCGCAAACCGGGTATACGATAACTTTCCCGCCTGCTTGTCGATGGATCTCGCCATGGAGTACTAGCACTACTGGAAGAGATTGACGAGTTGGGGGAGGACATCTAGCTGTCGCACGGACTCCCAAGAACTTTCTACATGCATGTTGTGGCCGTCTATTGCGACCTTTGAACGTGGAACAGTCGCATGCACCAGGAAGCAGCGCGGGCGATGCTCTCTTGGCCGGCGCGCCGCTTCAATGCCGGCGCCAGTGAGAGGTCGCATCCGCTCTGGCCGGGCATGAATGCGACACTGACCGTTTTGGGCGGGAAGCACGCGCGGGTGATGAAGAGGGTTCGGGTTGGTCAGGAGCGGCCGTGGCAGCGGTCCGGATGCCTGCAAACAAGAGATGCTGTACATCAATATTGTTGCGTATATATTTAACAACATAAATAATGTGCCGGTTAGACAAATATGATTGGAGATGGATATGGAAATGGAATTTTATGTAAACATAGATATGCATGTCTATGTCTATGTGTGTGTGCGCGACGACTCGCGACCTGGAAGCGGGGGTGTGTGTTTGATCAAGTTTTCTTTCTTGGTACGTTAAAAAATTGTCTGCCAGTTTTCGTTTCTTTTTTTCCGGAAACACGTGTATTCTATTTAAAACCACTACTATGGAGAGATTTGTTTACTCCATTATAGCCTCTTGTTTGATAGAGTTTCTCGCGTCTTGCTCTCTCACCCTCTCCATATCAAAACAAGATGACAGTGTCAACTCTATCTCTCTCCTCACCGGTGGTCATAGATCCGGCCGAATCCCATCCGCTGCGGGAGGTGAGGAGGTGCAGTGTTGACATTGTCGCCGTCGGCGATGGAGGAAGCCGATGCGCACCGTCCTCTCTGATCCGGCGCTGGCGTGGATGAAGATCCTCCGCGCCCTTGTTCGTTGTCGTCGTGTTGGCAGATCCTGCTCGCCCGCCTAAGCGACATCTCGCCCACCTGAGGTATAACTTCTTGTACTGGTCCAGCTCCCCAGGTTGCTGCATGCGGGTTTTCTTATATGCGACTACTCCCCAGCTCCCCATGTATAGTAGCTAGGGTTCGTCGGCTTGTCCAACATCACCTACTATTATAGAGGAAATGCCACTCGAAAAGTTGTCCTGATTTCTGCCTCGGATGGAGGTATACTTGTTGTTTCCACAAAAAATACATGGTGCTTGTGCGGTCATTGTCCATATGCTCCTATTGTTGCTGCTAATCTAATACTATCACTGGTTACATGAAGAAATGTTTTTTTCTCGGTATCCTAGTTTAGTTCCCATCAAGATAATCATGATGCTTCTGTTTGTTGGTGTACTTTTCATTAATTCTTGTTGACAATTGAGATGTCGTTGTTAATCTTGTAAAACAAAGTAACAACACTATGTCCCTTTTTTATATTTTTGGAAACAGCGATGCGTATCTCCATACCCGGGCATGAATTCCTCAATTTTAGTGGAACTGCACAAAATTGGATGGCCATTGTTATTCCGCCTCACTGACCTCTGCCACGTGGTTCTTCCTTCCTCAAGCTTGATTACTGAGAGGAAACAAACCACAGTGAGGATTTGTCGAACTTCACAGGTGCCTCACCCAAACTTGATGCCAAATGGATGATGCATCACCACGATGACCTATCGATGCTCATGGTTGCTCCTCATGGTTGCGTCGGCTGGTGAAGCTGATCGATTTTCAATGAAAACCAAGTTGTCTTCCATAAGTGATCTTTGCTTGTTACCCACAAAGATGATATCCTTTGTCAGTTCACCTTGGTTGCGTTGGAGACGCAGTCGTCTTTCACGTTGGTGCAATTTTATCACACAATTGGCAATAAACCAAATGTTTCCTCGAAGAAGGATCGACGTTGGTACTAAGAGCATAACTTTTGTATTGATTTCTAAGCCATCTCACAACTTTGTCTCCAGCTCCCCTATAATTTTATTTGTCCAACTATTAACTTTGATTAAAAATGGTGTGGACTAAAAACCCGGATGGACGTAGTAGCCCTCCATTTTTATTTACTCCGCATATTAGATTAGACTGAAGTCAAACTTTGTAAAGCTTGACCAAGTTTAGGCTGAACACAACAAACCATAATTATTAGAGAGGGCAAACTATACATGCTCTCGAACCTTTCCGATAATTAAAATTAAAATTCATTATTTGTACACACTATCACACGTTTCCGATAATTTGGCGCATGTGTGGTTGTTCACTTAAGGGAGGATAGTGTACCGCACGTGAAGGACAGGAAGTGCGACCAGGATGCGTGGATCATTAGTTCATCGGAAGTACTCCCTTCGTTCCTAAATATTTGTCTTTCAGGTGGTTTGAAATGGACTACCACATATGGATGTATATGGACATATTTTACAGTGTAGATTCACTCATTTTGCTCCATATGCCGTCATTTGTTGAAATCTCTAGAAAGACAAATATTTAGGAACAGAGGGAGTAGTACTTTTCTTCACTGGTACGTTAAATAAAGAGTTTTGTTTCGTACTTACACAATTTAAAACAATTGTTATGGAGAGAATAAGAAAACCACTCCACTATATATTAGTCGTATATATATGGGTACTATATGGACGTAGCTTAATTGACTTTAGTGCACTTTCGTTTATGACAGGTGGGCCCAAAATGTGGCTGGCCCACCTGTTATACTGCCAAAAGCAAGTGCAGTTAAGGCACCGGAGCTCAGTCTGTACAACAGTATATATGTAGGCTGGAGCCTGAGTGCTTGTTCGCTAGGGTTTGCACTCTCCACACTCTCGCCGCACTACATATATATACACACACTGGAGGCTCAACGTTTCTTTTCTAGGGTTTGCTATATTCACAGTCTCTCACCCTTTCTTCACCAGATCTAAACAAGATTGTGTTGGCCTCTTGTCTCTCTCTCCCCTCTCATAGCTGGTGAAGGAGGCGTCCGAATCCCGTCGCACCGGAAAGGGGAGGAGGTGCAGCGTTCACTCTATCGCCTTCGGCGAGGGAGGCAATCCACTGCCGGCTGCGCTATTCTCTTTCAACCAGCGCCCGTGGGGGAGGGCCACCGACCCCTTCTTCCTCACTGCCATACGTAGTGTGGGAAGATCCAGCCTCCCGCGGCACGCCTTGCCACATCCCGACGACCCTAAGGTATAAGTTTCTTTGAAATCGTCATTTCTCTAGCTACATGTGGATCTTTTTCGATCTGTAATCGAATCTAGGTCTTGGTTCAAAGAGGAAAGAAGGGTGTGACGGGGTGGAGCATGAATCTAGGACGTGGTTAAACAAATATGGGACCAACGCACATATGCTGCTTGGCTACATACTCTGCATCACCCATTTATACATGTGGACGCACATGGTGCTCACATGTCCCATACAACTATTTTGGTGTTGTTAATCTAAGAATACCGCCGGAAAACTGAAGCAATGCCACTGCTAAAAGTAAATTACATTTTTAATGAATGTTGTTTTAAGAGAATGTCTCTGTTAATATGAATCAATGCAACCGTTTTAGAAATGCTACTATCCTACTTTGTTTTCCATCAAGATAAGTTAGATGCTTCTTTCTGTCACCGTTTGTTTCATCCTCCTTTATCGTCAAGTAATTGTTTCCTTTTTTGCCTCTGTTAAAACATGGGTATCTATTCAACTTGTTGCTATTGCGACGTTTTGCTTCGCTACGCGAAACACTTTGCTTGATTTCAGTGCAACTACACAAAACGAGATTGGATTTCCTATACGTGTTGGTAGATTCGTATTTTAGCATGGTCGTCTCATGAAAGGTCAGTACAAGCCTTCATCCACATGATTGTGCAGTGTGCTTTGAGATGTTGTGCTACTTGTATTGGTACTATTTTAAATAAATGTTGAATCGAAGCTATTGTATTGTTGTCTTTTCCCATTAAGAGTGAACAAAAATAGGACCAACCCATACATGATGCTTGTTGCTTTGTTACAACAAACTCTGCATCACGCCCTTTATAAGTAGATGGAAGCACATATTGTTGTTGCGTCCACTCTCCCCTGGAACTGTGTATGCTTTCCATTAATCTAATGTCGCTGGTAAAATTAAGCAATACCACTCTCAGAATTAACTACTGAATCTTATTTCAAAACTGCAACACTTGTTAGGGATTGGCGGGATTGCCATTTTTGTGGCCGCATGTTTCATCCTCCTTTATTAGCCAGTAATTGATTCCTTTTTTGCCTCTGTTTAAACAGGGATATCTATTCAACTTGTTGCTATTGCGACATTTTGCTTCGCTACGCGGAACACTTTTGTTTTAAGAGTGTTTTGTGCAGTTCAACTTGAATGTCACACCGGCGACTTTGCTTAATTTTGGTGGAACTGCACAAAAGGAGATCGAGATTTCAGACATGTGATGGGATATGTTTCCAGTCTTCCTCGCGAGCTATTTCAAATCTTGGTCAAGAAAGGCCAGTACCGACTTTCATCCACATGATGTTGAAGTGTGCTTTGAGATGTTGTGCTACTTGTATTGGTGCTATTTTGGATAAATGTTGAATTGATGCTATTGAACTGTTGTCGTTTACCATTAAGTGCGCAAAAATTGTTCCAACCCAGACATGATGCTTGTTTCTTTGTTACAACAAAACTCTGCGTCACCCCCTTTATAAGTATATCAACGCATGCTGTTGTTGCACCCACTCTCCCCTGGAACTGTTTATACTTTTTGTTAATCTAATGCCGCTGGTAAAATTAAGCAATGCCACTCTCAGAATTAATTAACTACTGAATCTTAGTTCAAAATTGCAACACTTTTTTGGGATTGGCGGGATTACCATTTTTGTGGCCGCATGTTTCATCCTCCTTTATTGGCCAGTAATTGATTCCTTTTTTGCCTTTGTTAAAATGAATTAGTTGCATTGTTTTAGGAATGGTACTATCCTGCTTTGTAGTTCTTTCTACATGTTTAACCAAGGTGTTGTTAAGATAATGTCTCTGTTAAAATGAATCAGTCGCATTGTTTTAGGAATGGTACTTTTCTGCTTTGTCGTTCTTTATACATGTCGAAACAAGGCATTGTTAAGATAATGTCTCATTCAATATGAATGAATCACACTGATGGAGAATTGCTACTCTCCTGCTTTGTTTCCCATTAAGATAAGGTAGATCAGTAGATGCTTTTCTTCTGGGAGTACAAGTCATCAACCGTTATTTCTCAGTAATTGTTTCCCCTATACTTATTGTTGCTTACATGATATCAAAATTAAAGCTCGATTTTATTACGACTTTGAGTTTAGTTGGACTGCACAAAAGGAGTCAATGTGTCCAAGGTAAACTGCTGCATTACTGGGTCCAGTTGGTCGTTCCACTTTGCAGAAAAAAGCAATCACTATTTGTGCTACATTACAGAAGGAATGGCCGAGAAGCTTTACAGAGTATTAGTAGATGATGGTGACATGACTAGTCTGCAGAGAGCATAGGCAACTCTACAACACATGGAGTGCACTGGGCAAAATGTACCCAAACAAGTATAAGAAGCCATGACAGGACTCCACGATCATAGGCATTACATATTTTGAATGGGAAAAGCTTGTCAAAGTTTAATCATTGATGTTAGCAAGAAGACATTTGTTTAATATATTGGAATTGGAAAACCTTGTCAAAATTTGCTCATTGATGTTAGCCAGAAGACATGCATTTGATATTTTTGACTGGGATGCCCTTTGCTGTGAGCAACGTTGATAGTTTTTTCCTATTCCCGTGTTCAGTTTAGAAGTAAATAGTTACTTTGCTGAGCTATTCCTGTGTTAAGAGTTTGTTCTGAATATTGTCTATGTAATGCCAGGCCTTGTGTTTGATTGCAAAGTTGAGCTTGGAATGTTGTGGCATGCGGCATCACGAGCTGTTCACCGTGCCTCCTAAGAATAATGCTTCGGATTGTTTTGCATGTCAATCTAATGCCAGTGATTTGCTTGTTAAGAAGATCATCCTCTTCTGTTGTTTCCCTGCTTAAGAAGTTCATTGTCTTATATTTCATTCATAGCCTATACGACAAGTCGGGTAGGTTAGACGTGAAACCATATGATCTTCCTACCAACTCATCATCTTAGGCCGTGATTGGATCATCGTTTTCCAACCAAAACCGCTTGTAAAACTGACGCTTGTAAATGAAAGCAGATGGTCTCGGGTGAAGCACTTGGTTGGTCGATGTCGAATAGTAAAATATACATCGGTCTCTCAAATTACATGCGTAATCCACCACTTTCACTTACAGACCTTAGGCCCTCAGTTTCATTATGCCTGTATTTTACGCGTTGTTTCCGATGACGAGTGAATTACACTTGTATCTTAATAGAGGTGTGAAATAAACCAGAGCTCCCAAGCGCGGCCTTACCGTTTCATGCCGTCTCAGTCTCTCGAAGGTGCTCATAGGTGTCGGATGATCCTGGCTTCCTGAATGAGCAGCGGCGCTGTATCAGACCATCCGTAGGGCCCGCGAGCCCTCTCTGTTGTCCTTCGAGTTGTTGCGCTCACCGTGGCGCCGAGCATTGTTAACATGGTCAACGAACATGAGGATTCAGGGGATGACTTTATTTTGACTGGATGACAGTAGGGACCCACTAGGGCCATAGCCGTACGTATGCAAGTGCCTCCTTATTATGTAGAACTATATTTTTTTGCTTCCTCCTGGTTTCCTGACATCACGGTCCCACACCATTTTCAACCTATGTAGTCAATATAAACGAGAGAATTGAAGAAGGTGCAGCCGACAGTTGGGACCAAGCAGCTCGAGCAGTATTTGTGTTTTTGAGGCGTGAGCACTACAGAGTTTTTCTTGGCGATGCTTTCGTTGTTGTTTAGAGGAGAGTAGGGTATTAACTGGGCGGTTGTGGCCCGTCTAGCCCAGGCCAGATATCCAGCAAAGATATTAATTTTTTTCAAGATGAAAATGGTTGCCTAGCTGTATGTTTTTTTGAGGAATACCCAGACAAGGGCAACTTGTTATTCTCTGCCCCGCTGGGCTGCAAATCTTTCCTAGGAGGGATGCATTAGGCTTAATAGGAAAATGGGCTTTAAAAAATAATAAATGGGATGTAATTATAAAAACTTGGCAGTAACTATAAAAAAATGCACCAAACACGAAATTAGTTTATAAAATATTATTTATGGATTTTGATAATCTTAATTTTTAATTGTTGCGCGCGCAATGTTTCATTGGATTTTTACGTAATACAAATTTATATTTAATTTGACTAGAAATTTCGGGATAAAAATATTTCGGATCCCATCAAAATGTGGGAGATTTTATTGAATTCTGTCTTGAACGGTTGGTTGAAATTATTAATCATTGTCCTAGCTAGAAAATGGGTTGTACTTTCAACAAACTGTAAATGGGTTCTAGTAAATTCCATTAGAATTCAAAAATCGGTTGTACATTCTTACAAATCGGAAATGGGCTATAAGTTCTCTGCCACACACTTGTGGGCCTACTAAGTTGACGTGTCCCCTAAAAAAAGAAGTTGACGCGTATGCAAGGCTTTGTCAACTTATTATAGTCAACACACGGTTCTAGCAGCAGTGGCCGTTGGATGTCTATCCAACGGATGTCGTGCTTCTTCTTCAATCTCGGATATTCTAGCTTCGGTCGCCCAAAAAATGATTCCCCCCCAGACATCTGGGGCGCACCGTTTTGGAGACTGACCTGTGGGCCTACTAAGTTGACGCGTACCAAGGGCTTTGTCAACTTAGTCAATATAAACGATTCTATCTGCAGTGATCGTACGATGTCCATCCAACGGCCGTAGTGCTTCTTCAACCTCTGGTCTTCTTGCTCTAGCCGCCCAAAGCAGCGCCGGTTGTGCCAACTGCTCCTGCCTCCCGTGGCCGGCTGTGCTGCCGCGGAGGCCTCACCGCCCCCTACTACTCCCACCGCTGGCCAGGCCATCTCTCCACTCACCCACACCCCCTGTTATTCTGCGGCGACGGCAGCCTCACACCGCAGCCGAACCAGTGAACCCACATACTCCTCTTCGCGTGGGCATCCACTGCCGCGTCTTCCCCGGCTCCGCATCGTCCCCTTCCTAGACCTCGTCGTCATCCACCGCCGTGGTGCTCTTAGCATGGCGTGGTCAATGTGGTCAACGACCGACTTCCATCGGAAGAGTACTATATGTGGAGAGGCTGATAGCTCGGTCCACGACAGCCGCAAGGAAGTGCCTCCTTATTATGCACAAAGTAATTATTCCTCCACCTGACAGCAGGGAGCCATTGGACGGGCCGCCATATTTCGTGAAAAAAAATTTCCCCCCTGACTGCTGGGACCCACCAGATAGGCCACCGTATTTCATGAAAAAACGTTCCCCCCTCTGTCAGCTCGGACCCACCGGAAGTGCCTCCATATTACGGACAAAAAAATGACCCTCCTTGGTGGGAGGCTGACTTGTGGGCCTACTAAGTTGATGGTACGGTGGGCTTTGTCAACTTAGTCAATATGAACGATTGTAGCTCTAGTGACCATACAATGTCCATCCAACGGCCGTAGTGCTTCTTCAACCTCTGGTCTTCTTGCTCCAACCGTCCAAATCAGCGCCGGTCGTGCCGCATGCTCCTACTTCCCATGGCTGGTTGTGCTGCCGCGGAGGCCTCACTGCCCCCTACAATTCCCATCGCTAGCCAGGCCCTGCGGCGACGGCAGCCTCACACCGCAGCCGAACCAATGATCCACCGTACTCCTCTCCGCGCGGGCTTCCACTGACGCGTATTCCCCGGCTCCACGTCGTCCACTTCCTAGGCCTCACCATCGTCCACCACCCTAGTGCTCTTGACGCGGCATGGTCAACATGGTCAAGGAACGACTTCCATCGAAAGTGTACTGTACGTAGAGAGGCTGATAGCTGGGTCCACAGCGGCCACAAGGAAGTGCCTCCTTATTACGCGCAAAATAATTATTCCTCCACCTGACAGCGGGGACCCACCGGTCAGGCCATCGTATTTCATGAAAAATGGTTCCCCCTGACTTCTGGGACCCACCAGCTACATCTTCACATGCAAGGAAGTGCGTCTGGGCAAAAAAAAACGATTCGCCCCCCTGACTGCTGGGACCCACCAGCTACATCTTCGCACACGAGCAAGTGCCTGACAGTCGGGACCTACTTGGTCGAAGCGTACGTAGCATTGTCATTCTGGTCGCGAACGTGTACGTACATAATGGTCGATATAGAGGTGCGCACGTGTCGTAGTTGAGGTGTGCACGTAGCTTATACATGTACGTACAACGGCGTGGGTGCAAGAAAGTAAATACGGCCACGTACATACATACGGGCGGGTCTCGAACGCCTACTCGCCCATACGTACGGCTTGGGCTCGTGTACATGGCTGGGTCGGAACGGAGAAACAACATCGTCATCATGTTCATGGGGAGCCAACCGGCTGGGTCGGAACAGAATGCATCGTCGTGTTCATCTGAAGGGCTTGGACGGAACAGCCAATGGAAACGAGGCCTGGCGTACTGCAGAACGAAAGAAATGGCCTTATCTTCGATTAGCCACATTCAAAGTGGGATCCTGTTCATCGGGAGGGGTCTGGCATACCAAATAACGGATGAAACAAACTTTTGTTAGACCTCCTACGGTCGAAACGGGGTCCTCTTGATCGGGAGGGGTGTGGCGTACCGCAAAACGGAGGAAACGGACTTGTGTTGGAGCGCTACGGTCAAAACAGGGGTCCTGTTCATCGGGAGGGGTGGGGCGTACCGCAAAACGGGACTCCATGGGATACTGTTCATCTCCACCGTCGACCTCCTCCAGCCTTCACGGGCTACTGTTCATCCACCGTCGACCTCCTCCAGCCTCCACCTGTGACTGTTCATCCACGGGCTCATGTTCATCCAGCCTCCACCGCGCGCTACTCCACCGACTATTGTTCAACCCCCCTGTCCACGGGCTCCTCTTCAACCACCCCTCCACGGGCTACTGTTCATCCACCCCTCCACCGTCTACTGTTCATCCAACCCTCCACCAGGTCGTCCTGTTCATCCAGCCCTCCACGGGGTCCTGTTCTTCTAGCCCCAACCGGCTCGATCAATCGGGGTCCTGTTCATCTAGAGGCAACACCATGGGGTCCTGTTCATCCACCCCCACCGCTCACTGTTCATCCAAACCCCCCAGCAACAATCACTGTTCATCCAGAGGAAGCATAGATTGGCTTCAGTTAGCAACAGTAGCGAAGGAATCGCTCGATCGGGTTCAGTTAACAGCCATCGATCGATCGCTCGGGTTCAGTAACGCATAGCCTGCAGTGCAATCGATCGGGTTCAGTTAGAGCCCAACGCCTCGCTCGGGTTTAGTTAGAGCCCAACGCCTCACACACACGCACATACGTGTACGAGAGAAACGCGCGTCGCTCGGCCCCGACCACCCACCGTAACCGGGAACACCCTGAAATTTTCCTCCTCCTTGCTTCTACCATGGTTTTTTCCGTCATGGATGGCCCAAAGAATGTCATGCAGCTGCGTCTCCAGCCCGCCCAGGAAAAAAGCCCATTTTCTGTCATGATTTATTGTCATAGAAGTAGGAGCCCACCACATCTATGATGATACCGGGTTTTGTCACAATTATCGTCATAGAATTGTCATAAGTATGGTAGAAAAAAATTTCGTTCGGCCCAAAATGTCATGGATGTGTCTTTTTTTGTAGTGGGAGTCCCTTGCCACGGCGAGGGAGGCCTGCGCCCGCAACATAGAGGAAGCCCAAGCCGTGGACTGCCGGCGCCAGGCGGTCGAGAGGAGCGAGAAGGAGCTTCGAGCTTGAACGCCACCCTCGAGCAATAGGTCTCAGCACGCAAGGTCGTGCTTGCCTCCTCGGCGGGTGGGCCGCCGATGAGCGAGCAAGGCTCCACATGCTTGAGGACATGCTGACGCTAGAGGCACTGGAGCAAAGCGTGGAGCGCAAGTGGTTGGAGGTGATGGAGCGCCAGGTGGCCACTACTGACGCTCTTGCTTCTCGGGAGGCGGCAATCCAGAGGAAGGCTAACGAGTAAGTTGCGGGGATCCGCAAGGCTCTAGCCGAGGAATACCGTCAGAAGTTGGAGCTTCAGGAGACTCACTTCTCCACGTGGCGCAGCAAGCTGAAGGGTGAGGCCGACGGTCTCAAGGAGAAGCTAGCCATGGCGGAGTAGCACGAGAAAGCCGTTGTGGACGCTCAGGTTACAGCCGAGGCCAAGCTATCCTTCCTCTACAAGCAGGTGGAAGGCGTTTCCTCCCTCGTGGAGAAAACCTTGGACATGAGCCAAGCCCGGGTGCTGCAACGCGAGTGCTCCAGATGTTCAAGAAATTTTGGCATATGGCCAACCGGGCCTTGAGCGGCATTTGCGATGAGAACGTCATCATTCCTCTTGTTGCTGACGATGCATACCTTAGCTTCTTCACCAGAGTCGTGGAGCGCCTCAAGGGCGGGGCAGATAGGGTGCGCCAACTCGTCGAGGTGAGGTGCTGCAGCCTTCTTGCGCGTGTGTTCTCGCGCTTCTTCAGCTACCTTATCCTCTCCGATCCCGACTTTGACTTTGAGGCCATGATCATCCCCGTGACCAGTGCAATCCAAGGCACCCTGGCGTACTGGGTGGCGTGTCATGTGGATGACCTGATCGCGGAGCTTGCTACTACCGACAATGTGGATCCGCCCGAGATCGAGGAAGGTGGGGCTGATGACGGCGACGGCAGCAGCAATGGTGATGACGACGCGTCTCCTTAGGCTGGTTTCTCCTATTTTCTTGTTAAGACTTTGAATGTGACCCCGCGGTGATGCGACCGAATTTTTGGAGGAAATTTCTCTATGATGTATTAAGTAACATAACACTCGCCTTCCCTTTGCATTTCACGCACCCATAGCCCCTGAGCAGAGGTGGGCCATTTATTGTTACGTCTGGTCGTGGCACCCGGCCAAGGTCAGGAGGCGAGTGCGTACCGAAGACCTCGAGCCACATTACCCGCAGGCTAACTCGTGAGCACCGCGTGAGGGTCACGACGCCAAAGTCCTGGAGAGGTGTGCGCGCGGGCAAGTCCGCAGCTGTTGTGGCATGGGCCCTCAGGGCATATTTGGCGCCGCTGGGCTGACCCAAGCATGCGCACCGTGCCCAGCCCCCGCTTGCGGGGTGGGATGGAGGGAGCCACGAGTTTCCGCCACCTTTTTCAAATACGGAAATCAAGAGAGGAAGCCCCGCAAGAAGAAGAAAGAGAGTCCCCCTTTTCCAAATAAAGACGCACGAACTTCAAATTCATTCCAAAAAACAGCAAATCTGGTTACAAGAGAAAGCAACGAATAGCTGCGTCCGACACCTACGCTAGTCTTCTACTCTTCCCGCTAGCGTGGAGCATGGGACTTTGATACGTCTCCAACGTATCTATAATTTTTGATTGTTCCATGCTATTATATTATCTGTTTTGGACGCTTTATATGCATTAATATGCTATTTTATATTACTTTTGGGACTAACCTATTAACCTAGAGCCCAGTGCTAGTTCCTGTTTTTTTCCTTGTTTCTGAGTTTGGCAGAAAAAGGAATACCAAAAGGAGTCCAAACGGAATAAAACTTTCGCGATGATTTGTCTTGGACCAGAACACAACCAGGAGACTTAGAGATGAAGTTGGAGGAGCCATGAGGCGGCCACAAGGACGGAGGGTGCACCCAGGGGGTAGGGCATGCCCCCCACCCTTGTGGGCCCCTCATGCACCTCCTGACCTAATTCTTTCTCTGATATATACCCATATATCCCCAAACCACCAGGGGCATCCACGAAAACACTTTTCCACCGCCGCAACATTCTGTACCCGTGAGATCCCATCTAGGGACCTTTTTTGGCATCCTGCCAGAGGGGGATTCGACGACGGAGGGCTTCTACATCAATACCATTGCCCTTCCGATGAAGCATGAGTAGTTTACCACAGACCTACGGGTCCATAGCCAGTAGCTAGATGGCTTCTTCTCTCTCTTTGATTCTTGTAGCGACCAGACCTCAGACGGTCAAGTCTTTGTGCATCATTGTCATCCCTGTATCAGTAATGCTGACATGCACAGTACTCAAAGGATTTATAACAGAGTAGCAATCACACACTTATTACATCGAATGTCTCAAAAGAGAACTTACTACAATAAATATGTCTTAAGGCCATCTAATAACGATAACAGCGGAAGGCTTGGAAGATAAGTGAGTCCATCAACTCCAACGACATCACTGAGTATGGAACCACGACCTAAGGCACCTTACTCGTCGTCTGAAAAGTCTGCAACATGAACGTTGCAGCCCGAATACGGGTCAGCACATGGAATATGCTGGCAATGTAACACATAGAGAGTAATGAACAGAAATATGCTATAATACATGCATATATGGCTGGTGTAAAGCTCTATGGTTACTGTTTTGCATAAAGCCAATTTTTGCCTTCTGCAAAGGAATAAATTTTATTTAACTATCATGGTGGTTGTTAAACATTGAGAAGATAGACATCCTCTCAATGTCAATTAAGCATCACCATTAAACCCAACAAATTAAATTAAAGTAACATGATGAGATTCACATGATAATCCAAGTACTAGCTACTCAAAACGTCCATAACCGGGGACACGGCTAACCATGATTAGTTTACACACTCTGCAGAGGTTTGCGCACTTTTACCCACAAGACTCGATCTCCTCCGTTGGAATTCTTGCACTACATGGTGTTTTAGAAACGGATGACCGAGACATAGTCTTTCAGAAGTGTTTGCACCTTACGATTGGGTAGATAGTACCAACCTACATCCCCTACATCTGCTAGTCTACCACTGTAAGAGTTCACACGACTTAATCAACTATGCTAGAGCCCATAGTAGCTTGTGGCTGCACACGCCAGTTTCTAGCATGAAAATCTCATGATCCCTTTGAGCCTGGGTGGCGGTCCACAAAGAAAAACAGGCAATCACTGGAATACCCAGGTGCCTCAATCCACCCAGATGTGTATTAAAGTTGCCACCTTAAATAAACCATTAATTTAACAATCTCACATCTGTCATGGATACACTCACCCAATCCACGTCTACTACCATAGCATTGCATAATAAGCAAACGTAGAAGTAACTCCCAAGGGTTTGATAATAAAATAGGTAATACGTACTACTTCATATACTACCCAAAACCCACATATTAATCAGATCCTAATCATGCATTTGTTTGAGGATTGATCTAATGCAATAAAACTGGGTAGTAAAGAGGTATGATCAAAGTGTTACTTGCCTTGCTGATGATCCGTGAAACCTAGAGATTCGAAGTAGCAAGCGGCGCACTCCGGGTACTCTATCGCAAACAAACAAGCATACAATAAGCACTCATCTAATGCACAGGTAAAACTCAAATAAGAGAACTAACCATAAAGTTCAACTTAAGAACTCCGGTTTGCAAAAAGATTCAAATCGAACGAAGCAACGAAACACAAACGGCGAAAGAAACAAGCTTCGTTTACTAATCTGGACCTAAGTCAAAATTTACAGAAGCAAAAAATTGTTTGAGTTGGTTAAACGGAAAGAGGGTTTCGAGACGAAACTCTAGGCGCTTGAATCGCCTGATTCCGATAAACGATCGAAAAGTTATACTAGAACAAAAATCGGATCAGAAATCACGATTAGAAATAATCGCGGAAAATCCGAGAAAAAGAAAAACTGACGAACAGTTTAACGAATGGACATTCATTAACTGAAACTAAATGGTGAACTCGTCTGTTAAAACGAATGAACGAGCGAACGCTCACTAAATAAATAAACCAAAAAAATAAAATAAACCGATCAAAAAAAACCTAGGGTTTTCTAAAAAAATGGATCGATTTTTCTTAGAAAACTAGGGCGGCGGTGAGTGGCTACCTCGTCGGGCTCCGGCGATGTCCGGCGGGGTCCGGGGGCTGCGGGGCTCCGGGCGACGGCGGCGGGTGGCATGGGTGACGGCGACGGGCTGTGGCGGCGGCGCGAAGGCGGCGGTGGCGGCTCGGCGGATCGGGAGGCGGGGCCGGTCAGGGTGAGGAGGGCGGCAGCGGCGGCTATTTAAAGAGGGGGTGGTGGCTTGGGAGACGGGGCAAGGCAGCAATGGAGGAGTCCGGCTCGGACTCCTGTCCGGGTCGGTGGCGGCGGCGCGGTCTCCTGGTGAGAGACGGCGGCGCGGGGAAGATGGGCCGGCTCGGCTGGGCCTCGGCCGGGTCGGGCGCGCGCGATTTTTTTTAAACAATTCCGCCGAACAGAAAATAAATCCTAGAAAAATAAATAAAAATCTAAAAATGCCAAAACAAATTTTCATCGTCTAAACAAAATATTTAGAACGAGATGAACATTTTCTTGGCCCTAAAATGCAGTTTTGAAAAACGTGCAATTTTTCTAAATTCAAATAAAATAGCAAAAAACTCCGAAATAAAATCTTATTTGATTTTTTATTAAATCCTCAATATTTCTTTATTTTGGGAAAGTCATTTTATTCCCTCTTTCATATTTTTATAATTGAAATAATTGAAGATAAAATAAATAAAATCAAATGATCCTATTTTCAAAATTTGAGAAAACTCAAATATGAAAAAACGAAATCCCCAACTCTCTCCGAGGGTCCTTGAGTTGCGTAGAAATTTCTAGGATCAAACCAACAACAACAAAATATGATGTGCAATGATCTAGTGTATAACATTCCAAATTGAAAATTTGGGATGTTACAATTCTCAATACCATGTTCTCCTCGATGTTCTTTGAGATCAATTTCATGTAATTTTTTTGCGATGTGTTTGCCGAGATCCGATGAATTGTTGATTTATGATCAGCTTATCTATGAATATTATTTGAATCTTCTCTGAATTCTTAGATGCATGATTTTATATCTTTGCAAGTCTCTTCAAATTATTGGTATGATTTGGCCAACTAGATTGATTCTTCTTGCAATGAGAGAAGTTCTTAGCTTTGCGTTCAATCTTGTGGTGTCCTTTCCCATTGACAGAAGGGGAAGCACAACACGTATTGTATTATTGTCATCGAGTATAAGAAGATGGGGTTTTCATCATATTGCTTGAGTTAATTCCTCTATATCATGTCATCTTACTTAATGTGTTACTCCGCTCTTTATGAACTTAATACTCTAGAAGCATGCTAGAGAGCAGTCGATGTGTGGAGTTGTAGTAGATGCAGGTAGGAGTCGATCTACTTGACACGGACGTGATGCCTATATTCATGTTCATTGCCTTATATATAGTCATAACTTTGCGCTTTTCTATCAATTGCTCGGCAGTAATTTGTTCACCCATCGGATAATTTTCTATCTTGAGAGGAGCCTCTAGTGAAACCTATGCCCCTGGGTCTATTTTCCATCATATAAGTTTCCGATCTACTATTCTTGCAATCTTTTACTTTCCGATCTATAAACCAGAAATACCAAAAATATTTACTTTATCCTTTATCTATCTCTATCAGATCTCTCTTTTGCAAGTAACCATGAAGGGGTTGACAACCCCTTTATTGCGTTGGGTGCAAGTTTGTTTGATTGTTTGTGCACGTATTCGGTGATTTGTGCGTTGTCTCCTACTGGATTGATACCATGGTTCTCAAACTGAGGGAAACACTTATCTCTACTTTGCTACATAACCCTTTCCTCTTTAAGGGAAAAACCAACGCAAGCTCAAGAAGTAGCAGGAAGAATTTCTAGCGACGTTGCTAGGGAGATCTATGCCAAGTCAAGACATACGAAGTACCCATCATAAACTCTCATCTCTTTCATTACATTATTCGCCATTCGCTGCTCGTTTTCCTCTCCCCCACTTCTATAATGATTTTCGAAAAGATTTTCCTTTTCTTCGCCCCTCTTCTGTTCGTCCTTTTTGTTTGCTTTCGGTTTGCTCGTTTGCTAGATTGGTTTGGTGCCACCATGTCTGAAATTGGGGAGGTTATCACTAAAAAGGAAAGTAGTAAAGATGGGGGAAACTTTGATGCTTTTGCGAGTACTAATCCTCATGAAGAATCTATTATTTTGCACACTAAAAAACTTCACCTAGGTAGCGGCAATATTATTGGAAAAGGGGTTATTCAAGATTTCTTTACTTGTGCCGGTGCGTTACCCACGCTAAGAGGATCTATTCTCCATAAAACTACTAGTCTTGCGTATGCTATATCTTTGCTCGTATTGAACTTGAAAGACAATTTGTGCATATGCATCCATCCATACAAAAGATTTTTCTAGAGTTTTCTAACATTGAGCATTCTGCAGTTAAGCGTGCCGCCACTATATTCCTAGCACATGAATTTAGATTTATTATGAAAGAAGCTAGTGAAATTTTCGCGCATTACAAAGTAGATGGTGGTTCTCCTCCCATAGAGGGAATTCTCTTTAACCAATATGACATAATGCATTTACAATCTCTGGATCATGTTTCTTATAATGAAAATTTAAGGAAGAGGGTACCTACCGATATTTTAGTTGATAAGATTTCTGAGATTAATGATAATTTTTCTATTCAAAACAACGGATTGGGTTTCTATCTTGGACACAAGCTCATGACTTTTTGCCAAAAGAACACTTACAATGATGGTTATACAATATGAAGGGCCAAAGGAGGAACCAATTCCTCTCGAGCTTGATCTTGGGGATTCTTATGCCATTAAATTTAGCATTTTTGATTACTTTTGCTTACCACAAAGAAAACTTGCTACTGAACGAAGGGATTATGAGATGAGTTCTCGAGATCTGCCTTATTATTACTACAATTATACTTAGATCTATTCGTGTTTTATGCCTAGCTAAAGGCATTAAACAATAGCACTTGTTGGGAGGCAACCCAATTTTATTTTTGTTCTTTGCTTTTTGTTCCTATTTTGCTTTGAAAAATTCATCTAGCCTCTGGTCAGATGTGGTTTTGTGTTTGAATTAGTGGTTGTGCCAAGTAAGACCTTTGGGATAGCTTACGGTGATAGT
Organism: Triticum aestivum; assembly: GCF_018294505.1. Classification (NCBI taxonomy): domain Eukaryota; kingdom Viridiplantae; phylum Streptophyta; class Magnoliopsida; order Poales; family Poaceae; genus Triticum; species Triticum aestivum. The sequence goes on along the minus strand of NC_057801.1, from coordinate 319,307,746 downwards.
GGTTTTGATCCTGCTGAAAAACAGAAACTTTTGTGCCTGGTAAATAATTTCCCAGATTTTATTGAAACGTGATTTTCATCTTATTCTTTTTGCTCTGGATTGGTACACAAATTTCCTAGGTTGTCCTAATTTTCCAGTATTTTTGGAGTTACAGAAGTATTTGAGAGTTAAAGGTTGCTACAGACTGTTCTGTTTTTGACAAATTCTGTTTTCTATGTGTTGTTTGCTTATTTTGATGAATCTATGGGTAGTATCGGGGGGTATGAACCATGGAAAAGTTGGAATACATTAGATATTACACCAATATAATTAAACCAATATAAATAAAGAATTAGTTTGCAACAGTACCATAAAGTGGTGATTTATTTTCTTATACTAACAGAGCTTATGAGATTTTCTTTTGAGTTTTGTGTTGTGAAGTTTTCAAGTTTTGGGAAAGGATTTGATGGACTATGGAATAAGGAGTGGCAAGGGCCTAAGCTTTGGGATGCCCAAGGCACCCCAAGGTAATATTAAAGGACAACCAAGAGCCTAAGCTTGGGGATGCCCCGGAAGGCATCCCCTCTTTCGTCTTCATCTATCGGTAGCTTTACTTGAGGCTATATTTTTATTCACCACATGATATGTGTTTTTCCTGGAGCATCCTATATGATTTGAGTCTTTGCTTTTTAATTTTCCACAATCATCATTGTTGTAGACACCTTTCAAGAGGGACATGCATGAATCGCGATTTATTAGAATACTCTATGTGCTTCACTTATATCTTTTGAGCTAGGTAATCTTGCTCTAGTGCTTCACTTATATCTTTTTACAGCACGGCGGTGGTTTTATTTTATAGAAATTGATGAACTCTCATGCTTCACTTATATTATTTTGAGAGTCTTTAAACAGCATGGTAATTTGCTTTGGTTATAAATTTAGTCCTAATATGATAGGCATCCAAGAGGGATATAATAAAAAAAATCATATAAAGTGCATTGAATACTATGAGAAGTTTGATTTTTTATGATTGTTTTGAGATATAAAGATGGTGATATTAGAGTCATGCTAGTGAGTAGTTGTGAATTTGAGAAATACTTGTGTTGAGGTTTGTGATTCCCGTACCATGCACGTATGGTGAACCGTCATGTGATGAAGTCGGAGCATGATTTATTTTTTGATCGTCTTCCTTATAAGTGGCGGTCGGGGACGAGCGATGGTCTTTTCCTACCAATCTATCCCCCTAGGAGCATGTGCGTAGTACTTTGTTCGACAACTAATAGTTTTTTGCAATAAATATGTGAGTTCTTTATGACTAATTGAGTACATGGACTGTACGCACTCTCACCCTTCCACCATTGCCAGCCTCTTTTGTGTCGTGCAACTTTCACCGGTACCATACACCCACCATATACCATCCTCAAAACAGCCACCACACTTACCTATTATGGCATTTCCATAGCCATTCCGAGATATATTGCCATGCAACTTTCCATCGTTCCGTTATTATGACACGCTACATCATTGTCATATTGCTTTTTGTATGATCATGTAGTTGACATCGTATTTGTGGCAAAGACACCTTTCATAATTCGTTCATACATGTCACTCTTGATTCATTGCACATCCCAGTACACCACCAGAAGCATTCATATAGAGTCATATTTTTTTCTAAGCATCGAGTTGTAATTCTTGAGTTGTATTTAAATAAAAGTGTGATGATCATCAATTTTTGAGCATTGCCCCAGTGAGGAAAGGATGATGGAGACTATAATTCCCCCACAAGTCGGGATGAGACTCCGGACGAAAAAAAGAGGCCAAAAAATGAGAAAGACCCAAACAACAAAATGAGAGAAAAAGAGAGAAGGGGCAATTTTACTATCCTTTTCCCCCACTTGTGCTTCAAAGTAGCACCATGATCTTCATGATAGAGATTCTCCTAAGATATCACTATCATATTCTAGTGGGAATTTTTCATTACAGAACTTGGCTTGTATATTCCAATGATGGGCTTCCTCAAATTGCCCTAGGTCTTCGTGAGCAAGAAAGTTGGATGCACACCGACTTAGTTTTGTTTTGAGCTTTCATAAACTTATAGCTCCAGTGCATCCGTTGCATGGCAATCCCTACTCGCTCAGATTGATATCTATTGATGGGCATCTCCATAGCCCGTTGATACGCCTAGTTGATGTGGACTATCTCCCTGTTTTTTCTTCTCCACAACCATCATATTCTATTCCACCTATAGTGCTATGTCCATGGCTCACGCTCATGTATTGCGTGAAAGTTGAAAAAGTTTGAAAACATCAAAAGTATGAAACAATTTCTTGGCTTGTCATCGGGGTTGTGCATGATCTAAATATTTTGTGTGGTGAAGATGGAGCGTAGCCAGACTATATGATTTTGTAGGGATAAGCTTTCTTTGGCCATGTTATTTTGAGAAGACATAATTGCTTTATTAGTATGCTTGAAGTATTATCGTTTATGTCAATATTAAACTGTTGTTTTGAATCTTACGGATCTGAACATTCATAGCACATTAAAAAAATACAAGGACAAATATGTTAGGTAGCATTCCAGATCAAAAATTCTATTTTTATCATTTACCTACTCGAGGACGAGCATGAATTAAGCTTGGGGATGCTTGATACGTCTCCAACGTATCTATAATTTTTGATTGTTCCATGCTATTATATTATCTATTTTGGAGGTTTTATATGCATTAATATGCTACTTTATATTATTTTTGGGACTAACCTATTAAACTAGAGCCCAGTGCCAGTTCCTGTTTTTTCCTTGTTTTTGAGTTTCGCAAAAAAGGAATACCAAACGGAACAAAATTTCTGCGATGATTTTTCTTGGACCAGAAGACAACCAGGAGACTTGGAGATGAAGTCGGAGGATCCACGAGGCGGCCACAAGGACGGAGGGTGCGCCCAGGGGGTAGGACGCACCCCCCACCCTTGTGAGCCCGTCATGCACCTCCTACCTAATTCTTTCACCTATATATACCCATATATCCCGAAACCACCAGGGGAATCCACGAAAACACTTATCCACCGTCGCAACCTTCTGTACCCGTGAGATCCCATATAGGGACCTTTTCTGGTGTCCTGCCAGAGGGGGGGTTGACCATGGAGGGCTTCTACATCAACACCATTGCCCTTCCGATGAAGCGTGAGTAGTTTACCACAGACCTACGGGTCCATAGCTAGTAGCTAGATGGCTTCTTCTCTCTCTTTGATTCTCAATACCATATTCTCCTCAGTGTTCTTGGAGATCTATTCGATGCAATACTTTTTTGCGGTGTGTTTGCCGAGATCCGATGAAATGTGGATTTATGATCAGCTTATCTATTAATATTATTTGAATCTTCTCTGAATTCTTATATGCATGATTTGATATCTTTGCAAATCTCTTCGAATTATCGGTTTTGTTTGGCGAACTAGATGGGTTCTTCTTGCAATGGGAGAAGTGCTTAGCTTTGGGTTCAATCTTGCGGTGTCCTTTCCTAGTGACAGTAGGGGAAGCAAGCACTACTAGGGAAAACCTTATACACAGAATCTTACCAGGAGCAATCTTCAAAATACAACGCTACTTCTATTTAGCAGCAGTGCGTTCAACGAAAACATGCTGCTGAAAGAAAAGTAACAGTAGCGCGTTCCCACTAAACCGTGCTACTGCCCTAATTGCCATGACCATGCCATCCAGCTAGTTATAGTAGTAGCGCCCTATAACGAACCGCGCTACTGCTACAGATGTTAGCAGCAGCACGCTTGTTTAAAACTCGCTACTGCTAAGTTCAGCCCACAAGTTTTGTCCCAACTCGCACCGCGAACAGGGTGTTTACCACCTTATATATGTTAATCCTCAAACTATCACAACCACTTGGTCTTCACTGAACTCTATATGTAGAATGTGTGGCTGCAATATGAATCTTCTTCGGTTCCTATCGGAGAGGACTCATATTGACAATTCAGATTGTACACAAAAACATCATTGATGGCCAATGTATTTTTGCATTGACAGACAATGTATTTTTTCATGCTTGCACTTAGTAGTAGCGCTTTTAGTAGCAAAGCGCTGCTGCTGGTCCAACTTAGCAGTAGCGTGCATCCTGGCGCATCGCTACTGCTATTCGCATTAGCTATAGCGCGTTTTCTTACCCTCGCTACTACTAACCATACCTTATCCCACCCGCGCGGCCGACCCCTCTCTCTCTCTCACTCACTCTCCCCCTCACTCTCACCCGCACTGATAACCCCCGTCGTCCGTCGCCGCCGCCGCCGTCGTCCGTCCACTACCGAGGTACTCCCTCCTTTCGTTCCTCCTTCTCCTCCCACTGCACCCTCCTTCCTCCTCCTCCCTCCGCCTGCGGCAGCCCAGTCCTCCCTCCTTCGCCGGCAGCCCTCCTCCCACCGCCCCTCCCTTCTCCTCCTCCCACCGCCCCTCCCTCCTCCTCCTACGGCCGGCCCCTCCCCCTCCTCCTCCGGCTGCCCCCTCCCCCTCCTCTCTCCTCCCTCCCTCCATTGTCTCTGTTCTTGCAAATCGTAGGTGTTTTGAATAAAATAGAAGTAAGAAAATTTAGGGTAGAAGTAGGGTAGTAGAATTTTTAGCAAGTGTTTAATAGAAATAGTTTATTTAGTAAGTGATTAATATAACTAGTTTATTTATATTAGGTACTTAATAGAACTAGTTTATTTGGTAAGTGCCTAATAGAACTAGTTTATTTATAGTAAGTGCTTAATAGAACTAGTTTATTTAGTAAGTAGTTAATAAAACTAGTTTATTTAGTGTTAGGATTATATATAAGATATTTTCAAATGTTTTTTCATATTTTGAACCATTGAAATGCAATGACCATCGATAAGTGGCCTATGTTTTGCCGGAGTGTTTATTAATTTCCGTTCCGGCAAATTTCAGGCGCTTGATATCTCCATTTTTAGCAAAGGTCATGCCGGATTTTTTGGGTTTTGCCGTCGAGTTATAATCTTTGAATTTTGAACACAGGAGATGTCTGATGACGATGGGATCCCGGAGTGCAGTACTGCTACGATGACCGTGGTGTGTGCGACAGGTTTCCTCACCTACAAAATGATAGGTTTTTCACCGTGAATCTAGAAGAGACCTTCGATGTTTGTACGGTATGCAATGACAAGCATTACATCGTAATAAATAGCATCACTTGTGCTTCTTTTTCAATGTGTAATTTATGGAATTTTTTCAATTCGACTAGTACATCCCGTGCCATGCTAGACCATATGTATTGGAGAAGCTTGGTTTAGGTGTAGATACTTTGATAATGTGGAGACGAGGAGGGCTCACTTAAGAACTAAACATGGTTATGATTTTCTGGTTAAGTTCTACAATGTGGTCGATCGCTCCCATTTCGATTGCTCTAATTGGGAAGCAATCTGCAAGGCATATGGATTTGAGGAGGGAATACAAATAATATTTGATATTCGTCCCGAAGATTATGATGATGATGATAATATCGACATATGGGTGGATGTGGATATGCCTCCAGTTTTACCTAGATGTGAGTTTGTCAAACTAATCTGTTAAGTTAAGTAATTTATGTTGTTCATTTAAAAATATTTGGTGTTCGTCCGTACTAAACTTATTTATTTATTTATAATTGTGAGCTTATTTCTTATTTTCAGGAAATACTTGGAAGGTAGTAAACAGCACATACTACAGCTATGACTCCAAGCTTAATTGTGAGGAGAAAGGTTATCTCGTCTCATTCATAGAAGATGTTGAGGCCTTAAAAACCAGTCACTCTATCAGCCCAAATTATACTAGATACGTGCCACAAGTCCATAAATTTCTTGATGGTAACTTCATTGCCAAAAACTTGGTAAGATTTTGTTAATGATGGTAACTTCATTGCATACATTATTCTTAAGTAAACTACATTGCTAACTATATATGTTACTATTTCGTTTTTCAACAGAGGCTCCCGAAGCAGGTTGTTCCTGACATGCTATGTACCGAAGGTGATATGCATATGGTTAGCTTACGGCCAACTCCTGCGGAGGCTTACCATACTGCATACTCGATTTCTTGAAATGATGGAAGGCTCAAAATCAAAGAATGGAGCAAAGTGATGAATGCGCACACACAAATAATTGGAGACAAAATGAATGTGCGCAAGCCACAAGTTGGAGATAGGTTTATGTCCATTCTCCATTATGGTGAAGGACCGGTTTATCTGTTTTATGGTATTTTAGCTAGGAGAGAGGAGTAGGTCCTAAGTATTAAGAACAATTAGTTAGTGTTGATTATATATGACTATAATGTCTTAGACTTGATGGTGATGCCGAGTAGGAGTAGTGATTATGAGTACTATGATGATGGTGAGGAGGAGTTGTTATTATAACTAGTGACGAAGTTGTTATATGATGTCTCATCATGGACGAAAATGATGATTATGAGGAGTTATATGACAATGATATATTATGATGATAAGTTGTTAATGATATTATGATGATGATGATAAGTTATTATGTCATTGGGTGAAAGAACCGTGGATTAGTTTCAAATGGATGGATCCAAAGTGACCATTGGTTACTTTGGATCCATGCACTTGAAACTAATCCAAAGTTCTTTCACCTAATGATTTAATAACTCATTAAGATGTTTAAACAATCTCTAAATTGCTATTGTATGAAAATTTGTATAGTGTGTATGAATACGACCTAAAATTTAAAAGAAATGGAATACGGAATAATAGTAGTAGAGATTGTTCTCGAAAGCGCTATTAGTAATTAGCAGTAGCGATTGGCATAGAAAGTGCTACTACTAAGAAGATATATCAGTAGCGCGTGCCAGTCGGCGCTACTGCTAAGCTTTAGCTGTAGCACCTTATCGGTAGTGCGCTTACCCGCGCTACTGATAGGCCAAAAACCAACGCTACTGCTAGGCTTTTCCCTAGTAGTGAAGGCATGTATCGTATTGTTCCCATCGAGGATAAAAAGATGGGGTTTTCATCTTATTGCTTGAGTTAATTCCTCTACATCATGGCATCTTACTTAATGCGTTACTCCATTCTTTATGAACTTAATACTCTAGGTGCATGCTGGATAGCGGTCGATGTGTGGAGTAATAGTAGTAGATGCAAGCAGGAGTTGGTCTACTTGACACGAACGTGATGCCTATATTCATGATCATTGCCTTAGATATCATCATAACTTTGCTCTTTTCTATCAATTGCTCGGCTGTCACAGCCCTGGTTTAATGTTTCCAAATAGTTGCATTAGTAAGCATCATCATGCATCATGTTAATTCAAAGAAATTTGAATTGAGGAATATTTGGAAGCCTCAGGAAATCGAAATAAAAGAAGGGCAAGAACCTTAAAAATTTCATTCAAAGTTTCCAAAAGTTCCTTCTTTAATGTTTGATAATTTTGGCAAGGGTTTTGATCCCAACCAAAAATAGTGAACATTTTTGAGGAATTATTCGGTCTTCGAATTTAAACCAATATCTATTTGAGTTTGGATTTATATTGATAATATTTAGAATATAAATTCAAAATACCCTGAAATAATTTATGTGCATTTGGAAATGTCCAAATGAGCAACATAAATTTTAATCAGTGTTGTTTGGCACTTATTTTAATTTTTCTTAAGTTCAAAACAGTGGCAAATAAATTAAATGAAAATAGAAAACAGAATAAATAGAAGCAGAGAAGAACTAACCTGGCAGCCCACTTACCTGAGAGGCCCAGCAACGTTGGCCTAGCCCGTGAGGGGCACAGGGGTCTTCTTCCACCTCTACTAGTAGGCAGAGGTGTGTCGCCCGCACACGCTCGAGGCGTCCACCTCCTCCCGGCCTGCTTCCCCCCGACGGGCTAGACACCCTAAAGACGCCACACTACCCCCCAGACCCGTCTGGGTCGCTCTTCCTCTCCCTCGTTCTCTCCCTCATCCGCTCCACGCCATGGTTCAAGCCACCGCAACCTTGTCGTCGCCATTCCCATAACCACCGCATCCCCCTTGACCTCTCGCTGTGTCTGAGAGCTCTGCCTCGATGTCCTCATCCTCTCTGCGGAATCACACGACGGCGGAAGCCCCGTATCGTCGTCCCCGGCCTTGTCTCTAAGCTCCGGCCGCCGAGGTCGCCTCCACCGTTCTGCCTCATCAAACCCTCCCCGAGCTTGCTGACGATGCCTCAGGATCCTCTGTGAGCCATCGTGTCGACTCGCCCTTCTCCCCTATCCTGCCATGCCCTCTAGCTCCCCGGTCGCATGAGCCGAAGATTAGCTCTGCCATTGCCGCAGCACGCGCGCTCCCCACACTCCGTTCATTTCCATTGTGCAAAGGGTGTGCCCTAGAGCGCCCTTGGTGCTAACGTGCAACCCAGGTAGCTTGTTACCGAGCCCTAGCACAGCACCCACACACCATCGTGCTCCGCCGCCGCATATTATCACTGCGGCCGCTGCTACACGCCGTCCCCAGCATTCCCACGACCACCACTGGATGCCCCGCACCACGGGCTCTCCAACGCACCTAACCGCGCGACCAGCCGTGGCCGGAAACGGCCGGCCGACGATCTCCACCGTGTCAGGTCATCGCCTGCGTAATCGCTCCGACGTGGCACGGCCATTAGGTGCTAATCCCACTAATTAGCCATCCTTCAGCCACTTGAAGTGGGCCCCGCAAAGAGTCAAAGTATGAGTCAACACGGGATTAATACCCGTGTCACTGACCTGTGGACTCCACTGGTTAGGTTTGACTCACTTCACCGCTGACGTCACACTGACGCCAGGCTGATGCAATAAATCCTTTTCTGGACTTACCCTAATTTGAAATAATCAGAAAATTCCAGAAAATAGCTAAAACTTCTAAAATTCATATAAAATCAACCGTATCTCCAAATGAAATCATTTATATATGAAAAATTGTCAGAAAATTATGAAGAATTTGTTTATGACATTTTCATGCATGTTTGAACAAGCTAACCTCACTAAATAGGATAAATCATGATTAGGGCAATTTATGAATTAGCATTTGGAGTTGGAGTTTAACCTTGTTTGAATTCCACTTCTCTTAACCTGGCTAAATGTTGCACTAGGTCAATTCAGTAGCTTAATATGACATAGGGATGAAAATGGAGTGGAAACTTTCCATTTTTCTGGGGGAAAATGGAAATGGAGAGGAAATATGAAAACGGAAACAAAACTTTGCAAAACGGAAATGGAAGTGGAATTTTTTGTGCGGAAACCGAAACAAAAATGGAGCGGTGTTTTCTGGTGGAACAGGCATGGAAACAGAACTTTCCATTTCCGTGAATATGAAATTTCCGTTTTTACTATATACCCATGGCTGCTTTGCGGTCTAACAACCAAACAACACACAATTATACAATGAGTAGAATGGATCATTTGAGCCCAACTTCTACTACCACACATGTACTCAGCTTGACACTGTACGCAATTGTCTAGTATTACTACAATACTACACTAAGTTACTAACATAATGATATTATTTTGTGTTTTGTGTGTATTTCTCAATGATTCAGGAGTTTTTTAAGTTCTGGTCAATGCCCACTTCTGTTTCCGTGTCCGCTTTGTATTCGCTCTATGTCCGTTTCCGGTAGTGTCTGTTTTCGTATTCATTTCCGGGGTTTCTGTATTCATTTCTGCTTCTGCAAAAGTATGTGAAAACAAATGTGGTAGCACTCAGTTCCGTCTGTTTCCGCTCTGTTTTCATCCCTAATATGACATATCATTCATTTGGTTGTGCATCGCATTGAATGTGTTCTCTCTTCCTGTTGCCGGTGCTTGTTCCCTCCCGATAGCAGACGCTTCCGACATTGTGATCATTGACACCGATGAAGAGCTATACTATCTTCAGAAGTGCCAGGCAAGCAAAACCCCCCTTGATCACTCTGATACAATCCCATTCTCTCGCTCCTGCTCTCTTTTACTGCATTAGGAGAACAAGGATTCAACTATTACATGCTACGGTAGTTGAACCCCTTTCCTCTGCATGACCTGTCTTTCCCACAGTAAATACTTGAAACCCACTAGCATGAGTAGGATATGTTTGAGTCATGATGTGCCTACTCATTCATGCTTGGTTTTCATGCTTGCTACTGCTTAGAGTTAAGTCAGGTCTGATTCATCAGGGATGAATTGGAATGTTGTGAACATGTCCTACTATTGAGAGCTAAGCGTGTGAACATGATTTGGTAAAGCTAGCAATGAGAGGCCATGTAGGAGTATATGGTGGGTTGTCTCATTGAAACCGTCCTCAGGAACTGAGTTCAGTGTTTGTGATCCAAAAACAGCTACTACCTCACGTTGGGCCCTGAAATATGACCCCGCTCGACTTATTAACCCCCCTTTTCCTCTGTCCAGGAGTTGCAAATAGTTTCAGGTGTTTGCAGCGTGCTGGAGGACGTACGTAGCGCTGACCGAAGGGGTGGGCTATTATGCGGTAGGCAAGTGGCACGGTGTACCGAGTCGCCCGTTTGGTGCCTCATGAACCCTGCACACATCGTTCGGGGCCGTAGTGGAAACCTCGGCCGGACTCCCTGCAGATGGAACCCGAATAGGTGATAAACCTGGACTAGGGACTTGTGTGGTTAGTCAGGTCGTGGTCTACACCCACGTCGGCTTTTGCTTGAAGTCTGCCGATCACATGTCGTGTGCAGATGCTAAGTGGTGGAACATGTGTGAAGAAGTACACCCCTGCAGGCTTAACATGATCTATTCGAATAGATGCGTCCACGGTAAAGGACTACTGGGTTGCTTATGCAGTTCATAGACAAGTGAAAGTGGATACTCTAAAAAGCGCAAGATAAGCGTGAGTGCTATGGATGGCCCTCCCGTAGGGAGACGGGAGCGGATCCATAGTGGTGTATTGATATGGTGAATATGTGGACTCGTGTGTGCCACCTCAAAAGAGTTACCAGTTGTTGTAGCCCATGATAGCCAGCGAGTCAAAGTTGGTTGCAGCAGTTAAACTCCACCACCCTTTTGTTGATACTGATGCATATGTAGCTAGTTCTGATGTAAGTATTGCTGGGTACATTTGTATTCATGTTTTCCTAATTTATGTTTTACAGAGAGACTTCAGTCTCACTAGTAGTTCCACGTGGACTTGGACGCTTAGCTTGTTACTTCAGCTACAATCTTGTACCATTGGGAGGGTCTTGTAGATAGTCAGGCTTCCCAGCCCTTTTCTTTTGTAGTTGTCTGTACTCATACACGTTATGCTTCCGTTGCCTGTATGCTTTGTATGTTGGGTCATGTGACCCATGATTGTAATTCTTACTATGTATGACTCTTCGGAGCCTAATGAATAAATACTTGAGTCATAGAGTTTTGTTGTGATGCCATGTTGTATTTGCACATATCGAGCATACTGTGTGTATATTATTGAAATGCTTGGTATGTGTGGGATCCGACAGCCTAGTTGTTTATTCTTGGTAGCCTCCTTTATGGGGAAATGTCTCCTAGTCCTTCCACTGAGCCACGATAGCTTGCTACTGCTCCAGAACACTTAGGCTGGCCAGCATGTGTCCTTCTTCGTTCCTATGTCTGTCCCTTCGGGGAAATGTCACACGTTGTTCCTTTAAGTGCTTGTAGCTTGTTAGACTTGGGTACATACGTTTATGATCGACATATTCGTTGTTGGGTCATGTATGCCTGTTGCTGTAAGTTAACGCCACCTTGGGTTTATGACTAGTCATGTCGGCCCGGGTTCTTTGTCATATGGATGCTAGCGACATAATCATATACATGAGCCAAAATGCGCAAATGGTACCGGGCCAGGTAAGGTGGCACCCGTGGGAATACCGTGCGTGAGGTCGCAAAGTGATATGATGTGTTACATGCTAGATCGGTGTGACTTAGGATTGGGGTCCTGACAGCTTTGGTATCAGAGCCCGACTGCCTATAGGATTACCAAGCCAAACTAGTCGAAGTCGAGTCTAGAAATGTTGTAGATATATAATGGAATTGATTGTGGAAGGGAACGTAAGGCTCATTTTACTCCTTTACTTTATGCCCTTCTGATCCGAGTCATCGTATGTTTCGTTCGGGGTTAAGGAACTAGGCTTTCTCTTCTTTCTACCAAGATCACATGTTACTAATCTGTAGACTTATAAGATTGGTGGATTCAAGTCTCAGTTTAGTTTCTACTAACTCCGTGTGATAATAGTTGGTCTCGGAATCTTGATATTGTGATGATTAAGTGGTTATGACGCCATTTTTACACAATGTCCCAAATCTTTTGAGCATTTACAGCCATTATGCTGTCCGAGTCATCCCATGTTTCTAAATAGTCTGATGCACTTGCAAATCTTTCTGTTCCCGATGTTACTTTGGGCCAGATTAACCACACTAACCAGTGTTGAGGTACTCTATTGCCTCAACATATATGTTGGAGCTATTTTTATGACCCTACGTGTCTTAGATAATCACCTAGTAATCTAGGCATGTTCTGTTCCTGGTGTGATGATTCTGGCCGTCAATCTCGAAAGCATTCCGTGATGCCATTTAGTTAGTAGGCATTCTATTCATGTGTTCTAGAACCCAAGATTCACTCCACCTACCTCCTATTGATAGTGTTTGCTCATTCCTTTAGGATATTAGTAACCTTTGTGATAGTCCTCAAGGTCTGTGGTATATCATTCTTCCAATACCATGAACCATCATGGCAGAAGTTCTTTTGAACCAAAAGATCACAACCAGAGTGCTTTTGATGAGTTCTCTGTTATATTTGTGACCCTGCCAATCCTACCTTTTTGCATTGGTTATCCAGAAGAAATATGTTGAGCTTTCTTCGACATACTAATCTATGCATCCACAACTCAGAAAATTATATGTTCCTTGAGTTGTCCTTCTTCAGTTGTATTCTGACATCTGTCTATCAATTGATAGTCAAGAGTATGTGTGCATTCGTGTTCATCGATGCCTTTTACTCTTTAGGTCTGTCAAGCCATTCTATTCCGGAATGAGTAGGAGAAACAAACTCCAGTACCTTATCCATTTCCAGGATTTGGTCAAAGCAGTTGTATGCCATAGATCAAAATGCCATTCCAGTATTTGTTCTGTTCTACCCTGGAGTATTACCTCTTTTGTCAAGAATATTATAGGAATTGCACCACCTCTTATGAATTCTTACCGCAGTAATACTTCTCGCCATAACTATTCATTCCCCGTTCCCCGTGTTATTGTAACTGGAATGTCGACAAATGAATCGTGATGTGTGAAATCAATACTCCTAGCAACCTCGTTGCTTGGTAGTTAAAGGACAATAATTTCATCCTTAGCATGTTTGTAACATCCCAATTTTCAATGTGGATGGTATACATTGATCATCATATGCATATCATATTTATCCTTGCATTTTATTGGGATCCTAGAAATCTTAAGCAACTCAAGGACCCAAGGAGATAGTTCGAGGTTTCACAAAATTCATATTTGAATTTGCTTCAAAATTGAAGAAAGGAACAATTTGATTTTATTATTTTCCTCTCCAATTATTTCCAACATTAAAAAATATTAGAGAAGATAATATGACTTCTTACACCTAAGAGAAATATTGGAGACAGAGTTTTAAAATCAAATTATTTATTTATTGGTATTTTATTTGCTATTTTATTTGACTTAGAAAAAATATTGCATTTTTGAAAATTGCATCTTAGTCTAGAAAAATGTTCATCTTGTCCTAAATATTAGGTTTGGACGGTGAAAATTGTTTCTGGAATTTTTAGAATTTTCTTTATATTTATTTAGTATTTTTTTCCTTTGCGGTGAAATTGTTTTATAAAAAAAATTCGGACCGACTGGGCCGAAGCCCAGCCAGCCCAGCACACAGCAGGCCACCAACGCCGCCTTCACCGCGCCACATACGGGAGTCGGACTCCTTAGAGTCTGGGTCGGCCTCGCCCCCCCTCGCCCAAGGCAAGCACCCCCGGGCCCCTTTATAATGCGCCGCCACCCCGCCCCGCCACCAGCAGCAGCAGCAACCGTGTCGAGCCGCCGCCGCCGCCCCAACACCGCGGCCGTCGCCGCAACACCGCCGCCGCCCCACGTAGCCATCGCTCCGCCGCCATCTCCTCGCCTCGCGCCGCCGCCGTTGACCCTCGCCGACGAACCGGTCAATCACGGTTTATTTCCGCTTTATTTCGGTTTGGTAGTTTTAGATCGGTTTTTTAAGGTTTTCTTATTTAATGAATGTTCATTCGTTTGTTCATTTTAATGGATGGTTTTCATCGAATAAGTTCTGTTAGCGAACATTCGTGTCGTAGTTTTTTCTTTTTAGTTTGTTTTCAGCCAGGGACCTATCCGCGAATAGTTTTATTGCTATTTAGCCCCTCATCTCTAAACTGGCATAACTTTTTACTCATTTATCCAAATTAGATGAAACCAGCGCCTAAATCTTTGTATCATTCTATTCTTTCTAGTTAACCAACTTGAACATGGTTTTGGTACTGTAAAGGTTGAGTTTAGTCCAGATTAGTAAACGATCTTGTTTCGTTCATATTTTGAGTTTCGTTTCTCCAATTGAGTTGAATCTTTTTGCAGACCGTAGCTAATCACATGTACCTACTGTTAAGATCTAATTCACATGATAATAATGCTGTTAGGTTTGACATTTGGTTAGTTTAAGCCGTTTGCTTGTTTCGTATTTGATTTGGATCTTTTCTCGGTTTTCTCATTGCTTCGTTTGAGTGATTGCTTATGTATGCTACTATCTGTCTACGCTAAATTACCCAGAGTGCGAAGCTTGTTACTATGAATCTCTAGAGTTTTCATACCGTCAGCAAGGCAAGTTACACGTTGACCATACCCTTTCATACCCAGTCTTTACTATGCATTAGTATTATTCCGCAAACATTTGCATGAGTAGGATTGGGAACATGTGGTTTGGTTGTAGTGCTTGAGGTAGGAACCTAATACCTTTTGATCACCACGGGAATATACGTTATGCTTATTAATTGCTTAGCCATGCTCGTAGATGGGGATTGGTTCGAGATTTTCACATGGAAGTTTGAGAGTTATTTAATCAAGGATAACATTAAGGTGGCAACTTTTTTATACATCTGGGTGGATTGGTTAAGGCACCTGGGGAACCCAGTGTTGCCTGTTTCTGGGAAATCCCGGACTACCCATGTGATGTTTCTTACGGTTCGCCACCGAGGCTCAAAAGGATCATAAGATTATTCATGCTAGAAACTTCCGTGTGTAGCCACATGCCATTATGGGATCTGGCATAGTTGAGTAAGTTGCGTGAGCTCTTGCAGAGGTGGACTAGCAGATGTAGGGGAAATTAGGTGTACCGGTCCGCCCGGACTAGAGAGTAAGTGCTTCAGAAAGACTATGTCTCGATCATCCGATCATGGATGCGGTCGAGTCTTGTGGGGAAGAGTGCGCAAACCTCTGCAGAGTGCACAAACTAATCATGGTTAGCCGTGTCCCCGGTGATGGACATCTTGATTATTTAGTACTTGAATCTATTGATGTGATCTCATCACTTTACTTACTGAATTTATTGGGCTAATGATGATACTTTTAATTGGGATTTGAGTTGGGGTTACCTTCTCAAATATTGGGTAACTTGGGAGTAGTTAAATAAATTTATTCCTTTGTTGTAGGAAAAAAAACTAGCTTTATGCAAAACCATAAACTTACAGCCTCTACCAGCCAAATATTGCTTGTAGATATAGTTCTTGCATTTCATTGCTTTACAGTGTAACTCTGCCAGCATATTCAATGTGCTAACCTTGATGGCTGCAACATCTCGTGTTGCGGACTATTCAGACGACAAATAAGGTGTGATAGGTCGTTGTTTTGCACTCAGCTATCCCGTTGGAGTTGATGGACTCATTTACCTTTGAAGCTTACGAAGTTATTTAGTTTAGGTGGCCTTCAGCCATGATATTTTTGTGTAATCATGCTCTTTATGTGGACTTGATGTAATAAGCGTGTGATTGAACTCTGTTATATATCCTCGAGTACTGTGCATGTCAGCATTATCGATCTAGGGATGACACTGATGCACAGAGGCGTGATCGCATGAGGTCGGGTCGCTACAAAGGTGGTATCAGAGCACACGCTGACTATAGGACGCATCCACTAGAATAAGCCACATGATTTCTCTTCTCTGATCATTTCTAATTCTCCTCTATTTCTACTCTATAGATGGCGGATCCCAGGTACAAGTTCACTCAGCCGGATGACGACACCCCTTTAGGATGCCACTTGAAGGAAGTCAGTAAGTATTTGAACATCGGACTACCAAGCTTCACAAGGACTTTCTCTACATCTGTACCGGAAGAGGAGCGCTCGAAGATCAAAGTCTAGGTACCTGGGACGACATTTGTGCCAACAACGGAGCATATCGATTTCTACCTGGATGCACCAAGCTGGAATATTGGAAAGAGCATGGCAGCCCATATCACTTTTGGACGCATATGTGAAGTGTACCACAAGGAGCTGGAGAACACCATTTATCAGATATGTGGCCGCCGAGATGAAAAATGGGAGATGGTTCATACCAGGAGGTATGGATCAATTGCAGCCTACATTCAAGAGATGGGAGATCATATTCGTCGACAAGAGAACCAACAAATTATCCATATGAAGAAGATCAAGAAACTGGTGAAGAGAAACAATGAGCTAGAAGAGGAAATCAAGTCTACATGCGATGGATATGAGGAAGATATTGCCGTACTACCGGAGAAGCATGAAGACCTGAAGAGGAAGGTAGGATTACTAGTGGAGAATCACAAGCGAGAACCAGCAAAGGAGATCCGTTCGGAGGACTACATCATCCTGGACGACACCGACACGGATAGTGATGCAAATGACGACAGTGATGATGACTACGTTGATGAAGCTGGAGCAGATATCATGGAGCTTCCTCTGATGAAAATTTCTAGATGACCACCATTGTAACTAGTAGTATTCCCTCCAAGTAGTTAGCAACGATCGAGTTTGTAATCATAGGTTAGACCAATTGTGTGATTTTTGTGTGCTATTGAATGAAGTGAATGGATTGTGATCGTCTCATGAGCATATGGGTAGTGAATCTCTCTTAGACCTCATCTCTATTCTGTTTTCTCACCCCTTCTAACCCATCAGATGCCTCCGAGAGGTGACAATGGATTTGCCTTCCCATTGGAGCTCACTCAGTTGATCCAGTAGCAGAATGCCTTGATGCAGATACTAGTTCAAATCCAGAACTAAGGCAACAATAACAACGACAACAACAACAACCCGCCACCACCACCCCCTATTGATCACCTAGCCCATTTTCTAAGGTTGAGTCCGCCGGTGTTCTCTAGTAGCACCAATCCGATTGTTGCAGATGATTGGCTCCGCGAGATTGGAAGAGAGCTGACCACCGCAGCATGCATAGATGTGGAGAGAGTGCGCTTTGCCGCACATCAGCTTGATGGACCCGCAACATCTTTTTGGGAGAATTTCATCGCCACTTACCCCATTGACATTGTTACATGGGATCAGTTTCAGCAGGCTTTCCGCACTGCCCATGTTTCAGCAGGAGCTATGAGCATGAAGAAGCGCGAGTTTCACAACTTGCACCAACGAGGGCGAACAGTGGGCTAGTATGTGGATGAGTTCAGCAAGTCAGCACGCTATGTCCCAGATGACGTAGCCACAAATGCCGCTAAGCAGGAGAAGTTTCTTGAGGGACTCAACGATGAGCTGAGCATGTAGTTAATGGTGGCAACATTCAACAACTACCAGGAGTTGGTAGATAGGGCTATCATGATTGAATGAAAGAAGCAACAGATTGACAATCGCAAGAGGAAGTATGGACAGGGGAGATACACTTATGGAGCTCAGCAGAAACCCTGTTATTCCCCGTACTCGGGAGGACATAACCACAACCATGGAGGCCATAACCATGGAGGACACACGCACAATGGAGCAAGTTTGCACAACCACAGTGGCCCAAAGAATGGCAATGGGATGGAGGATGCAGCAGCCAGAACTGTTCCAAGCCCGCAACACCAGCCAAGAGGGATCTGAGCCACATCACCTGTTTCAAGTGCCAGAAGACTAGACATTATGCCACTAAATGTCCTGAAGCAAAGAATGGAAATGGCAATGGAGGTTCTGCAAAGAAGCCCAACCCCTTCACCAAAGGTTAGGTGAACCACGTCAGCGTGGAGGAGATTGAGGATCAACCCGACGCAGTTGTCGGTAAGTTTTAGATTAATGCATTTACCGCACCTGTTCTTTTCGATACTGGTGCATCGCATTCATACATATCAAGGGGATTTTTGGATAAGTATAATCTGCCAACCATAGCCCTTAAGTCACCTATATGGCTAGTGGGGGATGCTATCAGTTGCCACTAACCATAGGTAGGCATGTTTTCCCCACTGACCTGATTGTTCTGGAGTCACAAGAATTGGATGTGATACTTGGAATGGATTTGCTATCCAAGTGTGAAGGGAACATCAATTGCGTCAGTAAATCAATTCTTCTCACCACCCCAGAAGGAAGGAGGATCAAGTATGTATCTCGGCATGGACCAAGGAGGACTCGGGTGAATTCCTTATCAGGAGTTGTACAGGAGGAAGTACCAGTGGTGAAGGATTACCCCAACGTATTTCCGGAGGAGTTACGGGGCATGCCAGAGGATCGAGACATTGAGTTTTTGATTGAGCTATTGCCAGGCACCGGACCAATATCAAAGAGACCGTATCGGAAGCCTACAAAGGATCTAGAGGAAATTAAGACACAGATAAATGAGTTACTGGAGAAAGGTTATATTAGACAAAGGTCATCACCTTGGGGAGCCCCAGTGCTTCTAGTAGAGAAGAAGGATGGATCTTTGAGGATGGTTGTTGAATATCGTGCGTTGAATGAGGTGATGATCAAGAACAAATACCCACTACCGATGATCAATGATTTGTGTGACCAGTTGCAAGGAGCCAAAGTTTTCTCCAAGATCGATCTTCGATCAGGTTATCACCAGTTGAAGATCCGAGCGCAAGATATACCTAAGACAACTTTTACCACAAGGTATGGGCTATACCAGTATATCATTATGGCATTTGATCTGACTAACGCACTTGCATATTTCGTGAATATGATGAACAAAGTGTTTATGGAGTTTTTGGATAAGTTTATCGTGGTGTTCATTGATGATATATTGGTCTAGTCGAAGAATGAAGAAGGGCATAAGGAGCATTCGCATTTGGTTCTTGAGAAGCTTAGAGAACATCAGTTGTATGCCAAGTTCAGCAAATGTGAGTTTGGTTAAAGGAACTTGGATTTTTCGGACATGTTATATCTGGAGAAGGAATAACAGTAGACCCTACCAAGCTTGCTTCTGTCACTAAATGGTTGGCACCCACATCAGTTGGAGAGATAAGAATTTTTCTTGGACTCGTAGGCTATTATTGAACGTTTATTGCAAATTTCTTCAAGATTGCAAAGCCCATCACGAAGTTATTGAAGGACACCAAGTTTAAATGGACTGAGGATTGTGAGGCCAGTTTTCAGGAGTTGAAGAAACGTTTGGTTACATCCACAGTGCTGATTCTCCCAGACCAACGCAAGGATTACCAAGTATATTGTGACGCTTCACGTCGAGGACTGGGAGGTGTGCTTATGCAGGAAGGAAGAATTGTTTCATATGCCTCACGACAGCTTCGACCTCATGAGTTGAATTATACTACACATGATTTGGAGTTAGCAGCCGTAGCGCATGCGCTGAAGACATGGAGATATTTTCACATTGGAAACCATTGTGACGTATACACGGATCATAAGAGTTTGAAATACATCGTCACGCAGAAGGAGTTGAACCTCAGGCAAAGGAGATGGTTGGACCTCATCAAGATTATGATATGAAATTGCACTATCATCCAGGAAATGCCAACGTCGTAGTAGATGCGTTGAGCCGCAAGAGTTATGTTAACACGCTCATAACCGAAGGATTACCAAAGGTGTTAGAAGATGATCTTCGAGAGCTATGCTTGGAGATAGTACCGAGAGGTTATGTTGTAGCATTGGAAATTCAGTCCACTCTTTTGGGAAAGATCAGAGAAGCCCAGAAGACTGAGAAGGAGATTGCCGAGATCAAGGGAAGGATGAGTAAAGGAAAGGCTAAAGGATTTCGTGAGGATGAGCACGACACCTTATGGTTTGAGGATCACATATATGTGCCTAATGACCCCGAGATCAGGAAGTTGATTCTGCAGGAGGCCCATGAATCACCATGCTCGATTCACCCAGGAAACACTAAGATGTATCTGGATTTGAATGAAAGTTTCTAGTGGACAGGAATGAAGAAGGATATTGCCGAGTATGAAGCAGTATGTGATGTATGTAAGAGAGTCAAGGCAGAGCATCAGAAGCCAGGAGGATTGCTACAGCCACTGCCGATACCCGAATGGAAGTGGGATAAAATTAGCATGGATTTTATCACTGGATTACCCAGGACTCATTCAGGCTATGGCTCTATCTGGATTGTAGTCGATCATTTGACAAAAGTAGCCCATTTCATCCTGGTGAAAACAACCTATATGAGTGCTAAGTTGGCAAAGATATACATGACCAGGATCGTATGTCTGCACGGAGTTCCGAGGACCATTATATCAGATAGAGGAACCCTATTTACTTCAAAGTTTTGGAATCAGTTGCATGAAACCTTGGGTACCAGGCTAGAGTTCAGTACAGCCTTTCACCCACAGACAGATGGACAGACTGAGAGAGTCAATCAGATTCTGGAGGACATGTTGGGTGCTTGTGCGCTAGATTATGGATCTAGTTGGGATGACAAGTTTCCCTATGCAGAGTTCTCTTATAACAAAAGTTATCAAGCCAGTTTGAAGATGGACCCTTTCGAAGCCTTGTACGGAAGGAGGTGCAGGACACCGTTATCGTGGGATGAAGTTGGAGACCGACAGTTGTTCGGAACAGGCATAATCAAATACTCAGAAGAGAAGGTTAAGTTGATTCGTGACAGACTCAAGGTATCCCAGTCCAGGCAGAAGAGTTATGCGGATAATAAACGTAAGGACATAGCTTACAAAGTCGGAGACAGAGCATATCTTCGTGTGTCCCCACTTTGAGGAGTGAAACGTTTTGGAGTCAAGGGAAAGCTAGCACCACGTTTGTGGGACCATACAGAGTTTTGGAACGCATGGGAGAAGTTGCATACAAGTTGGAATTGCCAAAAGGATTGTCAGGAGTTCATGATATGTTTCACATTTCCCAGTTGACGAAGTGCCACGAAGAGATGCCTGATATTCCTCTGAGAGATGCAGTGCCAGTGGAAGCAATTCAGTTAGACAGTGATTTGACCTATGAAGAGAAGCCAGTCAAGATTCTTGAGTTTTCCCATCGAGTTACTCAAAGCAAAGTTATCAAGTTTTGCAAAGTTCAGTGGAGCCACCATACCGAGGAGGAAGCCACCTGGGAGCGAGAAGAAGATCTTCGCAAAGACCACCCAAACCTTTTCGCCGACTGCTACGGGTTGAGCTTGCATTGGTTATCCTTGAAGAGGAAAGGGTGATGCAGAAATAGTAGCGTAAGTATTTCCCTTAGTTTTTGAGAACCAAGGTATCAATCCAGTAGGAGGCTCCTCAAAAGTCCCACGCACCTACACAAACAAACAAAGAACTCGCAACCAACGCAATAAAGGGGTTGTCAATCCCTTCACGGCCACTTGCGAAAGTGAGATCTAATAGAGATAGTATGATAAGATAAATATATTTTTGGTATTTGATAATATAGATGCAAAAAGTAAAGATGCAAATAAAAGTAGATTGGAAACTTATACGATAAAAGATAGACCCGGGGCCATAGGTTTCACTAGAGGCTTCTCTCAAGATAGCATAAGTATTATGGTGGGTGAACAAATTACTGTCGAGCAATTGATAGAAAAGTGAATAATTATGAGATTATCTAGGCATGATCATTTATATAGGCATCACGTCCGTGACAAGTAGACCGACTCCTGCCTGCATCTACTACTATTACTCCACACATCGATCGACTCCTGCGTGCATCTAGAGTATTAAGTTCATAAGAACAGAGTAACGCCTTAAGCAAGATGACATGATGTAGAGGGATAAACTCATGCAATATGATATAAACCCCATCTTTTTATCCTCGATGGCAACAATACAATACGTGCCTTGCAACCCTTTCAGTCACTGGGTAAGGACACTGCAAGATTGAACCCAAAGCTAAGCACTTCTCCCATGGCAAGAAAGATAAATCTAGAAGGCCAAACCAAACTGATAATTCAAAGGGACTTGCAAAGATAACTCAATCATACATAAAAGAATTCAGAGAAGATTCAAATATTTCTCATAGGTAAACTTGATCATAAACCCACAATTCATTAGATCTGGACAAACACACCGCAAAAAGAGTTTACATCAAATAGATCTCCACAAGAGAGGGTGAGAACATTGTATTGAGATCCAAAAAGAGAGAAGAAGCCATCTATCTAATAACTATGGACCCGAAGGTACGTGGTAAACTACTCACAACTCATCGGAGGGGCTATGGTGTTGATGTAGAAGCCCTCCATGGTCGATTCCCTCTCCGGCGGAGCATCGGTGAAGGATCCAAGATTGGATCTCGCGGATACAGAAGGTTACGAAGGTGGAAATTTTGTTTCGTTGGCTCCCTGGATGTTTTCGGGGTACGTAGGCTTATATAGGAGGACGAAGTACATTGGTGGCCGCCTGAGGGGCCCACGAGACAGCGGGGCGCGCCCTATAGGGGTGGGCGCGCCCTACCCTCTCGTGGCCGCCTTGACTTCTTCTTGACTTGCACTCCAAGTCCTCTGGATCATGTTCATTCCAAAAATCACGCTCCCGAATGTTTCATTCCGTTTGGACTCCGTTTGATATTCCTTTTCTTCGAAATACTGAAATAGGCAAAAAAACAGCAATACGGGTTGGGCCTCCGGTTAGTAGGTTAGTTCGAAAAATGATATAAATGTGTAAAATAAAGCCCATAAACATCCAAAAGGGGTAATATAATAGCATGGAACAATCAAAAATTATAGATACGTTGGAGACGTATCAAGCATCCCCAAGCTTAATTCCTGCTCGTCCTCGAGTAGGTAAATGAGAAAAACAGAATTTTTTATGTGGAATGCTACCTAGCATAATTCTCAATGTAATTTTCTTTATTGGGGCATGAATGTTCATATCCAAATGATTCAAAATAAAAGTTCATATTGACATAAGAAATAGTGATACTTCAAGCATACTAATCAAAGTAATCATGCCTTCTCAAAATAAGATAGCCAAAGAAAGTTATCCCTACAAAATCATATAGTCTGGCTGTAGCTCTATCTTCATCACACAAAGTATTTAATCATGCACAACCCCTATGACAAGCCAAGCAATTGTTTCATACTTTAATAATCTCAAACTTTTTCAACTTTCACGCAATACATGAGCGTGAGCCATGGACATAGCACTATATGTGGAATAGAACGGTGGTTGTGGAGAAGACAAAAAGGAGAAGATAGTCTCACATCAACTAGGCGTATCAATGGGCTATGGAGATACCCATTAATAGATATCAATGCGAGTGAGTAGGGATTGCCATGCAATGGATGCACTAGAGCTATAAATATATGAAAGCTCCACAAAAGAAACTAAGTGGGTGTGCAGCCAACTTGCTTGCTCACGAAGACCTAGGGCATTTTGAGGAAGCCCATCATTGGAATATACAAGCCAAGTTCTATAATGAAAATTTCCCACTAGTATATGAAAGTCACAACATAGGAGACTCTCTATCATGAAGATCACGGTGCTACTTTGAAGCACAAGTGTGGAAAAAGAGATAGTAGCATTGTCCCTTCTCTCTTTTTCTCTCATTTTATTCTTTTTCTTTTTCTTTTTCTCCTTTTTTTTTCTTTTTTCCTTGGCCTTTCTTTTTTTCCTTTTATTGGACTTTCTTTCTTTTTTTGTGAAGTCCGAAGTCTCATCCCGACTTGGGGGGGAATCATAGTCTCCATCATCCTTTCCTCACTGGGACAATGATCTAATAATGAAGATCATCACACTTTTATGGATTTAAACTCAAGAATTACAATTTAGAACAAGATATGACTCTATATGAATGCCTCCGGCGGTGTACCGGGATATGCAATGAATCAAGTGCGACATGTATGAAAATTATGAAGGTGGCCTTGCCACAAATACAATGTCAACTACATGATCATCCAAAGAGCAATATGACAAAAGTAATGCGTGTCATATGAACGGAACGGTGGAAAGTTGCATGGCAATATATCTCGGAATGGCTATGGAAATTCCATAATAGGTAGGTATGGTGGCTGTTTTGAGGAAGGTATATGGTGGGTGTATGGTACCGGCGAAAGTTGCGCGGCACAAGAGAGGCTAGCAATGGTGGAAGGGTGTGGGTGCGTATAATCCATGGACTCAACATTAGTCAAAAGAACTCATATACTTATTGCAAAAATCTACAATTCATCAAAAACAAAGTATTACGCGCATGCTCCTAGGGGGATAGATTGGTAGGAAAAGACCATCGCTCGTCCCCGACCGCCACTCATAAGGAAGACAATCAATAAATAAAATTGTGCTCCAACTTCATCACAAAGCGGTTCACCATATGTGCATGCTACGGGAATCAAAAACCTCAACACAAGCACTTTTCATAATCCCCTCAACTAGCATGACTTTAATATCACTACCTCCATATCTCAAAACAATTATCAAGTATCAAATTGATCATAGCATCCAATTCACTTTCTATGATAGTTTTTATTATACCCAACTTGGATGCTCATCATTCTAGGACCAAATTTGTAACCATAGCAAATACCATGCTGTTCTAAAAGACTCTCAAAATAATATAAGTGAAGCATGAGAGACTAGCAATTTCTTCAAAATTAAGCCACCGCCGTGCTCAAAAAATATAAGTGAAGCACTAGAGCAAAAACTATCAAGCTCAAAAGATATAAGTGAAGCACATAGAGTATTCTAGCAATTTCTAATCAAGTGGGCTTCTCCCAAAAGGTGTGTACATCAAGGATGATTGTGGTAAACATAAAAGAAAAGACTAATATAATACACAACGCTCCAAGCAAAACACATATCATGTGGCGAAAAAAATATAACTCCAAGTAAAGTTACCAATGAACAAAGACGAAAGAGGGGATGCCTTCCCGGGGCATCCCCAAGATTAGGCTTTTGGCCATTATTCAATATCTTGGGGTGCCATGTGCATCCCCAATCTTAGTCTCTTGCCACTCCTTATTCCATAGTCCATCAAAGTTTTACCCAAAACTTGAAAACTTCACAACACAAAACTCAATAGGAAATCTTATAAGCTCCGTTAGTGAAAGAAAACAAAACCACCACATAAGGTACTGTAATGAACTCATTATTTATTTATTTTGGTGTTAAACCTACTGTATTCCAACTTCTCTATGGTTTATAAACTATTTTAATAGCCATAGATGCATCAAAATAAGCAAACAACACACGAAAAACAGAATCTGTCAAAAACAGAACAGTCTGTAGCAATCTGTAACTATCGAAAACTTCTGCAACTCTAAAATTCCTACAAAATAGGAAGTCCTGGATAATTTGTCTATTGATCAGCATAAAAAATAATCAACGCAAAACAACTTTTGTGTGATTTAACAAAACTAAATTCGTGTGTGCAAAGTTTCTGTTTTTCGGCAGAATCAAATCAACTATCATCATAGGTTATCCTATAGGTTCTACTTGGCACAAACAATAATTAAAAGATAAAAACACATCTAAACATAAGGTAGATGCAAGATTTATTACTAAACAGGAACAAAAACAAAAAACACAAAGAAAATTCTGTTGCCTCCCAACTAGCGCTATCGTTTAACGCCCCTAGCTAGGCATAAAAGCAAAGATAGATCTAAGTAGTGCCATAGTAATAAGATAGATCTTGAAAGCTCATCTCATATTCTCTACGTTCGGCAGTAAGTTTTCTTTGAGGCAAGAAAAAGTAATCAAAAGGGCTAAATTTAGAGGGACAAAAGTCCCCAAGATCAATCTCAGGAGGAACTGGTTCCTCCTTTGGCCCTTCATAATGCACAACTAATTCATCACTAAAAGCATTCTTTTGGAAAAATCTCGTGAGCCTATACTCAAGAGAGTATCCTAGCTCATTATTTCTAAGGGCAAAATCATTATTAAGTTCGGTAATTCTATCAACCAAGACATTCGTACGAACCTTTTTTCTAAGGTTTTCATTGAAAGCAACATAGTCCGAAGATTGAAAATGCCTAATTTCCTCTTGATCAAAGAGGACCTCCTCTATGGGAGGACGACCGGCGTCCACCCTATAGTGCGCAAAGATTTCTTTGGCCTCTCTTATTATAAATTTAAACTCATGAGCTAAAAAGATAGTAACGGCGCATTTAACAGAAGAATGCTCAATATTGGAAAATTCCAGAAAAATTCTTTGTATGCAAGGAAGCATATGCATAAATTGTCTTTCAAGTTCAACTACAAGCATAGCAATGGCATCCGCAAGACTACTAGTTCTATGATGAATAGAACCACCCATGGAAGGTAAAGCACCGGCACAAGTAAAGAAATCTTGAATAACACTTTTTCCAATAATGTTACCACTACCGATTCGAAACTTTTTAGTATGCAAGATAGGGGGTTCTTTAGCCGGAGCCTCGGAATTTTCCATGTTATAATTATTGTCCATATCGATGATAATCTCCCCAATTTCAGACATAACGGCAAACAAAAGCAAGGAAGAAGAAAGCAAGCGAGAGACAGAGGAGAATATTGGGAAAGAGAGGGTGAATAAAACGGCAAGGTTGAAGTGGGGGAGAGGAAAACGAGAGGCAAATGGCAAATAATGTAAGTGCGAGGGAGATGAGTTTGTGACGAGTACTTGGTATGTCTTGACTTGAGCGAAGACCTCCCCGGCAACGGCGCTAGAAATCCTTCTTGCTACATCTTGATCTTGCATTGGTTTTCCTTGAAGAGGAAAGGGTGATGGAGCAATAGTAGCGTAAGTATTTCCCTTAGTTTTTGAGAACCAAGGTATCAATCCAGTAGGAGGATCCTCAAAAGTCCCACGCACCTACACAAACAAACAAAGAACTCACAACCAACGCAATAAAGGGGTTGTCAATCCCTTCACGGCCACTTGCGAAAGTGATATCTAATACAGATAGTATGATAAGATAAATATATTTTTGGTATTTTATAATATAGATGCAAAAAGTAAATATGCAAATAAAAGTAGATTGGAAACTTATATGATAAAAGATAGACCCGGGGGCCATAGGTTTCACTAGAGGCTTCTCTCAAGATAGCATAAGTATTACGGTGGGTGAACAAATTACTGTCGAGCAATTGATAGAAAAGCGAATAATTATGAGATTATCTAGGCATGATCATGTATATAGGCATCATGTCTGTGACAAGTAGACCGACTCCTGCCTACATCTACTACTATTACTCCACACATCGACCGACTCTTGCCTGCATCTAGAGTATTAAGTTCATAAGAACAGAGTAACACCTTAAGCAAGATGACATGATGTATAGGGATAAACTCATGCAATATGATATAAACCCCATCTTTTTATCCTCGATGGCAACAATACAACACGTGCCTTGCAACCCTTTCTATCACTGGGTAAGGACACCGCAAGATTGAACCCAAAGCTAAGCACTTCTCCCATGGTAAGAAAGATCAATCTAGTAGGCTAAACCAAACTGATAATTCAAAGAGACTTGCAAATATAACTCAATTACACATAAAAGAATTCAGAGGAGATTCAAATATTTCTCATAGATAAACTTGATCATAAACCCACAATTTATCAAATCTCGACAAACACACCGTGAAAAGAGTTTACATCGAATAGATCTCCACAAGAGAGGGGGAGAACATTGTATTGAGCTCCAAAAAGAGAGAAGAAGCCATCTAGCTAATAACTATGGACCCTAAAGTCCGTGGTAAAATACTCACAACTCATCGGAGGGGCTATGATGTTGATGTAGAAGCCCTCCGTGGTCGATTCCCCCTCCGGTGGAGCGCCGACGAAGGCTCCAATATGGGATCTCGCGGATACAGAAGGTTACGGCTGTGGAAATTGTGTTTCGTTGGCTCCCTGGATGTTTTCGGGGTACGTAGGCTTATATAGGAGGAAGAAGTACGTCGGTGGCCGCCCGAGGGGCCCACGAGACAGGGGGGCACGCTCTATAGGGGTGGGCGCGCCCTACCCTCTCGTGGCCGCCTTGGCTGCTTCTTGACTTGCACTCCAAGTCCTCTAGATCACGTTCGTTCCAAAAATCACACTCCAAAAGGTTTCATTCCGTTTGGACTCCGTTTGATATTCCTTTTCTTCGAAATACTGAAATAGGCAAAAAAAACAGCAATACAGGTTGGGCCTCCGGTTAATAGGTTAGTCCCAAAAATGATATAAATGTGTAAAATAATGCCCATAAACATCCAAAAGGGGTAATGTAATAGCATGGAACAATCAAAAATTATAGATACGTTGGAGACGTATCACTGACCAACCCGAATCTCGAGCGCGAGATTCATCTTAAGGGGGGTAGGTTTGTAACATCCCAATTTTCAATTTGGATGTTATACATAGATCATCATATGCATATCATATTTATCCTTGCATTCTATTGGGGTCATAGAAATCTTAAGAAACTCAAGGACCCAAGGAGAGAGTTGAAGGTTTCACAAAATTCATATTTGAATTTATTTCACAATTGAAGAAAGGATCAATTTGATTTTATTATTTTTCTCTCCAATTATTTCCAACATTAAAAATAAATGAGAGAAGATAATATGACTTCTTCAACCTAAGAGAAATATTGGATAAAGAATTTTAAAATCAAATTATTTATTTATTGGTGTTTTATTTGAGTTAGAAAAATATTGCATTTTCGAAATTGCATCTTAGTCGAGAAAAATGTTCATCTTGTCTTAAATATTAGGTTTGGACGGTGAAAATTGTTTCTGGAATTTTTGGAATTTTCTTTATATTTATTTAGGATATTTTTCCCATCACGGCGAAATTGTTTTATAAAAAAAGTTTCAGACCGACTCGGCCGAAGCGCAGCCAGCCCAGCAGCCAGTAGGCCGCCTTTGCGGCGTCGCATACGGGAGCAGGACACCTCGGAGTCCGGGTCGGCCTCGCGCCCCCTCGCCCAAGGCAAGCCCCCCGGGCCCCTTTATAATGCACCGCCACCCCGCGCCGCCGTCGTGCCGCTTCCCACCGCCCGCGTCGCAGCCCCGCGCTGCCGTCGCTTCGCCTCGCCTCGCGCCGCCGCTGAGTCGCCGCCGCCGTCGTTGACCATCGTTCGGTAGTTTTAGATCGGTTTTTTAGGTTTTCTTATTTAACGAACGTTCGTTCGTTCATTCGTTTTTGCTAACAGTTTTCATTGAATAAGTTCTATTAGCGAACGTTCGTGTCGTAGTTTTTTTCTTTTTACTTTATTTTCGGCCAGGGACCTATCCGCAAATAGTTTTATCGCGATTTAGCCCCTGACCTTTAAACTATCATAACTTTTTACTATTTTATCCAAATTAGATGAAACCAACGCCTAAATCTTTGTATCGTTCTGTTCTTTCCAGTTAACCAACTTGAACATGGTTTTGGTACTGTAAAATTTGAGTTTAGTCCAGATTAGTAAACGATCTTGTTTCGTTCATATTTTGAGTTTCGTTTCTCCAATTAAGTTGAATCTTTTTGCAAATCGTAGCTAATGACATGTACCTATTATTAATATCTAATTCACATGATAATAATGCTGTTAGGGTTGACTTTTGGTTAGTTTTAGCCGTTTGCTTGTTTCATGTTTGATTTGGATATTTTCTCGGTTTTCTCATTGCTTCGTTTGAGTGATTGCTTATGTATGCTACTGTTTGTCTATGCTAGATTACCTGGAGTGCGAAGCTTGTTACTACGAATATCAAGAGTTTGTAGATCGTCAGCGAGGCAAGTTACACTTCGATCATACCCTTTCATACCCAGTTTCTACTATGCATTAGTATTGTTCCGCAAACATTTGGATGAGTAGGATTGGGAATATGTGGTTTGGTTGTAGTGCTTGATGTAGGAACCTAATACCTTTTGATCACCCCGGGAATATATGTTATGCTTATTTATTGCTTAGCCATGTTCGTAGATGGGGATTGGTTCGAGATTTTCACATGGAAGTTTGAGAGTTATTTAATCATGGATAACATTAAGGTGGCAACTTTTATATACATCTGGGTGGATTGGTTGAAGCACCTAGGAAACCTAGTGTTGCATGTTTCACGGATATCCTGGAGTACCCGTGTGATTTTTCCTATGGTTCGCCACCCAGGCTCAAAGGCATCATAAGATTATTCATGCTAGAAACTTCCGTGTGCAGCCACAAGCCATTATGGGCTTTGGCATAGTTGAGTAAGTTGCATGAGCTCTTGAAGAGGTGGACTAGCAGATGTAGGGGAAAGTACGTGTACCGGTCCGCCCGGAGTAGAGAGTAAGTGCTTCAGAAAGACTATGTCTCAATCATCCAATCATGGATGCGGCCGAGTCTTGTGCGGAAAAGTGTGCAAAACTCTGCATAATGTACAAACTAATCATGGTTAGTCGTTTCCCCGGTTATGGACATCTTGAGTATCTAGTACTTGAATCTATTGATGTGATCTCATCACTTTACTTAATGAATTTATTGGGTTAATGATGTTACTTTTAATTGGGATTTGAGTTGGGGTTACCTTCTCAAATATTGGGTAACTTGGGAGTAGTTAAGTAAATTTATTCCTTTGTTGTAGGGAAAAACTAGCTTTATGCAAAACCATAAACTTACAGCCTCCACCAGCCCAATATTGCATGTAGATATAGTTCTTGCATTTCATTGCTTCACAGTGTAACTCTGCCAGCATATTCAATCTACTGACCTACATGGCTGCAACATCTCATGTTGCAGACTATTCAAATGACGAATAAGGTGCGATAGGTCGTTGTTTTGCACTCAGCTATGCCTCTAGAGTTGGTGGACTCATTTACCTTCGAAGCTTCTGTAATTTTTTAGTTTAGATGGCCTTCACCCATGATATTTTTATGTAATCATACTCTTTATGAGGACTCGATGTAATAAGTGTGTTATTGAACTCTGTTATAATTCCTCGAGTGCTGTGCGTGTCAGCATTACCGATCCAGGGATGACACTGATGCACAGAGGCTTGACCGTTTGAGGTCGGGTCGCTACAATGTTGGTTATTGAATCATCATTGTAAAATAGATTGTGCTACCTAGACCATTTTCCTGGTGCACTCTTTGATCAATGAGTTAGGATTGCCAACCCCTTGCTTATTTGATCATATCGTCTTTCCCTAGAGATCAAGATTGATCTCGAGCTTAGTAGCACATCGGTGGTTCGCGATTTTCCAAATATCTTCTCGGAAGTATTTCCAGATTGTCACCAGACCGCTATGTTGAGCTCGTGATCAAGTTGGTTTCTTGTAAACCACCCCTTCTCCAAGAATCTATGTTGGATACCCTTGAACTAATTGGTTAAGCTAAACAACAACTTGGAGAGTTGGAAGATAAAAGCTTAATCCACTTAGTTCACTCCAAAGGGATATCTTGTGTGTGTGTGTGTGTATGTTGAAGAAAGATGATATCTTCATCGATTGATCCTCGTGATCAACTGTCGATGCTGTTATATTATCCGATCCTTGATTTGAGTATGGGCTATCATCAAATCAAATCTGAACCAATGATGTTCGTAATGTTATCTTACTAGCGGTTGTCCCTCGAGCATACATCATTATATCTTTTGGGTCTGACCAATACTATGGCCTTGTTCACATAGTTGTGGAATTCTATCTTCGTGGGATTCTTGATGACTTGGTGAGCTCATCAGTAGTATTTTATCTTGTCCATGATTTATGTTGAACATCTAAGTTAGTGTTGGAAACTTTTGAAAGCATTTTTTCATGCTAGCTCATGAAGTTTATGATTGATGGAAGAAGTGACTTCCCCTAATTCATGTGCATATGATGCAAGTTGCTGCCGTGAATCCGAGAAAGTCGTTTTTCTTCATTTGGAATTGTCCCAAGTTAGTCATGCATGTGCGAAGTATTATATGGTTTTATGGACAGATCATCCCCATTCCATATGTATTCCTAGCACACAAAGCCACTGATTGATTCGTTCCAGGAGAAGAAGTTCCTTCTTAAGAGCATGCCTTATGCAAGGACTTCGATATCCTTGATGATGATTCCCAACCAGAACTCGATAGTGTTTTGTTGTAAGACTTCTACATGGTCATGGTTGTCTTGGATAGCGTGTTCACATGTATGTAACACTGTTCAAGAAATCTTCTGATTCATCAATTAATCTTCCGATTTATCGCTAATCGGGGGGTGACCGATAAAATTGTACCTTATCTTTGCTGTTTATCTATTGGACCGATTTATCGTTTTGACAAGCAATTTATCGGGAATCTATCGATAAATCGGACCTATTCATAGCATGATGTTTGCAAAAACTAGGTTTATTTATGTTTTGTGGACCTTGTTATGGAATATGTACTATTGTCCTATTTTGTTTGGCATTATACAAGGATTCAAAGGCTAGAAATCAAGGTAACACTTCTATCAAATATTGTTTTGGTGTTGAATATAGCGTATTTTAGTGTTGGGAACCTGATATTTGCAAAAAATATCCGATTAATAGTCCACCGATAAAATCAATTAATCGACCGATTTCTGATTAATCTCTAATTCCTAGCTGATTGAGACGATAACGATGAGCGATATCCTGAACATTGGTATGTAAGAGAACCTCTCATGCTTTGGAGCTTGATATCGTAGTTCATTCCCGAGAATCTCGCAACGCCATCTTGTCGATTTGTGTTGCAAACTTTCATTTTTCTTTCTAGACTTGATGAGTCTGGAATATCCTGACACCAAGTAGATCTAAATCTCAGGCAGATATGATGCTTGGAACGTTTCCCAAGAATTATAATATTGGTCTCTCGGTAACCCGGTAAAGTGGGTGTCATGGACAACACGCCCAGCCGGAAGACGTATTATTGTAGTATCTTGATTGAGGAAGTTGGCCACCTCCACATAAGGATTTCATGTGCTTTACTCGAGTAGTTGTTCCTTATAGATTCTTGTGCTCCCGAAGTCTGACCTTTTACTTGATGTTCCAGATACCAAACCATACCTATAAATGGGTTACGCTAGCACATCAAGGAGAACATTAGAATCGGAGTGCTAAACGTCTCTCGGTCGATCATCCAGAGTTTGTTTCCTTGGCCTTGCTAAGGTGAAATTTGAGAAGGTGTTACCTTCCTTTGCATCTACATCCTCCACAAATATTCATCATCGTAGTATAAGATGTCACCAAGATCTTGGCACAGATGTTGGCAAACCTTGATGAATATGGAATTCCTCAAGTTCTTGAGAGCACGTGCAAGCACTAGGTTTTATCGTCGATATTAATTGGGATTTTCTCTCAGTTTCTTTGATCATGCTATAACCATTCAAACAGTGGAATCACTCTCTACTGTTGAGTTTTCTGCTAGTTACTAGAATCATTCCAGCACTTGCATTTTGTTCCCAGCTTACACCCGCCATTGTGCTATTTTACTATGGTCTGCCTTCTCAGTAATTGTTACTCAAGATCATCCTCAAAAGTGGTCATACCCTGGGCCCTATCCTTTCTCGATGATAAGACTAAATAATACATCATGTTGTCTTCAACAAGGTAGTCCACATCATCCATTCCAGTCTGAGTATATCATTCTCTCGAACTCCATCAAACGATCATTCGTAAATTGTCTTAGACTGTTATGAAGATTCCAATGATCTATGTAACAAAAGTAATTCTTTTTGCCACTTAAGAGAATAATTCTATGAGTCACCTTCCCTGAGGTGCCCCATTACGGAATCATGGAAATCAACTCCTTGCTACCTTGAAACCTATGCACCATCCTACTTAAGTGTGGGAGTGTTGTCTACCCATCTGTTCTCTCCATCCCTCCGGGTGTGTGTTGTGTCTCAACTCAAGTGATGAGTCAACTCGGTGTTTTGTGAGTTCACCGTGAGTTGCTCGACATTCAAGAAGATTGATTCTTCTAGAGTTTTCCCTTTCTTCCGTTGTCATATTGGATGGAGTTCTCAGAGCAAGACATCGAGACAAAGATGATGATTGAATCAACATTCTTATGAAGTGCAACCTGGAGCGTGAAGATTGTGCTAGCTTTATGTCCCCTCTATCTTCTTACCTCACGTCTTGAATATCGGGACGAGATTATTGTTTAGTGGGGGTGAGTTGTCACAGCCCTGGTTTATTGCTTGCAAATAGTTGCATTAGTGAGCATCATCATGCATCACGTTAATTCAAAGAAATTGGAATTGAGGAATATTTGGAAGCCTTGGGAAATCGAAATAAAAGAAGGGCAAGAACCCTAAATATTTCATTCAAAGTTTCCAAAAGTTTCTTCTGTAACGTTTGATAATTTTGGCAAGGGTTTTGGTCGCAACCAAAAATAGTGAACATTTTTGAGGAATTATTTGGGCTTTGAATTAAAATAAATATTCTATTTGAGTTTGGATTTATATTGATAATATTTAGAATTTAAATTCAAAATACCCTAAAATAATTTATGTAAATTTGGAAATGTCCAAATGAGCAACATAAATTATACTCAGTGGTGTTCGACACTTATTTGAATTTTTATTAAGTTCAAAATAGTGGCAAATGAATTAAATGAAAACAGAATAAAAGAAAGCAGAGAAGAACTAACCTGGCAGCCCACTTCCCTCAGAGGCCCAGCCCGCGAGGAGCACCGGGGTCTTCATCCACCTATGCCATTAGGCAGAGGCGTGTCACCCGCGTGCGCCCGAGGAGTCCACCTCCTCCCTGCCTGCTTCCTGCCGACGGCCTAGACGCTGTGGAGACACCACGCTAACCCCCCAGACCCGTCTGGATCGCTCTTCCTCTCCCCCATTCTCTCCCTTGTTTGCTCCGTGCTGTGGCCGAAGCCACCGCAACCTTGTTGTCGCCGTTCGTGTAGCCACCGCATCCCCCTCAACCTCTCGCCACGTCTGAGAGCTCCGCCTCGACGTCCTCGTCCTCTCCGCCGACTCACGCGATGGCGGAAGCCTCGTATCGTTGTCCTTGGCCTTGCCTCGAAGCTCCGGCCGCCGAGATCGCCTGCGCCGTTTTGCCTCATCACACCCTCCCTGAGCTCACTGACAACACCTCTGGATCCTTTGTGAGCCACCAAGTCGACTCGCCCTTCACCCCTATCCTCCTGTGCCCTCTAGCTACCCTGCCACACGAGCCGAAGCTCAGCTCCGCCATTCCCGCAGCACGCACGCTCCTTGCGCTCTGTTCGCTGCCGTCATGCAAAGGGCGTGCCCTAGAGCGCCCCTGGCGCTGACGTGCAGCCCAGGCAGCTCGGTACTAAGCCCTAGCACAGCACCCGCACACCACCGAGCTCCGCCGCCACATATGCTCACCGCCGCCCCTACACGCCGTCCCCGGCATTCCCACGACCACCATTGGATGACCCGCACCACGGGCTCTCCAACGCGCCTAACCGTGCGCACAACAGTGGCCGGAAATGGCCGGTCGGTGATCGTCACCGCGTCGGGTCATCACTGACGTAACCGCGCTGACATGGCACAGCCATTAGGGGCTAATCCCACTAATTAGCTGCCCTTCGGCCACTGACAGTGGGCCCCGCGAAGAGTCAAAGTATGAGTCAACGCGGGATTAGTAACCGTGTCACTAACAGTGGACCCCACTGGTAGGTTTGACTCAGTTGACCGTTGATGTCACACTGATGCTAGGCTGTCGCAATAAATCCTTTTCTGGATTTATTCTAATTCGAAATAATCATAAAATTCCAGAAAATAGCTAAAACTTCCAAAACTCATATAAAATCAACCGTAACTCCAAATGAAATAATTTATATATGAAAAATTATCTGAAAATTATGAAGAATCTGTTTATGGCACTTTCATGCATGTTTGAATAAGCTAACCTCACTTAATAGGATAAATCATGATTAGGGCAATTTATGAATTAGCATTTGGAGTTGGAGTTTAACATTGTTTGAAGTCAACTTCTCTTAACCTGGCTAAATGATGCACTACGTCAATTCAGTAGCTTAATATGACATATCATTCATTTGGGTGTGCATTGCATTGAATGTGTGCTACCTTCCTATTGCCAGTGCTTGTTCCCTCTCGCTAGCAGACGTTTCCGATGTTGTGATCATTGACACCGATGACAAGCTATACTATCTTCAGAAGTGCTAGGCAAGCAAAACACCCTTGATCACTCCGATACAATCCCACTCTCTCTCTCCTACTCTCTTTTACTTCATTAGGACAACAACAATTCAACTATTACATGTTGCGGTAGTTGAACCCCTTTCCTCTGCATGACCTGTCTTTGCCATAGTAAATAGTTGAAACCCACTAGCATGAGTGGGATTTGTTTGAGCCATGATGTGCCTACTCATTCATGCTTGGTTGTCATGCCTGCTGCTGCTTAGAGTTGAGTCAGGTCCGATTCCTCGGTGACGAATTGGAATGTTGTGAACATGTCCTACTGTTAAGAGCTAAGTGTGTGAACACGATTTGGTAGAGGAAGGAGTGAGATGCCATGTAGGAGTACATGGTGGGTTGTCTCATTCAAACTGTCCTCAGGAATTGAGTTCCATATGATCCAAGAACAACTACTACCACACCGTGGGCCCTGAAATATGACCCCGCTTGACTTATTAACCCCCCTTGTCCTATGTCCAGGAGTTGCAAGTAATTTTTGGTGTTTGTAGCATGGGTCGAGGTTTCCACTACGACCCTGAATGATGTGTGCAGGGTTCCCTAGGCACAAAACGGGCGACTCGGTACACCGTGCCACTTCCCTACCACATCATAGCCCACCCCTCTGGTCAGCACTATGCACAGCCTCCAGCATGCCTCAAACACCAGAAACTACTTGTAACTCCTAGACAGAGGACAAGGGGGGTTAATAAGTCGAGCGGGGTCATATTTCAGGGCCCATGGTGTGGTAGTAGCTGTTCTTGGATTATACACATGGAACTCAGTTCCTAAGGACGGTTTCAATGAGACAACCCACCATGTACTCAGTGCGCCACCTTAAAAGAGCTACCAGCTATTGCAGTATAGGATGGCCACCGAGTCAAAGCTGGCTTGCTGTAGTTAAACTCCACCACCCTTTTTGTTGATACTGATGCATATGTAGCTAGTTTTGATGTAAGTTTTGTTGGGTACATTCTTACTCACGTTTGCCTAATTTATGTTTTTGGAGAGATACTTCAGTCTCACTAGTAGTTTCGCGTGGACTTCGACGTTTAGCTTGTTACCTCAGCTACGATCTTGTACCCTTGGGACGGTCTTGTAGATAGTCAGGCTTCTAAGCCCTTTTCATTTGTAGTTGTCCGTACTCAGACATGTTATGCTTCTGTTGCCTGTATGCTCTGTATATTGGGTCATGTGACCCATGATTGTAATTATTACTATGTCTGACTCTTCGGAGCCTAATGAATAAATACTTTGAGTCATAAAGTTTTGTAGTGATGCCATGTTGTATTTGCACATATCGAGCATATTGTGTGTATGTTATTGAAATGATTGGTCTGTGTGGGATCCGACAACCTAGTTGTTTATTCTTGGTAGCCTCTCTTACGGGGAAATGTCTCCTAGTGCTTCCACTTAGCCATGGTAGCTTGCTACTGCTCCAAAACACTTAGGCTTGCCAAGCATGTGTCCTTCGTTCCTGTGTCTGTCCCTTTGGGGAAATGTCACGCGTTGTTCCTTTAAGTCCTTGTAGCTTTCTACGACTTGGGTACATACGTTGATGATCGACACATTCATTGTTGGGTCATGTATGCCTGTTGCTGTAAGTTAGCGCCACCTTGGGTTTACGACTAGTCATGTCGGCCTAGGTTCTTTGTCATATGGATGCTAGCGACATGATCATACGTGAACCAAAAGGAGCAAACGGCCTCGGGCCAGGTAAGGTGGCACCCATGGGAATACCATACGTGAGGCTGCAAAGTGATATGATGTGTTACATGCTAGATCGGTGCGACTTAGGATCGGGGTCCTGACATCGGCAGTAATTTGTTCACCCACTGTATTATTTTCTATCTCGAGAGAAGCCTCTAGTGAAATCTATGGCCCCCAGGTCTATTTTCCATCGTATAAGTTTCTGATATACCATTGTTGCAATCTATTACTTTCTGATCTATAAAACAAAAATACCAAAAATATTTACTTTATCATTTATCTATCTCTATCAGATCTCACTTTTGCAAGTAACCATGAAGGGATTGATAACCCCTTTATCACGTTGGGTACAAGTTTGTTTGATTGTTTGTGCAGGTATTCGGTGATTTGTGCGTTGTCTCCTACTGGATTGATACCTTGGTTCTCAAACTGAGGGAAATACTCATCTCTACTTTGCTGCATCACCCTTTCCTCTTCAAGGGAAAAACCAACGCAAGCTCAAGAAGTAGCAGGCTTCCACTAGGCGTGGACATAGTCACT
Organism: Triticum aestivum; assembly: GCF_018294505.1. Taxonomy (NCBI): domain Eukaryota; kingdom Viridiplantae; phylum Streptophyta; class Magnoliopsida; order Poales; family Poaceae; genus Triticum; species Triticum aestivum. The sequence continues at coordinate 319,269,200 of NC_057801.1, read as the reverse complement.
GATTGACCATCTCGTCCGCCAGCCCAGAGCATGGGGCTTCCACTTGGTCATGGGTGGGAGCCCCCGTAAGGCTCAAGGGCAACACTCAGGAGACTCCGGGGCATGTACAGCCCCACTCATTATTACGAGAGAGTGTCACAGTCGTAGACTGGAGGGGTGCAAGGCGGCCGCCTTCCTCCCCTGCGAGGACCCCACAACTGGCCTACGGATCGCGCGCCGGCGAATCCGATGCGTTGGCATCCCTAGGCGGAGTCGCCGACCTAGCGACCACTAGCAGGAGGCACAATGCGCCTTCTTTCCGGCCGCGGGCTGCCTGACTGGCTCACGGCGGAGGTTTCAGACTCCTCCTGAGACTTTGGCTCTCCGAGCCCCCAGCGTTGAGCGGTTGCGGTGCAGGCGACCCCGGACCCTCGTGATGCGCCCTTGCCTCATCGGCCCCTCAGGTCCATGGCTCCCCTGGGGCCCTTCCCTTACTCGGGGCGCCACCATACACCCGGCGTGCCTTGGCACACCTAGTCTGGCCGCTATTTCCCCAGCGCGCTGCAGAAAACGTATTTCACCTGCATCCAAAATTTAGCAAACACGTTCTGAAAATACTTGTTGCAGCGGGGGAAGGGCGTTTAATAGCGCGGTCGAGGCCCTAGCGTGGGCATGCTTGTGCCATCCGGGGCGTCGCCCTTCGGCTTCGCCAACCGCCACCCCTGTCATCGGGTCACGACGGCCACGAGGTTGCCCGTCATGGCGCCTCCCATGGGGGGGCATCCACCCTGCCAAAGCTCGGGAGAGCGCTTCTTGGGCTGGGGGAAGGACCCCGCTGGCCTCCCTTTCACCACTCGCCCTACCAGGTCCTCCTTCGTGGGGTGATGAAATGCAGGAAGGGAACACCCAGGCCCATGGCGAGGATCACGGCATGGGCGGGGGACACAGGGGGTATGAACCCTGGCAAACGATGTCGAGCAGCTCAGCGACCCGGTTGAGCAAAACGGTGTGGTTATCGCTGGCGGGGCGATAGCACAATTATTTGCGCGTCGCGAGGAGCGCGGCTTTGCCGCCCGTTTAGACCCCATGCGACGCGGAGGGACGACGCTGCGGCGACGCTGGCAGGAGGCGTAGTGGCACACCCACCATGTCGCGTGGGGGGGGGGCTATGGCGACGAATCCTGCCGTTGGCGACGGCGTGATGAGGAAGGCAGGGCCCGGCGAGAAACGTCATGGTCGTATGGTGTTGTCTGATCAGAGCGCATGGCCCACCGCTCGGTGCGGGCTCGGCTGCCCCTCTTCATAGGTGTGGCAAGGCGAGGATGGACCGTGGATGATGAGGAAGCAGGACTTCGACTCATCCCTACCTAGCGCGGCAAATGTCGGAGTCAGGGCTCTGCAGACCCAAGAAGCTTCGAACTGAGGGCGTGTATAAAGATCTCAACCTCTCAAGCTTCGAGATCGGCGCCCCCACGGCCTAGCCTAGACGGATTCGTGAGAGTGAGGAAGAAGATGGACACGACAATTTACCCAGGTTTGGGCCACCTTGCGGTGTAAGACCCTACTCCTGCTTTGTGGTGGATTGGCCTCACGAGGGGTTGAGGATGAGCTAGTACAGTGGATGAATAGCCTCATGAGGGCTATGATGGTGAGGGTGGAAAGGATTCAATCCCCTCCTACGGTGGTGGCTAACCTATATTTATAGTAGCCTTGGTCCTCTTCCCCCAAAACTTACGCCGGATGGGATCCCACAACAGCCAATTTGAAAGGGGACAAATAGTACATCTAATCCTGACAAAAGGTGCTCTTTGCATGCAAAGCTTCTGGTCATGACGCAGCGGTGGGCTCGGTGATGACCTCCTTCCTGCCGAGCATGTGGTCTTTGGTTTTGTAGCACCGGAATGGAAACCTTTGGGAGATTCCTCGGGAAACCACGCATGTCCGTGCCTCCTTAGCACCAAAGAGGAAATTTCCTCCTCTGCGCTAGCTGGCGCCCGCCTGTCCTTAGTAGTCATGGCTCACGTCATCGTAGCCTCGTGTGGCTGCGTACCTACATAGAAATCTCCGCTCCTCGGGAGGCCACCTGGGGAGGCTGCTCCCACGGCAGGTCTTGGTGTCGTCAGCCTTACGAGGCCTGGCCCCTCGTGAGGGTCTTGTCTTGGTGGTCCTGTAGATGGGTCGTACCAGGCCGTTGAGGGAGCTATGTTGTGGGCTGCAGGCAAGCAAGTCTGGGTACCCTGGTTCCCAGAGCACCGGCAGTGACATAAGAAAAATTGGCAACAAATTAAGAGTGGCGAAAACTAATTTTCCCTAATATAATTAGACATATATATCTTAAGTTCCATATAGCATCTAAATGTGCACGCATATAGTGGCACTTAAAGCTTCACATGAGTTCACATTTTCTGACACTTAGGACATCACAAAAAGTTCAAATGCATATCTTACCACTTCAGCAATGGCAGACAACAAACATGCATAAACATAGCCTTGTACATTACTAGTTCCATAAAACAATAGGCATAATTACTAGGGTTCAAGCATCTCCAGCATCTCCAGCACCTCCAGCATCGCCAGCCCCCGCAACAGCACCTCCAACACCTCCACCATCGCCAGCCCCTACAACAACACCTCCAACACCTCCAGCATCACCTTTAGTGTCTTCATCATCTTCGTCCTCAAAAGCATTACGAGTGACATGCATTTTATGACAATCCTTGTGATGTTGTACAATTCCGGGGGTTTGTGGCATCATGTAACATCCCAAAATTCTAAAATCTGGATGTTATATTAATTAAATAAATATGAATGATTGTTTGATTGTTTGAGTGATTGATTGTGTGAAATTTGAAACTTTTGAATGTTGAACGAGAGGGAATGGAATAACTTTCCCAAACTACCACTTTGCATTATGATCACCATGAGTTCAAATTCATTCCCAATGCAAAACCCTTGAGTAAAGACAACATGACCTCTTCCATTTGAAATGAAAAGGGTTTTTGAAAATATTTGAATTCCATCTGAAAATATTTCAAATTCAGAAACATTATGCAACTCAAGTATTTTCATGAGAGAATATAAAACGACTTCTTCAAATTATGTGAAATGTGAGTTGGAAGTTTAAAAGAATCAAATTGAAAGTCCCATTGAAGGTATTTTGAAACCTACTATGAATTTGGAGTTATTTGAATTCCCAAATTCCAAAACCTCTCGAAATATTCAAAAGAGAGGAGTAATATGACACTTCAAAAATTCAGAGGCATTTGAAATATATTTGGCTAAGAAAAAAATAAAGTTTTTGAAATTGGTTTGAAACTAAAATTCAAACCTAACTAGGAGTTATTATGTTTGTATTCAAATTATTTTCATACAAAAATAAAATATATGGAAATTTGGATAAAAGGATTCCCTTCAACAGAAAAATGGAGAAAAATAAATTTGAATTCATTTTGGTATTTTAAAATAATTTTAATTTGAATTTTTAATGCAGCAGTAGCACTGTTTGCATTATTTGAATTTGTGCATATTTGATTTGAACTTGAAAAATAGTTCATGTTTTGGGATTTACTTTTCTGAAAGTTTTGATATATTATATGCCTGTATAGTATTTTTATTTTGTTTTTTTATTTTGTTTTTATTTTTGTCTGAATTTTTTTTGAACAGTGTCAGGCCATAGCCCAGCACTGCTCTCTGTCTCTCCCATCACCCCATTGGCCCACTAGCCACCACTCGCTGTCCCAGCAAGGCGCACATTCCCGGATTCCCTTCGGACCGATCGCCCGCACCTCTTCCCCTCGCCCGCTGCCACTAATGCCTGGGCGCGCCTTCTTTCTTCTTCCTCCCGATTTCCTCGAGATCGCGATCCCCGGCTTTCCCCTCGCGCATGTCTATGTCCCTATAAAAGCCCTCATAATCCTCTCTCGAAACCCCTTAAAACACACACGAATTTCCGCCCCAAATCGCCCGTGCTTGCCGTTCGGATCTCGGTGGAGCCGCAGCCGTTCGTTGTTGTTTCCAACGCTAGTGAGCTTCCCTGATGCCCCTCCCTCTGTCATTTGTTTCGCTTCGCCTTTGCGCATCGCTTTGACATCTTCTTGACCCCTCTCCTCCACCATAGCATCGCCACCGTCAATCCCTAGCACCGCCGGAGCGCCAGAGTTCACCTGAGCAACCCCGAGTTCGCCCCGATCGCCACAGTCATCCCCGAACCTAGCCGTCGCCATCCATGATCCCGCCGGGCTCCACCACATCCACTGAGCCGCTCCACTATCACCGAGGACCCCTGGAGCCGCAGCTCCCTTCACCACTGACGCCATCGCCGGAGCTAAAGCTTGTCGAGCTTTGCACGCCACCGTTCATCGTCTTCGACCTGTTTCGACACCACCTTCAGACGCCCCTTGCTCCGCCGCATAGCCCCGACCACTCCACCGCCGCCAACTACCACCAGAGACCCTGCCACCTCGACCACCGAAGAACCTCGCCGGCGACCTCGTCCCTGCCTCCGTGGTACGTTCTCCTCCATTAGATCGCCGATGTACGGTGTAGATTTACATTTTTAGCAATTAGGTTTTCTTCTTTAGATCAGATTTAGCTATGGTTTTATTCTGGTTTAGGTCGAACTAGGTCGCAATTTTTCTTTTTCTAGCCGCCGTTGCTGAGTCTCTTAAGTACCGACCGTTCACCCGTAAGCTCTAGCACACACACCCGACAGCCACTCATAACTTGCCACATGCACCCAGACTGATCCATAGGCTTTTTTTGATCTGTTTTATTTTCATAATTTGTTCTGATCTTAGATCTTTAATATCTTTTAGGATATTTAGTGTTTTGGAGTGATTCCAATTGCACTATGTCACAACATTTATGAAGTTTCTCTTGGTGCACTTAGTTTTCAAATTTGATTAATTTAAATTTGAATTATTCCAAACTTGTTCAAATCACTATTTTGGCCATATCTTGAGTTTTAAAATATTTTTTGATTGATTCTTTTTGCTACTGTATTATTATTGTTTTGTTCACGCATTTGCATATAGTGATTTATTTTTAGTTTGTTTTAAATTAGGTTTATTGCAAAAATTGTACTAGTTTGCTTATATAGTTGTTTTACTCATTAAATTATTGTTTTTATTTACTTTTAGTTAATTCTTTTTGTAGCTTTTTACATGTTGTTCTATATTTCTGTTAGACTATAGTGGATAAATTTTTATATTGAATTATTTGTATTTAGCTACCATTTTTGTATTTTTTTGCTTCGCTCACAACAATAGTTGATAGAAATAGTTCTAATAGTTTCAAACTAATACTTTTTGCCACTTCAGCTTAAGTTATCATTGTTTTTTTATTTAGAAATAAATTAGGTTTTATAATTATTTTATTATTGTTTAATTTCGTCTTAGTGTTTTCCTCGTTGTTAGAATTGTTTTAGTGTTAACTAGATAGTTATAATAGCTTTTAAAATAATTATTTTTGCTAGATAATAATTTAGTAGATACTTTATGTTGTATTATTAAAAGTGTATTTTCTTTGCTGTAGAAATGTTATTTAGAATAATTTAGTGTTGTTATGAGAGTTATTTGTTGATATTGTGTGAGTTGATTTTCCCTAGTTTTTTCTTTAAAGTTTTCTTTGGATTTTTATTTTTGGCTTTGTTTGGTTTCGTTTTTGTTTTTTTATTACTTTTATTTGATGGAGTGTTATTTTGTTTGATCGCATTACTTGCTAGATGTGATTGCTTATGTGAATACTATGTTTGATTTTATATAGATTTTCTCGGAGTGACGAATAGTTTTATCAAGTTTCTGAGAGCATTGTTATCTTCATCAACTTTCCTCGCAAGTTCACCTTGACCATAAGGTTTTATACGTGTGGTTCTACTTGCATTTAGTGCCACTTTTTCATCAATTCCTCCAGTAGTGATATTGAATTCTTGTAGATGACTAGAATGCATGAGGTAGGAACCCATCTCCCTATTACTAAGCCCGAGACATTGTTTAGTTTTGATGCTATGCTATAATAGACGGGGTTTGCTATGAGTGTTCGGAACTGGTGTGAGAAGGAGCACTCTACGTCAAGACGACTACTTCATGATGGCATCTTCAAGGTATGCATATTTAGGACCTCAAGACTTCAAGACTCAAGACAAGATTTCAATACACACTATTGGGTGAAGGATGGATTTGATGGGCACCCTGGAGCAAGCAGTGGATGGCCGGGATGCCTGGAGAAGCACCATGGCATCTAGAGATGGAAGAATACTTAATGCCCAGAAGCTTACCTACGCAGCCACAAGTCACTATGGGTTCTGGTTTGGTTGACCATAGTGTGACTCTAGCTGGGACAGTGCCAACAGATGTAGAACAACAGTAGGATAAGATAGGCACTGGACCAAGGTTGTCAGAATCGAGATTCTGAATCGAATCAGAGCTCTAATGGCAGGATCGCAAATCACAGAATCTTCACTATCAGGATCGTAAAAACATAGATTCTATGAACAAAAATCATAGAATTAGAGGGGTTAGTTTGGATCGTAAAGTCGTAGAATCGTATTACAAAATTGCGATGCTAAGAACCTTGCACTAGACAGTGGTTAGAGGAACTCTTTGGAAGACCATGTTTCGTTCGCCCCGTTCTCAAACACTGATACGTCCATTTTGCAACATGTTTTCCTACTGTTATTTATAGTGTTTTATGCAATATAATACTTTGTAGAGTAATTATAATGGCTTTTCTCTCATAATATGCAAAGTTTACACAAAGAGGGAGAATACCGGCAACTGTAATTCTGGACCTGGAAAAGCTATGTCAGATAAACCTAATCTCCACATCTCCATATGAGCTAAAATTTTACGGGGAATTATTTTGAAATAAATAAAAAATACTGGAGAAATGAACTACCGGAGGGGCCACCTAGGTGCCCACTAGGCACCAAGGTGCATTGATGTCGCTCGAACTACGTCGTTATTTCCCAAAAGAGAAAGGGATGAAGCAGCACAACTATGGTAGGTATTTCCCTTGGTTATGAAACCAAGGTATCAATCCAGTAAATGGTACATGCACACAAAGAACAAATACTTGCAACCCGACGCGTATAAGGGGTTGTCAATCCCTTCTCCAGGTAACGGCGCTAGAAATTCTCAAGCTGACGGGATAAAATTGTGATAGATTGGATAAATAGATCTCGATAAAATGCTAAATGAAATAAGTAACAAAAAAGTGCAGCAAGGTATTTTTTGGTTTTTGGAATAATCGATCTAAAAATAAAAGTGGCAAATAATAGATCAGAAAGCAAATATGGTAAATAATAGACCCAGGGGCTATAGATTTCACTAGTGGCTTCTCTCAAGAAATAACACACGGTGGGTAAACAAATTACTGTTGGGTAATTGTTAGAAAATCGAATAGTTATGACGATATCCAAGGCAATGATCAGTATATAGGCATCATGTTCAAGATTAGTAGACCAACTCCTACCTGCATCTACTACTATTACTCCACACATCGACTACTATCCAGCATGCATCTAGTGTGTTAAGTTTATGGAGAAAAGGAGTAATGCAATTAGAATGATGACATGATATAGACGAGATCTATTCATGTAGGAAAATCCCCCATCTTGTTATCCTTAATAGCAAAGATACATGCGTGTCTTGCTGCCCCTTCTGTCACTGGGAAAGAACACTACATGATCGAACCCATCACAAAGCACCTCTTCCCATTGCAAGAAAAATCGATCTAGTTGGCCTAACTAAACCGAAGATTCGAAGAAGAAATACGAGGCTATAAATAATCATGCATATAATAGATCAAAAGAGGATTCAAATAATATTCATGGATATAGATCTGATCATAAACTCAAAGATCATTGGATCCCAATAAACACACCACAAAAAGAGTTACATCAAATAGATCTCCAAGAGACCATTGTATTGAGAATCAAAAGAGAGAGAGATGAAACCATATAGCTACTGCCTACGGACCCGTAGGTATATGATGAACTACTCACGCATCATCAGAGAGGCACCAATGAGGATGATGAACCCCTTCGTGATGGTGTTTAGATTGGATCTCGTGGTTCTGGAACTTGGGGTGGCTGGAATTATGTTTCGTCGACTAACCTAGGGTTTCTGAAATATTTGGGCATTTATAGGGCGAAGAGGTGGTGCAGGAGGCTACCGAGGTGGGCACAACCCACCTGCGCACGCCTGGGCCCCCAGGCGCACCCTGGTGGGTTGTGCTCCCCTCGAATCCCCCTCTGGTACTTCTTTGGCCCAACAGGTCTCTTCTGGTCCACAAAAATTCTCCAAAAAGTTTCTTTGTGTTTGGTCTCCATTTGGTATTGATTTTCTATGAAGTAAAAACAAGCAAAAAACGGCAACTGGCACTGGGCACTATGTCAATAGGTTAGTCCCAAAAAATGATATAAAATTGCTATAAAATGATTATAAAACATCCAGGAATGATAATATAACAACATGGAACAAGAAAAAATTATAGATACGTTGGAGACGTATGAGCATCGCCAAGCTTAATTCCTACTCGTCCTCGAGTAGGTAAATGATAAAAACATAATTTTTGATGTGGAATGCTGCCTAACCTGTTCGTCATATTATCTTTTCTTTTGTATCATGGACATTTGGTCTTTTATATGGTTCAAAGCAATAGTCTAGTTTCTTTTTATTTCAACATGATCAAATTAACTATCACCCAACATGATCCCAAAGGCTTTACTTGGCACAAATACTAATTAAAACATAAAAAACAAAATCATAAAAGTAGCATAATTGTGCGAACACTCAAGAACAGAAAGAAAAAGGCAACAATAAATTTTATTCATTGGGTTGCCTCCCAACTAGTGCTATCGTTTTATGGCTGAAAGGATCGAGAAGAGGTGTCTAGAAGGGGGGTGATTAGACACTCAACAAGCAAAAATAGCAGTTTTTAATTTCTTCAAGTTGAGGTTGTAGATTAGCACAATTTTAAGCATTACCAACACACTTCAAGCAAGCATGGCAAGAGTATAAGCAGCAGAAATAGTAAAGCATGCTAGTTGCAAGGAAGTAAAGGGATGTGATTGGAGTGTGTAAACGCAATGAAGACATGAAGATTTTTGGCGTGGTTCCGATAGGTGGTGCTATCGTACATCCATGTTGATGGAGACTTCAACCCACGAAGGGTAACAGTTGCGCGAGTCCACGGAGGGATCCACCCATGAAGGGTCCGTGAATAAGCAACCTCGTCTCTCCCACCATGGCCATCACCCACAAAGGACTTGCCTCACTTGGGTCGATCTTCGCGAAGTAGGCGATCTCCTTGCCCTTACAAACTCCTTGGTTCAACTCCACAATCTTGACGGAGGCTCCCAAGTGACACCTAACCAATCTAGGAGACACCACTCTCCAAAAGGTAATAGATGGTGTGTTGATGATGAACTCCTTGCTCTTGAGATTCAAATGATAGTCTACCCAACACTCAACTCTCTCTCACAGATTTAGCTATGGTGGAAAGATGATTCGAGTGGAAAGCAACTTGGGGAAGGCTAGAGATCAAGATTCCTATGGTAGGATTGGAATTTCTTGGTCTCAACACATGAGTAGGTGGTTCTCTCTTAGAAAATGAGTAGTGGAAATGTAGGCATGTTCTGATGGCTCTATCACAAATGGAGGAGGGCTGGAGGGGTATATATAGCCTCCACCAATAAATCTAGCTGTGACACACATTTTAGCAAACTCGGTTAGACCGAATAGAGAAACTCGGTGAGATCGGTTCATTTAAAAATGTGAACGTTAGGAATGTCGGTGGGACCGACGAGATCAACTCGGTGGGACCAATGTGCTAGGGCTAGGGCAAAACCTCATCTCAGTGAGACTGATCGCATGAACTTGGTAAGAACGATTTCAGCAATTAATCAAACAGAGAGTTGGTCAAGCAAACTCGGTAGGACTAATTACACATTTTGGTTAGACCAAAATAGTTGCACTAGGCAACAAAGAGTTTACAAGGCCATCTCGGTGAGACCGAGATCCATATCGATGTGACCGAATTGATTAGGGTTTCTGGCAGTGGCTATGTCAAGTGAACTCGGTGGCGCCAGGTGGATCAAATCGGTGGGGCCGAGTTTGACTTTGGGTTTTGGAAAAAATTGGAAATGAGAAAGTGGCTCAAGGTTTTAGAGCAATATCACTAAGCATTTTAAGTAAGCAAGCCATTAAGCAACAACTCATCTCCTTTTAATATTATTGGCTTTCCTATGGACTCAGTGTGATCTTGGATCACTAAAATGAAAATGAAGAGTCTTGAGCCTTTGCCAATCTTTGCCCTTAGCATTTTGAAGGGGTTCCACATACTCTTGTCCTTGTCACTCCAATGCTGGACTTATCTGAAATGCACTTGATAAAAACATTAGTCCAACAAGATATATGTTGACATTAATTACCAAAATCACCCAGGGAGCACTTGTGCTATCAATATCCCCTTTTTGGTAATTGATGACAACATACATCAAAGCTTTAGATAAAGATATAAATAGCAACAGGTAAAGCTTTGGAAAGACATGTAACATGCGTAGGCTCCCCCTACATGTATGCAATCATGTAATGATGTAATGTAAGAACATGTGAATGCATAAGCATGTCAGAGCAAGCAATGAGTTACATGTATCTTGGCTATATGCATCAGAGCAAATGATGTAGATAGAATAGGTATACCTTCATGTTCATGAATCCTTCTTGCAAACAATATGTGCAGTAGCAAGAGATCATCATGCAGATGAGTGTGATGCATATACTTACCTTGTGGTCTTGAGCTGGCTTTGGAAGAGATGAGCTTGAGAAAACAAGGTTAGATAACACAAGAACACTCTAAATAAAGTAAGTTCAGGAAACCACAAGAGTACCAAGACTGGGATGACATGTAATGGGTGAGTACTTAGTAATCTATTTGGATATAGACATGTCCCCAAAGTTTAAAGATATGCAATTAGATGCAAAGATTTTCTTCCCTTCGATTTGAGCTCTTTCTCCCCCTGAATCTGATATTGGATAATGGTAGAAGTTAAGGTAAGAGAAAATCAGGGAAAAGAAGAAAAATAAAATCAGAGCAAGAACCAATAAAAAAAAGAAATGGTTCAAACAAACAAGTCTCAACATGTCTTTCCCCTCTTGAAGACATGTGGCTTCTCTCCTCCATTGACACCACCCGGGGAGGCTAAGATGTCTCCCTCTCCCATGTGATAAGCTTTGATGTGGTCTGTCTCTCCCCCTTTGACATCCATTTCCAAGAAGGGATCTTGTGGAGTATGAGTCATTTAGGTTTGGTCCTCGAGACACAAAGCAAACCAGCATGTAGATTATGACGTGGGTTGAGGATAAGAATCATTGAGTGGAGCTAGAAAAGATGTGCAGAATGCAATGGCAAAAAGTTTTCTGCAGCACTGAAATCGGTAATGATTCGTTTACGTCGGTGACACTGAGTTGGCGGGGTCACAGAAGATCCTGATCAGTGCAACCGAGTTAGACTGTGTTAGTTGGACCGATGATCTATTCACAAGGATACCTTGTCTTTCAGTTAGACCGATAGGTTTGTATCGGTTAGACCGAGTTCAACACAGAGTAAACATTTTATCATCTCACCTCACTAGGCAAATAAGATCACTTAAGGATTTGCAAGGAATTTGGCAAAAAGAAATAAAGAAGAAGGGATCAAGATGAAGTTTTTTTTTGAAAAATAGAAACACAAAAATGGAAATAAACAAAAACAACAAGCAGAAACACTAGAGAACTTCATAGAAGGGGTCGGCGACAAAGTCACCTATGTTAGAGTATACTGACTTAGGAGTCAAGTGAAGTCACTTGATCATAGGTCATACTCATCGTTTAGGCTCAAAATGGGGTTACCATTTTTCGTTTAAGCACTTTGATGTATTCACATCTTGTTGAGTTGCTTTAACTCATGACTTGGGTCAAAGCTTCTCTATGATGGAATGACATACCTTGGGTTGTGTTGATCTTGGTCATGTAGTTGAACTTGTGTTGGAAGATCAAGGTTGATGCAGTCCATCAAGAGTTGAGAGCATCACTTGAAGTTTGACTTCATCTTTCTACATGGGTTAGTCTTGTAAGGAAGAGCACTTGTGTATCTAAAAATGTCACATGTAACTTGATACCAAATGAAATTTGATATATAGAAATTGTCAAAGGATATATTGAGTGAGATAATTCTTCCTTGTATTTCACAACCATATAGTAGAAACTTGGTGATGTAGAGATTGCTTAAGATGTGAGTGACTTGCAATCTCATGGATTTGAGATCATCCAAGTACCTACAAGGGTTAGATAACATGCAAGGGTACAAGTATAGATCCAAGACATATGATCATTATCATAAGAGAAATATCAAGGATTAATCATGGAAAGGCGCATGCCTTGCATGCATCTAGATAAAGTTTCTACTCCAAGTTTGAAGCATCAATGATGTTCAATTCACCTCTCAAACAACAAAACACTTTCTCATAAAGCAGTTTGGTGAAAATATCCGCCAATTGCTTATCGGTACGAACATCCTTAAGATTGGTGTCACCTTTAGCAACATGGTCTCGAATGAAATGATGAAGAACTTCAATATGCTTAGTCCAAGAATGTTGCACGGGATTATAAGCAATCTTAATAGAACTTTCATTATCATGAAGAAATGGAACATGTTTCATATCTATCCCATAACCTTTAAGAGTTTGGGTTATCCAAAGTAATTGAGCACAACATGATCCAGCGGCAATGTATTATGCTTCAGCAGTGGATAAGGATACCGAGTTTTATTTCTTGGAGGACCAAGATAGAAGAGATCTACCAAGAAATTGACAAGTACCCAAAGTGGATTTTCTATCAACCTTGTCTCTGGCATAGTCCGAGTCAGAGTAGCCAACAAGATCAAGAGAAGACCTCTTAGGATACCAAATGCCAAAGTTTGGTGTATGAATTAAGTATCTCACTATCCTTTTCACAACCTTAAGTTGACTTTCTTTGGGGGCCACTTGATATCGTGCACACATGCACACACTTAGAATAATATCGAGACGGGAGGCACATAGATATAACAATGAACCAATCATAGAGCGGTAAACCTTTTGGTGAACCAGTTTGCCATCCTTAGTCAAGTCAAGATGTCCACTAGTAGGCAGGGGTGTTTTCATACCTTTTCTCTCTTCCATGTTGAACTTATTGAATAAGTCCTTGGTATACTTTGTTTGGGAAACAAAGGTACCTTCCTTAGTTTCCTCGATTTGCAAGCCAAGAAAGAATTTGAGTTCACACATCATAGACATCTCAAACTACTCCGACATTAGCATTTCAAACTTTTCGCTAGAAGGAGGGTTAGTTGAACCAAATATGGTATCATCCACATAAATTTGGCACACAAATAATTCACCATCAACCCTTTTAGTAAAAAGTGTAGAATTAATTTTTCCCATCTCAAAGCCTTTTTCAATAAGAACTTTAATTAAGCATTTATGCCATGCTCTAGGAGCTTGTTTAAGAGCATAAAGAGCTTTGTGAAGTTTGTAAACATGATCAGATTTCTTAGGATTAACAAAGTCGGGGAGGTTGTTTAACATAAACTTCCTCCTCAATTTCACCATTTAGAAAAGCACTTTTCATGTCCATTTGATATAAAGTAATGTCATGATGATTGGCATAAGCAGGTAAGATGCGTATGGACTCAAGTATAGCAACGGGGGAATATGTCTTACCATAGTCCATACCTTTGACTTGGGTGTAGCCCTGAGCAACGAGATGAGCCTTGTTGCGCACAACTTGTCCATCTTCATCTTGCTTATTCCGAAACTCCCATTTGGTTCAATGACATTTTGCCTCTCATCGGGCTTTTCAACCAACGTCCATAGTTGGTTCCTCTCGAAATTGTGTAGCTCTTCATGCATAGCGTTCACCCAATCCGGATCATCAAGAGGCTCTTCAACCTTCATAGGTTCAATACTAGAAATGAATGAGTAATGTTCACAAAAGTTAGCCAAACGATTTTTAGAGCGAGTAATTCTCCCGGTTTGAATATCATCGAAGATTTGTTCGACGGGGTGATCTCTTGAGGCTCTTGCTCGAACTCGTGAGAGCTTTTGTTTGGGTGGGGGTGGAACATCCTCTTCATTGCCTTGTTCTTACTCTTCTCTTTCTTCATTGCCGTTGGCGTTGTTGTTCTCTTGTGGACGTGGAGAAGGAGGTCGATGAGGTTCATCTTGTTGTACATCCTCGTTTCCATCATCTTTATGTGTTCCACTTGTCGATGCCTCCAAGTCAACGTGTGGTTCACCTTGGCATGAAGTTGAGGCTTCCACTTGAACGGACGAGGTACTCTCCTTCACCTCCGTTGGGCGAATCTTGCCAGTAGACAAGTCTTGAATTGCTTCCGAGGGATCTTTATCTCCTACATCAATCGACAATTTCTCTACTTGCGAGTCGTTAGATTCATCAAACTTCACATCTACCGTCTCTTCAACCTTTCGGGTGAAATTGTTGTAGACATGGTAAGTGTGAGAGTTTGAGCCGTAACCGAGTAGAAAACCTTCATGAGATTTAGGGCGAAATTTCAAATGTAGATGCTTATCAAGAATGTAACATTTTGAGCCAAATACTTGAAAGCAACCAAGTTGGGGCTTGTTACCAGTGAGAAGCTCGTACACCGTCTTGCCAAGAAGCTTGTGAAGATATAGACGATTTGTTGCATGACAAGCTGTCTCAACCGCTTCTGCCGAAAAATGTCTTGGCGTCTTGTATTCATCAAGCATCATTCTTGCCATCTCAATGAGCGTCTGGTTCTTCCTCTCAAAAACTCCATTTTTTTGAGGCGTGTATGTAGCCAAGAACTCATGTGACATCCCTTCCTCATCAAGAAAGGTATCCACATTGGCTTTCTTGAACCCCGTTTCGTTGTCGCTTTGAACCTTCTTGATTTTCACTTCAAATTGATTTTGGGCCTTCCTAGCAAAGTTTTTGCAGATCTTTTGGACCTGTGATTTATCATCAAGAAAGAACACCCACGTAAATCTAGAAAAATCATCAAAAAGGACCAAACGGAATGAGTTACCACCAAGACTGTTGTAGGCGTTGGACCAAAGAGATCCATATGAAGCAGCTCGAGTGGTCTTCTCGTGGTCATGATGTTCATCACGGGATAACTTCCTCCAACTTGTTTTCGTTCTTGACAAGCACTACAAAGTCTATACTTGCCAAATAGAACATCTTTAACTCCAAGGATATGATCCCCTTTAATAAGCTTATCAATATTTCGCATGCCCATGTGACCTAACCTTCTATGCCACAACCATCCTTTAGAAGATTTAGCAATTAAGCAACTTCTAGGTTGAGCCTTTTTAGTGAAATCAACAATGTATATATCACCTCTATGTATACCGGTAAAGACCATATTATGATTATCTCTTTGAAACACTTGACAATCTACTTTAGTAAAGAGGACATTGAAACCGAAATCGGCTAGTCTAATTATGGAAAGCAAATTGTAGCCAAGAGATTCAACAAGCATAACATTTTGAATGGAGTTGTCATGTGAGATGGCCACCTTACCGAGGCCAACCACCTTACCCTTTGAGTTATCACCAAAAGTGATATACTTTCGGGGACCATTGTTTTCAGCAAGCTCACGAAACATATCCTTGTCACCGGTCATGTGATCGGTACATACACTATCAAGAACCCATTCCTTTCCTACGGCCATGTAACCGCGAAGGTTAGCCATAAGACCAAAGTGTCTCATAGACTCATCGAGATCAAAGTCACTATCATCATCCTCATCATAATATCCATGTTCAACATCATCTTGGGATTAATCATCACCTAGAGAAGGAGATTCATTAGATTTATGTTCATGACAATGTGCATCTTTGTGAATTCTAATGATTTGAGAAATGATGCTACTAATGACTCCAACATCTCCTTTGGCACGCATGAGATCACAAAGCTCAAATAGGCAATCATCAAATTTAGGATCACTAGGTTTCATCTTATGAAGATCTATGGACTTTTGAAGAATCTAATCTAGATTTTTCAAAGAGTAGTTTGGAAAGCGTTCCCCTAGATATTTCCAAATAGTATAAGCACAATCAAAGGTAGGCAAGCATGCAAGCAAATTCTAGGCAATCCTCTTATGATAAGATTGATAGTCCTAAGATTACGGGTCATGTCAATATACTCATCAGGGGTAGGATGCAAGGGATTAATAGGAGGCGCACAAGGCTAGTAATGTACTTGCTGAAATCATATTCATTGAAAATCTCAAGCATCTCATATTTACAAGAAATAAAGAACTCTCCCAAGCAGAGGCACTCTATGTCTTATACTCCCAATCGTAGACTCATACATCTTCCTCCAATGGTGATTAAAACAAAGCAATGGAGACCAATGCTCTGATACCAATTGAAAGGATCGAGAAGATGTGTCTAGAGGGGGGTGATTAGACACTCAACAAGAAAAAGTAGCAGTTTTTAAGTTCTTCATGTTGAGGTTGTACATTAGCACAATTTTAAGCAATCCCAAAACACTTCAAGCAAGCATGGCAAGAGTATAAGCAGCAGAAATAGTAAAGCATGTAGTTGCAAGAAAGTAAAAGTATGGAATTGGAGTGTGCAAACGCAATGAAGACACAGAGATTTTTTGCGTGGTCCTGATAGGTGGTGCTATCATACATCCACGTTGATGGAGTTTTCAACCCACGAAGGGTAACAGTTGCGCGAGTCCACGGAGGACTCCACCCCTGAAGGGTCCATGAAGAAGCAACCTCGTCGATC
Organism: Triticum aestivum; assembly: GCF_018294505.1. Lineage (NCBI taxonomy): Eukaryota > Viridiplantae > Streptophyta > Magnoliopsida > Poales > Poaceae > Triticum > Triticum aestivum. Next base: position 319,252,414 of record NC_057801.1, on the reverse strand, counting down.
CCACCATGGCCATCGCCCACGAAGGACTTGACTCACTTGGGTAGATCTTCACGAAGTAGGCAATCTAGTTGCCCTTACAAACTCCTTGGTTCAACTCCACAATCTTGACGGAGGCTCCCAAGTGACACCTAACCAATCTAGGAGATACCACTCTCGAAAATATAATTGATGGTGTGTTGATGATGAACTCCTTGCTCTTGTGCTTCAAATGATAGTCTCCCCAACACTCAACTCTCTCTCACAGATTTGGCTATAGTGGAAAGATGATTTGCGTGGAAAGTAACTTGGGGAAGGCTAGAGATCAAGATTCTTGTGGTAAGATTGGAATGTATTGGTCTCAACACATGAGTAGGTGGTTCTCTCTTAGAAAATGACTAATGGAAGTGTAGGCATGTTCTGATGGCTCTCTCTCAAATGGAGAAGGGGGTGGAGGGGTATATATAGCCTCCACACGAAATCTAGCCATTACAGACATTTTACCAAACCCGGTCAGACCGAATAGAGAAACTCGATGAGACCGATTCAGTTCAAAATGTGAATGTTAGGAATCTTGGTGGGACCGATGAGATCAACTTGGTGGGACCGATGTGCTAGGGCTAGGGAAAAACCTCATCCCGGTGAGACCGATCGCATGAACTCGGTGAGACCGATTTCAGCAATTAATCAAATAGAGAGTTGGTCAAGCAAACTCGGTGGGACCGATTGCACATTTTGGTGAGACCAAAATAGTTGCCATAGGCAACAGAGAGTTTACAAGGCCATCTCGGTGAGACCGAGATCCATATCGGTGTGACCGAATTGATTAGGGTTTCTGGCAGTGGCTATGTCAAGTGAACTCGGTGCCACCGGATGGATCAAATCGGTGGGGTCGGGTTTAACTTCAGGTTTTGGACAAATGTGGAAATGAGAAAGTGGCTGAGGGTTTTGGAGCAATATCACTAAGAATTTTGAGCAAGCAAGCCATTGAGCAACACCTCATTCCCTTTTAATAGTATTGGCTTTCCTATGGACTCAATGTAATCTTGGATCACTAAAATGAAAATCAAGAGTCTTGAGCCTTTGCCAATCTTTGGCCTTAGCATTTTGAATGGGTTCCACATCCTCTTGTCCTTGCCACTCCAATGTTGAATTTATCTAAAATGCACTTGAAAATACATTAGTCCAACAAGAGATATGTTGACATTAATTACCAAAATCACCCTAGGAGCACTTGTGCTTTCAATGCCCCTAGCTAGGCATTGATAATTTTAACGATGCTCATATGAAAGACAAAAAATTGAAGCACAAAAGAGACCATCATATAGCATGTGAAAAACAAGTTTAATTCTAACATACTTCCTATGCATAGGCATTTTATAGGGATTTTTTTATCAAGACAAGCCATTTCTAGCATATGCAAATAGGAAGAAGGAAGCATTAATAATTTCAACACAAAGAGAGGTGATTTAGTAACATGAAAATTTCCACAACGATATGTTCCTCTCTCATAATAATTACATGTAGGATCATAATGAAATTCAACAATATAACTATCATATAAAAGTTTCTCTTCATGATCCATATGCATAAAAGTTTTAATATCTTCCAAGATAGTGGGATCATCATTAAATAAAGTCACGACCTCTCCACACCCACTTTTAGTATTATCACAAGCATATTCATCATGAGGTTTAAGTAAATTTTCAAGACCATAATAATCATTATCACCCCAATCATGATCATTGCAATAAGTAGCGGACATAACGAAACAAGCATCCCCAAGCTTGGGGTTTTGCATATCACTAACACAATTGACATTAATAGAATTTATAATAACATCATTGCCATCATGCTTTTCATAAAAGGAGCTATCATGAATCACTTTATAAATTTCTTCGTTTAACACTATCACAATTTTCAGATTCATTAATCTCAAGCAAAACTTCATAAAGATAATCTAGTGAACTCAATTCACTATCAATTGGTTCATCATAATTGGATCTTTAGAAAAGATTAGCAAGTAGATGAGGATCCATATCAATAGGTATTTAGCAAGCAAATAGAAGGCACATGGTAACACAATTAGAGATAGAAAACAAGAGATCTAACAAGAAAAAGGCAAACAGAAAAGAAGGCAAATATTTTTGTGCTTTTGTAAAAAGTTTTAGAAATGGGGGAGATGAGAACGAGAGGCAAATGGCAAATAATGTAATTGCAATGATATGAGATTTGTGATTAGGAACGTGATAGATGTTGATGATCTCTCCCGGGTAATGGCGCCAGAAATTCCTTTTGATGTCACTTAAACTACGTCGGTATTTCCCCAAAGAAGAAGGGATGATGCAGCACAGCTATGATAGGTATTTCCCTCAGTTATGAAACCAATGTATCAATCTAGTAGGAGAACCAAGCAACACTATGTAAATGGTACCTGCACACAAAGAACAAATACTTGCAACCCGAAGCGTATAAGGGGTTGTTAATCCCTTCTTTGGGTAACGTCACCAGGAATTGTCAAGTTGACAGGATAATATTGTGATAGATTGGATAAATAGATCTCGATAAAACGCTAAATAAAATAAGTAATAAAAAAGTGCATCAAGGTATTTTTGGGTTTTTGGAATAATTGATCTGAAAATAAAAGTGGCAAATAATAGATCGGAAAGCAAATATGATAAAGAATAGACCCGGGGTCGTATATTTCACTAGTGGCTTCTCTTGAGAAATACCACACGGTGGGTAAACAAATTCTTGTTGGGAAATTGATAGAAAATCGAATAGTTATGACAATATCCAAGGCAATGATCAATATAGAGGCATCACTTCCAGGATTAGTAGACCGACTCCAACCTACATCTACTACTATTACTCCCCACATCGACCGCTATCCAGCATGCATCTAGTGTATTAAGTTCATGGAGAAACAAAATAATGCAATAAGAACAATGGCATGATGTAGACGAGATCTATTCATGTAGGAATAGCCCCCCCTCCCTCCATCTTGTTATACTTAATAGCAATGATACATGTGTGTCTTGCTGCCCCTTCTGTCACAAACCACCTCTCACTACATGAATCAGGGACTTTGTAGTCTACCATGGCTGACGGGAAAGGCATGGCTGGTGGACGACAAAGGCCTTCGCCGTCAGCCAGCAGATGGCAAGACATCCGGCTGAACTGACTACGACAAAGGGCTCTCTGTTGTTTGCTGGCGGAAGGCAAAGATGCAAAGGTCTTTGACATCTGCCAGCAGATGGCAAAGGGCCTGGACGGCACACGTGGCAGCTTAAGTCCGTTAAGAGGTTAACGACGCGCTTTGTCGTCTACCATGAGAGGCTAGCCCAGATGCCCCCAAGTAGCTGACACGTGGCGTACTTTGTTGTCTGCTGGCGGACGGCAAAGACCTTTGCATCTTTGTCGTCCACCAGCAGACGGGAAAACATGCCATATATGCAAGCCCAATGCACCCCAGGTTGCACAGGTGGCTGACACGTGGCATATTTGCCGTCAGCTGGCTGATGGCAAAGCTGTTTGTCGTCTACCAGCAGATGAGAAAGTGCCTATATAGCCCCTGTTTTTTCTGTTTTTTCTTAAATTCAATCAATTTCACAGAATTTCACAGATATATATATACACACACATATGAAAATACTTTCAACAAGCATACCAACACATATACATACCAAATCATATCCCTGCCATATGGATATGATTATCAAACACATATACATAGCAAATCAAAAGTCCATATGCAACATATATAGCTAGCCAACATATCCAACAACAAGCATACAATGGTTTCATCCATACATACATATATAGGTAGCAAGTTTCACATTGTTCATCCTACAAAATCAAAACAAAAAGGAAGCATAAAGAGAAGAGTAAACTCCATCAACGCAAGCTTCCTCATCTAAAGCAATTCTGCAAATTGGGAATGAAGAAAGTTTGAAGAAGAAAGTTAGAAGAAGAAGAAGAAGAAGACTAGCTAGAAGAAGAAGAAGAAGAAGAAGAACAAGAAAAGGAAGAAGAAGAAGAAGAAGAAGAAGAAGATTTTTTTTCTCTTTATTTTTCTCCTCTCCTCTTCTTTATCTTGTTCTTCTTCTAACTAAGGTAGGTAAAAATGCCATTTTATTTCTAAGCTAGGTAAAAATGCTAAGTGTAGGTCATTTTAGAGCTAAGCTAGGTAAATAGGTCATTTTGGAGCTTAGTAAGGTTATTATGTCATTTTCGAGGAAAATAAGCTAAATCTATGTCATTTTGGAGGTAACAAAGATTATCATGCCATTTTTGACCTAAGTATGCTAAGTATGCCATAAAAGAACTAAAGAAGCTAAGTATAGCTCATTTTTTTATCTAACTTAGGTAATTATGCCATTTAGAAGGAAAGTAAGCGTAGTATGCATTTGTTAAGCAAAACGCTAGAGAAAACTAACCCTCATCACAACAAATGCGATAAAGATCGCAACTAAGGTAACAATTGATCCAACGGCATAATGATGCCAAGCCTCATTATCAATGGCATATTTTCTAATCTTCTTAATCCTCAAGCGCATTGCATTCATCATCACCTTGTGATCATCGACGACATCGGCAACATACAACTCCAATTTCATCTTCTGTTCTTCAATTCTTTTATTTTTTTCTTTCAAATACTCATTTTCTTTTTCAACTAAATTTAACTTCTCGACAAGAGGGTCGGTTGCAAATTCCGGTTCACACACCTCCTAGATTAAAATATCTCTATGTCAACTTGAAAGCCATAATTGTCATAAATGCGAAATGCAACAAATAGTTATAAAACAAAATTTACCACATCCGAATCATAACACGGGCGAGGGCCAATGTGTCACGACCGGATTTTTGGGGTATTAATTTCTCAGAAAATGGCCCTTGTGCTCACCAGCCCCAAGATTACTGTTAGCTGATGAGGCACCAACTTGATACAGAAACTCCAAGAAAAATACATAATATGTAGTACAAGACCATTCTGGCCTATGAGTACAACAATTGATTTCTAGTGGCTGATGGCGGAAGCGGTTTGTGGTTCATCAACGACTATGGGACTCCATTTCCCACAGGAACAGCTGATCTGGATAACTCCTATCTTTGCGAGGTTGCTATGACCATTGCTTAGGTTCTGGGGTTGTCATCGCAACGCTCCTTTCCGTGCAAGAATCTGGCCAAGACAATAGCCAGGGACAAGCCAGTGAGTACTTTGAATGTACTCGCAAACATTATGAACACGGGTATAATATAACAAATGATAATCATGCTCTGAAATATTCTATGATCACAACGTCAGTCATAAAATAAAATCCCTGATGCATGCAAGCAGGTTATTTATATACAACATGAATATGCAATAACAGAGTAGAAATAAAATGCACCGATCGGGTGTCTGAAGCGACGCCTCGAAAGGATAATAATTTAAAGCATGCCTCAGTCAGGCGTCTGAGCGACACCACATAAAGGGCTTATAAATAATAGAAATAACAAGCATGCCATAGTCGGGCGTCTCAGCGACACCACATAAATGTCTTATAAAGTAAATAAATAACAAGCATGCCACAGTCGGGTGTCTCAGCGACACCACATAAAGGGCTTATAAATAATTTAATCACAGTGAATATCCAGGAGGTAGAACCGTCCCAGGGATACTCAATAATTCAAATAATGTAAATGGTTAGTCCGTAATAATAATAATCATAATCATCATAAGTCACAAGTCATGATCCATGTTCTGGTTTAGCAGTTTCTCCTTCGAAGACCGACACTAAGACCGACGCTTGACCCATCACAGACTGTAGTCCTTAACCATGGACACGGCTATTCGAATAGATTTAACCTCTGTAGAGGGTGTACTCTTTACCCACGAGTAACGGATTCCTTTAGTCCAACGGGACTAATTCCATTTACAGTCTTTTAAATGAAAACACACCTGACCCGCACACACCAGCTTAACTTACCGTTGTCTGGAATCACCCATGACACCTGTCAAGCAAAACTCTAAGCGGGGACACTACAACCTTGATTAGCATGGGATCAAATTTATACCACGCGCTACTAAGGGGTTCCCCCCTCTCGGTCCCAACTGGAAACACCCATGCCCCCGGACCAGGTGGCCTGCCTACCGGATGCAACCGGTATCTTCCACCATGGCCTCTCTGTACGGTATGTGCCAAGAAAGGGGTTGACAATTTACTGAACTATACCCTACCTGCGGCGGGGACAAGTGGTAGTACAAAACAAGTATGGGGGTTACTGGAACAAGACTCGATCTATGGTCGACTCAGGAGGTTTAAGTATTCCCTGCATGCTTAGTATAGCAAAGTATTTCAAACAACAGACAGAATCACCACTCATCATACCCCGTCATGCCATACCGGACACAATCGTTTCTACAAGGAACTAGGGACAATCTCGTGTCTACCCATGACAGAGACTTTCCCGGCTTCCTTCCGGTAGGCAGGAAAAGCATACGAGGATGATTACTATCACAAGCATATCCATTTCCAACAGCAAAGAATCTTCCTTATGCACTCATGCGTATGATCGTATCATCACATAAAATAACGAATGCTCCATGTCAAAGTGGTTTTGTTATCGTATCAAACAACACACAAAAATATTATGCCAGGGTTCAGAATGCTTGCCTTCAAGAGTATGCAAGTGGGGGTGCATTTTTGAAAGTTGTCTTCTTCTTCAAAATCCTATTTTTGAAAATATTCAAATTAACACAAACTTTAAAAACAGTGCAAAAAGTTTTCCTAATTATTTTTGCAATAAATCTTAAAATAAACTAGCTGAAATTTGAGAGAGGTAGGAAAAAGAATCAACTCATTTGGAGTTATATTTAAAAAGTTATAGCCAGTCAAAGTTTAGTCAAATTTCTGTTTTTAAATAAAATAGAAAAAGAAATAAAAACGTTTCGAATAGAACACGTAGGAGACGTACTCTGGATTTACGCCTCCACTTATGCCAGCATGGACCGGTGCTGGGTCACTGATAGTGGGTCCCTTGGGCCCACTGGTCAGGTTTGACTAGTCGCCCCCGCCTCCTTCCTCCACTGGCCGAACAGAGGCGGGGCTCTGGCGATCGACGCCGGTGATTGGCGGCTCCTCGCGGGGTTCTGAGGGCGGGGATGGAGCCGCCAGTACTGGGCGGTCCTCCCGGTGGTCGACAGGCTGACGGGGATGAAGGGAATCGCCGGCGGCGAGCTCCACAGCGGAGGTGGCTTCGGGAGGATTTGGGGGTCTGGGCTACGGTGGTTCCCGGTCGAGGCTGAGGGGTTGGGCAGCTCCGCAAGTGCAAGGGGAGTCGGGTGGTGGTGCTGGATGGACGGGGGAGGGCCTGCTCGCAACGAACGGAGCCGGAGAGTAGCGACGGCCGAACCTGCCGGAGATGAGGAAGGGAAGGGCTTCTGGCCAACTGGGAGGCAGGGGGGCTTCCTACTGCTCGAAAGAGGCTGCTGACGAGCTTAGGCATGATCGAGAGGGCTATATATAGCCCGGAGAGGTCAGTTCCGCAGCGGCCGGGGATAAGCTCAACGGCGAACCGCCGTTTTGTAGTTGGAGGGCGACGTGGCGGCGACGTGCGCTAGTGGACGAGCTTGCGGATGAGCTTGAGCTACTCCAGAGGGCAGCTGGCGCGCGGCTGTGGCTCGGGCGGCGCCGTCAAGGGCAGGAGTCTGCTGTGGCCGGCCGCTAGTTGCCACGGCCGACCTAACGGCGGCGCCCTGGGGCTCCAGGGACGGCTCTGTGGCGAGGGAGGGGGCGGGCGTGTTGGCTGCGAGTGGGAAGGGACCAGAATGGGCGTGGGGAGGCGGCAGTGAGACGCGGCGGCTCGGTGCATGCGCGTGTAAAACATGCGCTTTGGGGGCGCCCAGCGCACGCACGTGAGGTGTTCGGCAAAATGCCAATGCCTGCCACGGGGCTCTAATCCACATGAGGTTTAGCCGGGTGGGGTTATGGACTAAGATAGAGTCATGAGACATGCTGTTAAGGCAAAGCAAGCAGGTTCAAAATGTAAACTAGGTTCTATGCCAATTCTGTTCATGCACTTAAGGTGTTTGACAGAATGCCAAGGACATCTAGGCAACTCTTGGGGTGGCCAAAATCTCCAGATCCTAGTCTCATTAGGTGATGAAGAGGTTGGCAAAGTTAGTTTGGCAAAACCAGAAACTTGTTAGTGCAAGTTTTTGAGAAAACCCATTCTGGACAAAAGCTAGAGGGCATAGTTTCATGGACCAAAAATACTCCAATGGGTCCATTCTCCTGGACTTAAGGGTTTTGTAGGGAGGACTATAAGCAGGAAAAAGCTCATGGGCACTAGAGCAAAATAAATTAAGGTTGCAGTAGAAAATGCTAAACTGGACCAGAGAGCAAAAGAGGATGATTTGCTCATTTTTTCAAAGAACACCAGTGGATTTTTACACAAAGTTGAATAATATACTCCTACTAACATCCCCTAATTTTGGTGGAAGTTTTAAATGAATATTTAAATAGGTTGTAGTGTAAAAGTGCAGGCTGGGCCAGATTTGAAAACATGTGTTAAAGCTCAAAATCTCCAAATTACTAAAGGATATTTTTGCATAAAAGTGATCTAGGAACATCACATGTCATCCCCAAGTTTTGGTGGGATTTTTGAATAAATTTATCAAAGGGTTGTAGTGCAAAAGGGGCTCTAAAGCTCAAGAAAAATCATTTTTAAAAGAAATAAAGTCCAGGGGAAAATAATCATATAAATAATTTTACTGATAAAATAAATGTTTCTTGAGAGGGTATACAAGTCCAACAACATTTTGAAACGTTTTTACTTGGGGTGGAAACTCCACAATATCAAAAAAAAGAGGTTCTGAAATCAAACAAAAATCCAGAAAATAAAAATTTAATTTCCTGGCAAAATTTTAATAAAAAAATCATGGTTAAATTTTTGGGGTGTTACAACACTACCCCCCTTAAGAAAAATCTCATCCTCGAGATTTGCTAAGGGTTGTTTTGAAAATATTACTCCTATTAGCTGAAACCAAATAGTTTACTCAGAACACATACTTTGTGTCGTCGGGGTTGGTTTTTGGTAGCTATGCCCGGAATTAAAAATGCAATCGTACGCCCAACATACTTATGCATGGCTACTATTTGAAAATAGGGGTGCACAAGCAAACAACATTTTATTATGGCGATATAGGATCACACAATTACAGGGCGGACATACTAAAACTCGGTACTACTCGAGTGACTTTAGTCTACCTCGTTAATATCTAAGCGGGCGTGCCTTGTGGACGTCGAGGCTTCTCCATGGGTTTCACCATCGGGATTAGCTGGAGGGGGTTGAGGGGCTGCAAGGTTGGAGTAGGGATGATGACCATGCCGGGGGTTGTTGGCCACAATCCCGTTGGAGCGTGTTCCAAAAAGGTGACGAAGTACTTCTAGGGACACCAACGCATTTTGGTCGATGGCTGGGGCTGACTTCAAGGACTCGATCGGTTGTCCGAACAGGACGACTGGGTTTCCAGTGTCGGTCTCATCTTCTCTTCTTGCCGAGGCTCGGAGGATCAGTTCTCCACGAGTTGCGATCAGATCGAGGGTGATTTGATTGAATAGTCCCTCTAGTGCACTTACATAGCGCACCAAATGCAACAATGCAGGGTCCGTCTCGTGATCTCCGTTGGCAACCTAGGGTGGCCTACCATACCTGTCACGGCTGGGGTAGTAGTAGAACGAGTGGCAGTTAACTCTGGGAGACAAGTGCCTGAGTTGAACTATAGCCTCTCGAGCAGCTAGTTGGATGGCTTGTGACTCAAAGGAAGTTGTACTTCCGGTGAATCTGTAGGGGCGTTCTGGTGATAGACCCCTACCATAGACGTGCACAGTGGCCCAGAATTGACGGCTCTCACCGCTCATGGGTCCTTGGTACACAACATATTATGGGGGCTCTTCTAATGCAAAGGCACGGCGGGTGAGGTTAGCTAGCATGGTCACAAAACTTCCAAGGTTGGTTGTTGTGGTCTCATTGTGCACGAGGGGGCCAGGCATTATAGCTCGGTTTGGGGAAGAGGCTGTGATGTGCTGTGTTGAGGCTAGCGTGCCCTTTTTATAGAAAAAGGGGACAGAGTCTTCCTTCGCACGCTTGCGAATGAGACAATTTAGGTCTCGGTCACTGGCGCGTGATCGATAGGCTAGGCTGATCGGTTGGGCACCGACTACCAAAAGGTATCGGGGTCACTATGTGGCTATCTTACACGAGAAGCTTGGCTGGGGTTAGGTTAAGGTCTGGTGTGTTTGTTAACCTAGGTTTTTCGACCTGGCTAAGATAGGATTTGCCAATGGTCATCCTAGCTCTGATACCAAGTTTGTCACGACCGGATTTTCGAGGTATTAATTTCCTAGAAAATGGTCCTTGTGCTCACCAGCCCAGGATTACTGTTAGCTGATGAGGCACCAACTTGATACAGAAACTCCAAGCAAAATACATAATATGTAGTACAAGACCATTCTGGCCTATGAGTACAACAATTGATTTCTAGTGGCTGATGGCAGAAGCGGTTTGTGGTTCATCTGCGACTATGGGACTCCATTTCCCACAGGAACAGCTGACCTGGATAACTCCTATCTTCGCGAGGCTGCTATCACCATTGCTTAGGTTCTGGGGTTGTCATCGCAATGCTCCACTCCATGCAAGAATCTAGCCAAGACAATTGCCAGGGACAAGCCAGTGAGTACTTTGAATGTACTCGCAAACATTATGAACACGGGTATAATATAACAAATGATGATCATGCTCTGAAATATTCTATGATCACCACGTCAGTCATAAAATAAAATCCCTGATGCATGCAAGCAGGTTATTTATATACAACATGAATATGCAATAACAGAGTAGAAATAAAATGCACCGATCGGGTGTCTGAAGCGGCGCCTCGAAAGGATAATAATTTAAAGCATGCCTCAGTTGGGCGTCTGAGCGACACCACATTAAGGGCTTATAAATAATATAAATAACAAGCATGCCACAGTCGGGCGTCTCAGCGACACCACATAAATGGCTTATAAAGTAAATAAATAAAAAGCATGCCACAGTCGGGCGTCTCAGCGACACCACATAAAGGGCTTATAAATAATTTAATCACAGTGAATATCCAGGAGGTAGAACCATCCCAGGGATACTCAATAATTCAAATAATGTAAATGGTTAGCCCATAATAATAATAATCATAATCATCATAAGTCACAAGTCATGATCCATGTTCTGGTTTAGTAGTTTCTCCTCCAAAGACCGACACTAAGACCGACACTTGACCCATCCCAGACTATAGTCCTTAGCCATGGACACGGCTATTCGAATAGATTTAACCTCTGCAGAGGGTGTACTCTTTACCCATGAGTAACAGATTCCTTTAGTCCAACGGGACTAATTCCATTTACAGTCTTTTAAATGAAAACACACCTGACCCGCACACACCAGCTTAACTTACCGGTGTCTGGAATCACCCACGACACCTGTCAAGCAAAACTCTAAGTGGGGAGGCTACAACCTCGATTAGCATGGGATCAAATTTATACCGCGCGCTACTAAGGGGTGCCCCCCTCTCCGTCCCAACCGGAAACACCCATGCCCCCGGACCAGGTAGCCTGCCTACCGGATGCAGCCAGTATCTTCCACCATGGCCTCTCCATACGGTGTGTGCCAAGAAAGGGGTTGACAATTTACTGAACTGTAGCCTACCTGCGGCAGGGACAAGTGGTAGTGCGAAACAAGTATGGGGGTTACTGGAACAAGACTCGATCTATGGTCGACTCAGGAGGTTTAAGTATTCCATGCATGCTTAGTATAGCAAAGTATTTCAAACAACAAACAGAATCACCACTCATCATACCCCATCATGCCATACCAGACACAATCGTCTTGACGAGGAACTAGGGACAAGCTCGTGTCTACCCATGACAGATACTTTCCCAGCTTCCTTCCGGTAGGCAGGAAAAGCATACGAGGATGATTACTATCACAAGCATATCCATTTCCAACAGCAAAGAATCTTCCTTATGCACTCATGTGTATGATCGTATCATCACATAAAATAATGAATGCTCCATCTCAAGGTGGTGTTGTTATCGTATCAAACAACACACCAAAATATTATGCGAGGGTTCAGAATGCTTGCCTTCAAGAGTATGCAAGTGGGGGTGCATTTTTGAAAGTTGCCTTCTTCTTCAAAATCCTATTTTTGAAAATATTCAAATTAACACAAACTTTAAAAACAGTACAAAAAGTTTTCCTAATTATTTTGGAAATAAGTCTTAAAATAAACTAGGTGTAAGTGCATCTAGTGCCCCTTAGTGATTTTGGTGTATTGAAGACTTATATGTTAAGCGACTAATGCGTTTGTGAGTATACACAGGTCTATAAGTCTATGAGGAGTTTGATATTTACAGAGAAAGTCGACCCCTAAAAATGAAGTTCTTCAACTGAAGACTTTGATATTCTGAAGACTTTCTGAAGACTTTGAAAGTGAAGAAATTGGTGTGACCTTGAAGACTTGGTATTCATTTGTGGAACATGAAGCGTGAAGACTTTTGTTTTCGTAGTTTCATTTTCTCCTTCTTGAGTCATAGGAAACACCGTACTGTTAAAGGGGGTCGAGGAAATACTAAGGAAAAATTTCCATGTGATGCTCAACTCAAAATCCTACACCTAGCAATCCCTTCGAGTGAAGCCTTTGGAAATCTCATACAGTTCAGTCACTTTCTTCAGTGACAGAGACGAAGTTCTTCTGGTCACTGATGAATTTGTTCCGACTGAGGAGTTAGGAATTCATCAGTGCGAATTACCTACACAGTGAGGAACATGATAGCCCTGAGAAATTTGAAAGTCAAATTTCCGACCGTTGCTGTGCTGCGCGCCAGCTGTCCCAAAATATCTTATCCACCTAACGGTCATATCATTGAGGGGCATTTATGTCTAATCATGTCGGGCTGCTCCCTAGGCTATAAATAGCCGCCCCCTACAACCACTAGCTGGTTGGCTGCTCCGAGAGAACTTGACACTTGTCATTTGAGAGCAACCCATCCTCCGAGGACTTTGAGCGAAAATCATCGAGTGAGGAAAACCCAAAACCAAACCCCTACAAACCCAAAGTGATTGAGCATCACTGAAGAAATTGATCATGCGTGGATCCGACGCTTGTTACCTTTGAAGACTGTGCTTCTTCCACATGGTTAGGCGTCAAGGTCTAGAGCATCCAAGAGGAATTGTGGATCGCCGAGTGACCAAGTCTGTGAAGGTTTGGAAGTTGCCTGAAGACTTACCACGAGTGATTGGACGAGGTCTGCCTGACCTTAGTTCAAGGAGAATACGGTGAGGACTGGGTGTCCTGAGCTACGTGCTCAGCGACTGGGTGTCCAGGACTGCGTGTCCTCGAGTTTAAATACTCAGCCGCTCCAACCAGACGTACAACTGAGACAGCAGTTGGAACTGGTCTACCAAATCATTGTCTTCACCAATCTAACTGGTTCTATTTCCTAAACCCTTTCATTTCCTTATTACTGTGTTGAGTGTTTGTTCATATCTGTGTTTGAAGACTTTGACTGAAGACTTTCTCAATTTTCTCAGTTCAATTTCTTCAGTCTGTTTGTCTTCATCTTGTGTTATCCTGTGATTACGCTTCCTGTACTCTGTGCTAGTTTTCATTTCATCATGATGACCATGCTTGTATTCTGTTATGCTTACTTCTGAGTACTTATTCCGCTGCTAATAGTTCTTCTCTAAGGAATTTCCTCACCAGCAAATTCCTTAGTGAAGAATTCATAAAAATCGCCTATTCACCCCCCTCTAGTCGACATAACGCACTTTCAATTGGTATCAGAGCAAGGTACTCCCTTGTTCTGTGTGATTTTGGTTTAACCGCCTAGAGTTTTAGTTATGTCGACCGCAGGTATGAAGAAAGTGACATGCCCTATCTTTGACGGTCATAATTATCCCAAGTGGAAGGCCATGATGAGGAAGCGCCTCATGGCAAGGGACAGCGAGCTGTGGACCGTCACTGAGATTGGTCTTACTGATCTATGCAAGTCGGCGAACGCAGATGATATTCGCAAATACACTCGACTTGACTTCATGGCGAAGGATATCATCTGTTCCTGCCTATCCAGAGATCAATTCAGGCACATTATGCATCTTTGCAATGCAAAGCTTATCTGGGACCGAATCTCCGACGTCTATGAAGGTCATTGAACCCGTCATGACCCTTGGTTTGAGGACTTCAAGGAATCTCTCAAAATGATGACTTTCGAACCAGAATCATCATCGTCTGCATCATGTCTCATGGCAAAGGGTGACGAGGTAACCGAATGTTCCTCATCTGAATTTAGTGACTGTGAATCTGATGATGATGAATCTGATGATGATATTGAACCTAGCTATACCAAACTTGTTTGCATTGCCACCAAACAACAACATGCCTTGGAAAAGGTTCAAAACATGCTAGACAAAAGTGATGATATGTTGGGTGAAGAAATGGATCGCACTAAAGCCCTGACTGAAAATCTTCAGAGACTTCAGTCAAGGTTTGATAACCTTCAAAGTCATCATAACACTCTCTTATCTGATCATGAGAAACTTTCTTATGAATTTCTTCAAAGAAAGCAAGATCTTGAGAAGCTAAGAGTGAGTTATGACGATCTTCAGAAGGAGCGCGATTCATTACTTGCTCAACAAATCAGCACTTCTCAGGATGAATTTGTTCCTCCATGCTTAAAGTGCATTGAACGTGAATCTGCTAATTCTTCACCTGAATGTTCAAATGCTTCAACTGTTACAAATTCTTCACCTGCCTCTGCTATCACTAATTCCTCATCTGAGGACATTGCTAGTATCACTGACGTTGCAGGGCTGAAGGAACTGTACACGACAGGCATGTACAAAAGCCTCAAAGGGCATCAGATTCTTTGTGATGTGCTCAGAAAGCAGATCCTTAACAGAAACCCTAGGAAATAGGGTATAGCCTTTGAGAGGAAACTTAATGCTGATGGAACATATTGGAAGCCTGAGCAGTACCCCAAAACCTCATGGGCTGCTACAAAGGGACCTCCAGTTGATCCATCCAATTTATCTGGATTTACATGTGAATCTCCTCATTCTTCTGATGAGTCATTTGACTCCAACTATAAACTGTTCAAAGATCAGAATGGTGAAGTATTTGCTAGATATGTTGGGACTAACTGCAGGAACGGTTCCCCTATGAAGAAAATCTAGGTTCCCAAAAGTTATGTTGAAAGTCTTCAGGTGAATGTCCTCATGACACCACCTGTGAAGAATAGGAACCCCAGAACAAACTCTTCATATGGACCTAATTCTTCATATGGATCCAAGTCCTCATATGGATCAAATTCCTCAAATGGATCAAAGTCCTCATATGATTATCATCGTGCTAACAACTCTGTTTCGCAGGGTAGAGCTAAGGGCTACGAATATGCACATTATTCTTCAAATCATTATGTTCATAAGTCCTCGAAGAATTTCTCTGCGTATTCATATGCTTACCCTAACCCCTCTTATGCGAAACGAAATGGTTTGGCCTCTATGCCACCATTCTCGTATGGTGCTCGCAGAGTGATGAACTCTTTGACACCCCTTCAGATGTGGGTGGTGAAGAAAAAGAACTAATCTCTCATGCAGGGTCAGGTCTCCAGACGTGCCTTAATGTCTGAAGAATTTGCTGGGGACCTGACAAAAATGCCTGAAAGGACGCAGGCTAACCATGATGAAATGAACTTTCATTTCACCCTCATACTGCTATATTTGTTTACCGCTTGATGAAATTCATCTGATGAACTTGATATCATATTCTTCACTGATGAAGCATATGAGATTGTAAGTTACACTAATTCATCTGCAGGATGATCAACCCAAAACCACTGAATGGGTCCTCGATAGTGGATGTACAAATCACATGACTAGTGACAAGAATCTTTTGATGGATGCTCCCTTATCACCGTCACATCTGAAGCATATCATCTTTGCTGACAAAGGCAAAAGTTAGGTATTGGGTCTTGGTAAGGTTGCGATCTCTAAGGATAAACACATGGATAAAGTCATGCTTGTTGAGTCCTTAGGATACAACCTCATGTCAGTCTCAATGCTTTGTGATCTTGATATGGTTGTTGTCTTTGGCAAGTATTGCTGTGTTGTGATTATGGAAGCTGACCATTCCAAAGTCTTCGAAGGCTTTAGGAGAGGAGATTTATATATTATTGATTTCTCTACAGGACCACAACCAGCCGTGTGTTTACTTGCAAAAGCTTCAGAAGGCTGGCTATGGCATCGACGACTTGGTCACGCAGGCATGATGAATTTGCACACGCTTGCGAAGAAGAAGCATGTCATTGGCATGGAAAATGTCAAATTCCTCAAGGATCACTTATGCGGAGCCTGTGAAGCTGGAAAAATGACCAAGGCCAAGCATCCAGCGAAGACTATCATGACCACTACTCGTCCATTCGAATTGCTTCACATGGACCTCTTCGGACCTAATCATTACTCAGCAGTCTCTAATGCTGCATCTCTATATGGTTTTGTCATTGTTGATGATTAGTCTTGATATACATGGGTACACATTGTTACTTACAAACATGAAGTGCAGGAAGTCTTCAAACGATTTTCCTCGAGGGCTTCAACCAACTTTGGTGTGAAGATCAAGCACATCAGAAGTGACAATGGAACTGAGTTCAAGAATTCCGGTCTTGATGACTATCTTGATGAACTTGGTATTACTCATGAGTTATCTGCTCCTTATACTCCTCAGCAAAATGGCGTCGTGGAGCGCAAGAACAGAACTCTTGTTGAGATGGCTTGCACTATGCTTGATGAGTACAAAACGCCTCATCATTTTTGGATTGATGCAATTGATACTGCGTGCCACATCATCAACAGAGTATATCTTCACAAATTCTTCAAGAAGATGGCCTATGAACTCCTCACTGACAAGAAACCCAATGTGAGTTATTTCAAAGTCTTCGGTGCTAAATGTTGGATTAGAGATCCTCACCACAATTCTAAATTTGCACCGAAAGCACATGAAGGTTTTATGCTTGGTTACGGAAAGGACTCGCACACCTACAGAGTCTTCAACAGCACTCTTCACAAGATTGTTGAAACTGTAGATGTGTGGTTCGATGAAACTAATGGCTCGCAAAGAGAGCACCTACCTTCTGTGTTAGATGAACCAGCACCTGAGGATTCTATCAAGTTCAAGGCAACTGAGGATGTCATTCCTAATGAAGAATTTGCTGAAGAATTCATTCCAGTACGCGAAGAACGTCGAGCTGACGCACCTGAAGATAATGCTGAAGACAATGGTGCTGAGGAAAATGATCAAATACCTCGACGACAACCAGCTCATCCTCGCGTTGCAAAAGAAGTACAAGTTGACAAGATCATCGATGACACTGAAGCGCCAGGAGTGGATTCAGGCTATGCAAGAAGAATTACATCAGTTCGAGCTCAACAATGTCTGGGAATTGGTCAAACATCCAGATCCTCGCAAGCATAATATCATTGGCACAAAGTGGATCTACCGCAACAAGCAAGATGAAAATGGCCTTGTGGTAAGGAATAAGGCACGACTGGTAGCTCAAGGCTACACACAGGTTGAAGGAATTGATTTCGATGAAACTTTTGCACCTGTTGCTAGACTTGAGGCTATTCGCATATTACTTGCTTATGCTAATCATCATGATATCATCTTATATCAAATGGATGTGAAAAGTGCATTCCTCAATGGTAAGCTTGAGGAAGAAGTATATGTTGATGAACCCCCAGGTTTTGAAGATCCAAAGAATCCTGACGAAGTCTTCAGACTTAATAAGGCTCTCTATGGCCTCAAGCAAGCCCCTCGGGCGTGGTATGATACATTGAAGGAATTCTTCATGAAGAATGGCTTCACACCCGGTTCACTCGACCCTACTCTCTTTACTAAATCTTATGATGGTGAATTGTTTGTGTGCCAAATATATGTCTATGATATTATCTTTGGCTATACTGACCAACGTTATAGTGATGAATTTGCCTATATGATGAGTGAAGAATATCAAATGTCTATGATGGGAGAGTTGAAATTCTTCTTAGGTCTTCAAATTCGTCAACAGCGCAATGGCATATTCATATCTCAGGAGAAATACCTCAAAGATGTACTGAGGAAATTCGGCATGCAAGATTACAAAGGCGTCAAAATTCCTATGCCCACAAAAGGCCATCTATGCACTGATGAAAATGGTATTGACTTCGATCACAAGGTATACCGCTCCATGATTGGTTCTTTATTGTACTTATGTGCATCTAGGCCAGATATAATGCTTAGTGTTTGCATGTGTGCCCGATTTCAAGCCGCACCGAAGGAATCACACCATAAGGCTGTGAAGCATATTCTTCGATATCTAGCTCACACACCAACACTAGGATTATGGTATCCCGAGGGCTTTGCTTTTGATCTCATTGGATATTCTGACTCTGACTATGCTGGTGATCGTGTGGACCGCAAGTCAACTTCTGGCACTTGTCATTTCCTCGGACGATCTTTGGTCTGTTGGTCCTCGAAGAAACAGAACTGCGTATCACTATCTACTGCGGAAGCTGAATACATTGCTGCTGGCTCTTGCTGTGCTCAACTGCTTTGGATGAAGCAAACACTCAAGGACTATGGCGTCAACGTGAAGAATGTGCCTCTCCTCTGTGACAATGAGAGTTCCATCAAGATTGCTCACAACCCAATTCAGCACTCTAAGACAAAGCACATTCAGATTGGTCATCATTTTCTTCGTGATCATGTGTTGAAGGGCGACATCTCCATCGAGCACGTGAAGACTAAAGAACAGCTAGCTGATATCTTCACTAAGCCCTTGGAGGAGAAGAGATTTAGCAAGTTGCGGTGTGAGCTAAATATCTTAGAATCTTCGAATGTTCTTTGAAAAGGACACACATCCTAACACTTATGCAAAATTGATGACTTAGATGTGCAACACATGAAGAAACGTTTTTCTTCAATCAATGAAGAATAACACTCTAAGTGTGAAGAAATTAATGAAGAATTTGATTCTCAGAGCCCTACGACAATTGTACGCGGTGTCTGAAATCATCATTCTTATACGGTGGGTCATGCCACCACAAAAAGTTGAAAATCTTCAATTTGAGTTTTTCCTCAGTTTTGAGATTCTCTCGTTTCTCAAATTCTTCAACTTTACGAAATCTTCACTGTTTCCCTCGTTTTTCTTCATTGGCTATATATATATAGATGAGATTATGTCCTCTACAGCATTCACTTATAGTTATTTCTTCAAGTTGTTTTTTTTTGCTAAGTGAATGTGATCGGACCCTTCCCCCTCTATGCTATACTCAACCCAATATATTCACAAATTCTTCATGTGCGTTCTATTTGAAAATCGTTCAAAATCTTCACTGTGTCCTGGTCAGCTGAAGAAATTGCGAACGAAACTTTAAAACAAATCTTATCCAAATTTTCGGTTTTGCCGCTCAAACTATTCCGCATCCCATGATGCATTATTCTATTCACCCACGATCGTACACGATCTCCACTACATAGTACGTGGGTGACACATGTCGCGTGAAGGAGAAAGGGCAGGGGCACGTTCGTCCCAAATCTTCGGGCGAATAGTTTTTCACCGTGTCTATAAATACCCCTCTCCCATTCCTCACTTCATTTACTCCGCTCGATCGCTTCTCTCCCGCTCAAGCTCCTCAAACCCTAGCGCCGCCGCTACTCCATCATCGCCGGTGAGGAAGAGCTTCGCTGCCTCGACCTCGTCGCCATCGTACTCGCGCCGACCGCGGAAATCTTCACTCCGCCGCCGCCGTTGCTATCTTCCTCCACCGAGTTAGGGCAAGGAAGATCTAACCTGACGAACTTCCCATCTATTCTTCTTAGTTCGTCGTGTTCTTCACTTCGGGTAATTAAAAGTTACTTTTATTACTCGCTTTGATTCTCAAGCTTTCCTGAAAATCTTCCAAGGTGTTTATTCTTCAAATCTTCACACATATGAACACCACACACATCATATGATCTTGAACTATTTCTCTAAGCTATCATTTTCTTCAAGATTCCTTAATTGTGTGGATTTTTGATCTGTACAACTCTGGAACCTAAGACAAGAACGCTTAGTGAAATTCCTTAAGGTTCATCTGGTCAAATTCCTCAAAACTTGTTCTTTTCGAAAAACCTTCTCAGAACGCATATGACCTCTCCGAATTCCTCGCACCTGTACTCTGTTCATAGGTACTCATGTCTGTTGCTGAATCACTAGGTTCTCATCAACTTAACTCATTTGCAGCATTCCTCGAAGAAAAACTGCATACTTCTTCAGAGAACTCAATTGTTCAAATTCCTCAACTGAAGAATATGGCAGACGGTAAGAAGCCGCAGAAGGGAGGAAAGAAACCTGAGGTTATGACTGCGTTTGAAATCCCTGAGGAAATTTATGCTGACTATTGCACACCAGATGAAGCAAAATTTGGCAAAGAAAACAAAAATCAGCGCAAGGTGCGCATTCAGATGATTGAACGGAGATGGGCAAGGGAATGGAGGGAATACAGATATGTGACTCCAAAATACATGAAGAAATTGGCCCTCAATCCACCATGCCCAAGAGCTCCATTGGCACCTGGCCAAGTAGCTGATCCCACAAGCATCAAACGTGGTGAGTACTTTCCTAAGGAATGGGCTAAGTGCCAAGCTAAATTGGCAAGACAAGCCAAGGAGGCAGTGAAGAAATTCAATGAGGATTCTGCCACTTCTACTGCTACTGAGGCCTCGGTCAAACCGAGGAAATCCATGCTAAAGAAGCCTGCTCGTAAGCCAAGTGCTTCACCAACAGCGCCCTCATGGCAAAGTTCCTCAGCAGTGCCCTCACGGCAAATTCCCCACACTGCTACAGCTCCACCAAAGTCCTCAACAGCTCCTTCAAAGTCCTCATCTCCTGTGCATCTGGCTACATGTCAAAGGACTGCTGGTTTCTCAATTGCCTCTGGTGTTTCAGCAAGTTCCTCAGCTGCACCAAAGTCATCATCTGGCCCGACTCTGCTGAAGACCAAAGCAACAGCTGGACGAGGTCCTCGGCCAAGTCCAAAGAAGAAACAGGTCGCATTCCATGTGCCTTCTGATGATGAAGCTTCTGATGATGAACTTGCAGAAATCATCAGAGACAGACAGGTGAAGGCCGCTAGAGCCAAAGGCACATCTATGCCACTGCTGTTGGATCTGAGGAAAATCCTCGATTATATTGATCTCTGGCACAAGGATGGAAACACCCCGATGCCTGATTTTCAACTGACCCCTGGACAAAGTCATATGTTGACCCATTTCATCACTGAAGAGAAATGGAAGTTTGAAAAGGCAAGAGAGATCAAGAAAGCTCAATACAAAAAGGAGAAGCTCCTGAAGAAAAACGTTGTCAGAATGACACCTGAGGAACTTCTCCAGGCTCAGTCTGAAATACAAGCCCTCGGCAAGGATTTTGATGCCTACTATGCTGATTGGCAAGGAGCCAAAGTCAGATTCGTCAACCTGACGAAGAAATTCACCAATGTTGCTGCCCCAACGCAACATGAAATTCCTCAGGCTGGAGTCTCAGCTCAGCCGACTGAAGAACATGCCAGCACCGCTGATGAAGTTCAGGCTGCTGATGAAAATGCTAGTTCCAGGGCTGATGATCCCATTTCAGCCGCTGAAGAAATTGCCAGGGCATCCACTAGTGGTGCGCCTGAAGAAACTGAAGAAGTCAGGGCAACTGCATCAGTTGCGCCCGAAGAAAATCAACCAGATTCCTCAGCTCCATCTGCACCTACACCAACACCAATTCTTCCATGTGCATTTGATGTGAAGAAAACCAAGGCTGCAGAGCGAGCTGCAGTGAAGAAAAGGAAGGCATCAACTGTGTCAAATTCTTCGGCTGCAAAGAAAATGAAGCCAATGACCAGCTCACTCGAAAATCCAATTGATGCTATTCCGATTTCCTCCATGACATCAAAGGACCTTGTCCCTTTTGGAGAAGACTATGAGATCCCAGTCGGATCTGATGAAGAACATCATTCTGCTGCTTCGTCAGAGCAGATTGATGAAGAAATTGAAGTGGACGCAATCCCTTCAACGCCAGTCATTTCCTCACCTATGCCTCAGTTCACAGCTGAAGAGGCTGGTGTTGAGGAAACTGAAGATGAAGATGTGGATATTGGAAACACAACGCCAGTGATGAACGATGACTTTTGGGAAAGTCAGCATCCAAATTCTCCAGTCTTCACCCCACTACAACAAATCCCTCAGTCCCCTACACCAACAGTTCAAATGGGCTCTGAAGAAACTCAACCCACTCTCTCTGTCCATGAAGAAATTCCAGCCACTAGTGCTGATGAACCTGCTGCTGCTGATCCTCAGACTGCACCTGTTGAGGAACAAGAAATTCCTCAGCCTGAAGAACCTGAGCTCGCAATTCCTGAGGTGGTGATGCAACTCACTGACACCCCTCTGCCAAAGCAAAAGAATCCGTTCTCAAGCAAACAAAAGTTCAAGGTTGAAGATTTCTTTGCCGAGCATGTATTCTTCACTGATTATAATCCATATGATTCTGCTCGCATAAGGAAGAGGCATTTTTGGACTGCCAGCCAAGCCAATTTCTATTCCTCCGTGCTCTTCAACAAAGACAAAGTCTTCAATCATGCACATATTCCTCATGTGGACATGGAGTCGCTGCCCGGCTTTGAGCCAGTCCTCAGTGTTCTTCACGACGCAGGACTTCTGAATTTCTGCATTGATATCTGTGACTGGAATGAAGAACTCATTCTTCAATTCTACGCAACTCTGCACATCACCGGAGACGCTGAAGACGTGAACTCATGGGTACTAGACTGGATGACTGAAAATACTCACTACAAGGCACCAGCAACTGAATTGCTTCGTGCTCTACCACTCAGTCCTCCACTTGATGATGCTCGTTATATCTACAATGAACCAGAACTTTCAAATCACTATACGCAAGTGATGATGAAGCCTTTGAAGCCAAGGCAGGCCCCAAGAACCAAATTCCTCGTCAAGGAATTACTGTATGTGCCTCGGACTGTCTATCGAATTCTGACGACTCAAATGATGAAGAAGTAATTGGCATCATGAAGAATATGCTTTTCAACATCATTCATGGCGTTCCCGTCAACTTCCATGATTTCTTCATGAGGACTCTAGCCAATATTGCTATGTCACCATTCGAGCTGAAGCCCTATGCTCCTTGGATTATGAGATTCATCAGGGCAAGATCCTCACTGAATTACAAAGCTGACACTCTGAACCACGGTAGCTACTTGCCTCCCATTGAAGTCCTCAAACGGACAGTTTCATCAGCTGATGATAAAGGCAAGGCCGCTGCTGTGATCGATGAAGGCATTCGTCCATTGGATGGTCAATTTCGCAAGGCTGCATCTTACTCTACCAATGACGATTCCGCCACACATGACTCTGCCGCAAATACCTCAGCCAAGCAAACTCCTCAAGCCACAGCACCCAGGGTGATGACTGATCGTGAATTACTCCTCAGTCTTCATCAGAAGGTTGATCGCAATCATAAATGGGTCAAGTGTCAGTTTGGTTCAATTCTTCACAACATGACCTCAACACACAATGCAGTGAAGAAAAACCAATACTACCTCCATGAAACCTTCAACCTTACCTGGGTTGTTCTCTCTCATGTCTACAGCGCTGCAGATCTGAAGAATATGGGTCTCAAGGAAGAATTTGACTGGTCTGCACCTCCACCGAAGAAATTCAAGAAGGTCAAAGTTCCTTCGTTGGTGGCCAGCTCTTATTCTTCATCGCGTGACACTGATGAGTATGAAGATTTGGACAACACTGCGGTAGGCCCTGCTACAACAAACAACCCCGACAATGCTGGCG
Source organism: Triticum aestivum (assembly GCF_018294505.1). Classification (NCBI taxonomy): domain Eukaryota; kingdom Viridiplantae; phylum Streptophyta; class Magnoliopsida; order Poales; family Poaceae; genus Triticum; species Triticum aestivum. Next base: position 319,228,491 of record NC_057801.1, on the reverse strand, counting down.
CTCCTCCAACGACTTGAAATTCTTCAGGGGCGTTAGTCCTGAGTTTCAATCCTTTTGGTCATTTGATGACAAAGGGGGAGAAATCTGAGTTAGTCTTCAAGCTGGTCTATATTAAGGGCATTTTTTTAAGTTACAACTCTCGTTCTTCTGCAACTTTTATTGGGATCGAGTTGTAATCTTAAACCCGATGGTGCGCTGATACTTTTGTTGCATTATGCTCTGCATGCTTATTCCTTGTTAATGACATTGCACGCATGCTGAATCTCATCAGGAACCATATTTCATCATGCATTTCAAATTCTTCATATTATATATCAAATGCGTGTATGAATTACAAGATATAGGGGGAGATCTCCATGATTCAACTCTTCAAATGTGCATTGCCTCAAAAGCAAATTCCTCACTATGCACATCTTTAGGGGGAGTTCTACTATATCTTGTAATCAAATTCCTCAATATCAGTGTATACACTTCATATGTTTATCCCCGTTGAAAACTTAACCTATGTTGTCATCAATCACCAAAAAGGGGGAGATTGTAAGTGCATCTAGTGCCCCTTAGTGATTTTGGTGTATTGAAGACTTATAGGTTAAGCGACTAATGCGTTTGTGAGTATACACAGGTCTATAAGTCTATGAGGAGTTTGATATTAGAGAGAAAGTCGACCCCTAAAAATGAAGTTCTTCAACTAAAGACTTTGATATTCTGAAGACTTTCTGAAGACTTTGAAAGTGAAGAAATTGGTGTGACCTTGAAGACTTGGTATTCATTTGTGGAACATGAAGCGTGAAGACTTTTGTTTTCGTAGTTTCATTTTCTCCTTCTTGAGTCATAGGAAACACCGTACTGTTAAAGGGGGTGGAGGAAATACTAAGGAAAAATTTCCATGTGATGCTCAACTCAAAATCCTACACCTACCAATCCCTTCGAGTGAAGCCTTTGGAAATATCATATAGTTCAGTCACTTTCTTCAGTGACAGAGACGAAGTTCTTCTGATCACTGATGAATTTGTTCTGACTAAGGAGTTAGGAATTCGTCAGTGCGAATTACCTACACAGTGAAGAACATGATAGCCCTGAGAAATTTGAAAGTCAAATTTCCGACCGTTGCTGTGCTGCGCGCCAGCTGTCCCAAAATATCTTATCCACCGAACGGTCATATCATTGAGGGGCATTTATGTCTTATCATGTCGGGCTGCTCCCTAGGCTATAAATAGCCGCCCCCTACAACCACTAGCTGGTTGGCTGCTCCGAGAGAACTTGACACTTGTCATTTGAGAGCAACCCATCCTCCGAGGACTTTGAGCGAAAATCATCGAGTGAGGAAAACCCAAAACCAAACCCCTACAAACCCAAAGTGATTGAGCATCATTGAAGAAATTGATCCTGCATGGATCCGACGCTTGTTACCTTTCAAGACTGTGCTTCTTCCAGACGGTTAGGCGTCAAGGTCTAGAGCATCCAAGAGGAATTGTGGATCGTCGAGTGACCAAGTCTGTGAAGGTTTGGAAGTTGCCTGAAGACTTACCACGAGTGATTGGACGAGGTCTGCGTGACCTTAGTTCAAGGAGAATACGGTGAGGACTGGGTGTCCTGAGCTGCGTGCTCAGCGACTGGGTGTCCGGGACTGCGTGTCCTCGAGTTTAAATACTCAGCCGCTCCAACCAGACGTACAACTGAGACAGCAGTTGGAACTGGTCTACCAAATCATTGTCTTCACCAACCTAACTGGTTCTATTTCCTCAACCCTTTCATTTCCTCATTACTGTGTTGAGTGTTTGTTCATATCTGTGTTTGAAGACTTTGACTGAAGACTTTCTCAATTTTCTTAGTTCAATTTCTTCAGTCTGTTTGTCTTCATCTTGTGTTATCCTGTGATTACGCTTCATGTACTCTGTGCTAGTTTTCATTTCATCATGATGACCATGCTTGTATTCTGTTATGCTTACTTCTGAGTACTTATTCCGCTGCTAATAGTTCTTCGCTAAGGAATTTCCTCACCAGCAAATTCCTCAGTGAAGAATTCATAAAAATCTCCTATTCACCCCCCTCTAGTCGACAAAACGCACTTTCACTAGGTGAAATTTGAGAGAGGTAGGAAAAAGAATCAACTCATTTGGAGTTATATTTAAAAAGTTATAGCTGGTCAAAGTTTAGTCAAATTTCTGTTTTTAAATAAAATAGAAAAAGAAATAAAAACATTTCGAATAGAACATGTAGGAGACGTACTCTGGATTTACGCCTCCACTTACGCCAGCGTGGACCGGCGCTAGGTCACTGACAGTGGGTCCCTTGGGCCCACTGGTTAGGTTTGACCAGTCGCCCCCGCCTCCTTCCTCCACTGGACAAACAGAGGCGGGGCTCCAGCGATCGACGCCGGCGATTGGCGGCTCCTCGCGGGGTTCTGAGGGCGGGGATGGATCTGCCAGTCTAGGGCGGTCCTCCCGGTGGTCGACGGGCTGGCAGGGACGAAGGGAGTCACCGGCGGCGAGCTCCGCGGCGGAGGTGGCTTCGGGAGGATTTGGGGGTCTGGGCTACGGTGGTTCCCGGTCGAGGCTGAGGGGTTGGGCGGCTCTGCAAGTTCAAGGGGAGTCGGGTGGTGGTGTTGGATGGACGGGGGAGGGCCTGCTTGTGACGAACGGAGCCGGAGAGTGGCGGCGGCTGAACCTGCCGGAGATGAGGAAGGAAAGGGCTTCTCGCCAATTGGGGAGGTGGGGGGGCTTCCTACTGCTTGAACGAGGCTGCTGACGAGCTTAGGCATGATCGAGAGGGCTATATATAGCTACACAGGTCGGTTCCATTGCGGCCGGGGATAAGCTCGACGGTGAACCGCCGTTCTGTAGTTGCAGGGCGACGTGGTGGCGACGTGTGCTAGTGGACGAGCTTGTGGATGAGCTTGAGCTGGCGCGCGGCTGTGGCTCGGGCGGCGCCATTCAGGGCAGGAGCCTATTGTGGTCGGCCGCTAGTTGCCACGGCCGACCTGACGGCGGCGCCGTGGGGCTCCAGGGACGGCTCTGCAGCGAGGGAGGGGGCGGGCGTGTTGGCTGCGAGTGGGAAGGGACCAGAACGGGCGCGGGGAGGTGGCAGTGAGACGCGGCGGCTCGGTGCACGCGCATGTAAAACGTGCGCTTTGGGCGCGCCCAGCGCACGCGCGCGAGGTGTTCGGCAAAATGCCAATGCCTGCCAGGGGGCTCTAATCCACATGAGGTGTAGCCGGGTGGGCTTATGGACTAAGAGAGAGCCATGAGACATGCTGTTAAGGCAAAGCAAGCAGGTTCAAAATGTAAACTAGGTTCTATGCCAATTCTGTTCATGCACTTAAGGTGTTTGACAGAATGCCAAGGGCATATAGGCAGCTCTTGGGGTGGCCAAAATCTCCAGATCCTAGTCTCTTTAGGTGATGAAGAGGTTGGCAAAGTTAGTTTCACAAAAACAGAAACTTGTTAGTGTAAGTTTTTGAGAAAACCCATTCCGGACAGAAGGTAGAGGGCATAGTTTCATGGACCGAAAATACTCCAATGGGTCCATTCTCCTGGACTTAAGGGTTTTGTAGGGAGGACTATAAGCAGGAAAAAGCACATGGGCACTAGAGCAAAATAAATTAGGGTTGCAGTAGAAAATGCTAAACTGGACCAGAGAGAAAAAGAGGATGATTTGCTCATTTTTTTCAAAGAACGCCAGTGGATTTTTGCACAAAGCTGAATAATATACTCCTACTAACATCCCCTAATTTTGGTTGAAGTTTCAAAGAAATATTTAAATAGGTTGTAGTGTAAAAGTGCAGGCTGGACCAGATTTGAAAACATGGGTTAAAGCTCAAAATCTCCAAATAACTAAAGGATATTTTTGCATAAAAGTGATCTAGGAACATCACATGTCATCCCCAAATTTTGGTGGGATTTTTGAATAAATTTATCAAAGGGTTGAAGTGCAAAAGGGGCTCTAAAGCTCAAGAAAAATCATTTTTGAAAGAAATAAAGTCTAGGGAAAAATAATCATATAAATAATTTCACTGATAAAAGAAATGTTTCTTGAGAGGGCATACAAGTCCAACAACATTTTGAAACATTTTTACTTGGGCTGGAAACTCCACAATATCAAAAAAAAAGAGGTTCTGAAATCAAACAAAAATCCAGAAAATAAAAATTTAATTTCCTGGCAAAATTTTAATAAACAAATCGTGGTTAAATTTTTGGGGTGTTACACAACGGGGACGGATATCAAGACCATGGCACTATGTATAACAAACAATCATACAAAGTAAGAAAATTATACAAGTAACTATATAAATCATACAATCATACAAGTAACTATATAAATCAAGTACAACATAAAAAAATGAATACCTAATAATAATCTGGTCGTCCAGTTCAATAAATGCTCAGGGATCAATAAATACATCATCATTATCACTATCAGTAATGATGTGCTCTTCATCATCATTAATAAATGCATCATCATGTGGAAGGCCACCTCTACGTAATCGGTCAAGCATTGACAGGTCATCCGCAGCAGTAACCTCTTCTAGTTCAGGCTCTTCTTGTTGCGGCTGAGGGGTGAAGTCGGGTTCACTTTTGCTGTCTACTTTAATGTTCTGGGGTGAATTATAGCAGTTCTTTAAACGTTTTTTTGGAAACACGTGTTTCTTGGAAGAATTCTCCTTCATATGTGTCTGGGTTAATGTGAGGTTCATAATGCTCTTCATTGGGGGGAGGTGGTCTAACACGTGGCGGCACTTCATAAACGACATCCCAACCATCGAGATTTGTATCACTTTGACAGGCCCACAGTAGATAGAAAACTTGGGTTGCATGTTGAGCCATAATATAGATATCGGGAACATCCAAATGGGTGCTTTGTTTGATTTCCACTAGCCCTATATGTTCATGAGTCCTTCTAGTCTCCTTCGGCTGGAACCAATAACATTTGAAGACTACGACATTTGGTGGGTTTGCAGCATAGAATTTAGGTTCATAAATTTGTTCAACTCTTAGATAATACTAGGTATCTCCTGCGCCGATAGCAGAGACACAACAATTTGTAGACTTTCGAACAGCCATAGATAGCTCTTTGCCATAGGTACGAAAGTGATACCCGTTGATGTTGTATTTTTCAAATGAATGGACCTTAAAGTCAAAACCATTAGCAACTTGTCTCAGTTCGGCGTCCATAATCTCTGAATTAGCCTACAAGTTTAATACGAAAGGGATTGTTGCATTAGCCACAAATTAGATGAAGAAATGAAATGGTCTAATGGAAATTACCGTTTGTTTGAACTAAGAAATGAAACCGGGATAGCCGCCTCCATGCTTTGCCAGAAGCTCATACTCTTCGTCAGAATCGTTTTGGATCACCGCTCCATATGAGATTTATGCAGGAATAAGAGCAGTTCAAAGGAATTAGAAGTTGTGAAACAATGTACACAGAACTTACTCGATGTATGCCGCACTTTTGTTAGGTTGTTGAAGATATACAACAAAATGGTCCGCCATTCTTCGACATCCAACGTTAAGGAATTAGAAGCACCGGCTGGTGTGAGATCCCCTTTGCATAGGCTGAGTTTGGATCCACCCTTTTTAGGGTCGCCAGCATTGTACCGAGGCGTCGGATTATGCAAATGACGATTTTTGGCTTCGTAGTGTGTTGTCACGAAGTTTGCCGCCTCCTCAGTAATGAATGCCTTGGCCATCGTTGCTTCAATTCTATTTTTATTTTACATTTTGCTCGAAGCGTCTTCTGCATCCTCTCAGTTGCGTAGCACCAACGATTTTGCACGGCCACCCAATCTTGCCTCGGTTGGGAGATGCAAAATTAAGTGCTGCATTGGATTAAAGAAGCCCGGCGGAAATATCTTTTCTAACTTGCAGATCAACTCGGGCACCAACTCTTCCATTTCTTCTAGAAGGCCAGGCGATAGTTCTTTCGCACAAAGAACACGGAAGAAATAGATCAACTCTGCCAGTACAAGCCATTCATCCTCAGGGATGAAGCCACACAACATCACTGGCATTACCCTCTCAATCCATATGTGCCAATCATGACTCCTGAGACCAAATATCTTCAATTTATCAAGACTCGCTCCCGTCTTTAGATTCACTGCATACCCATTGGGGAACATCAACTGTGTTTTCACCCACAAGATAATTTCCCTCATAGCTGGCCTTCCAAGATTGAACCATGCCTTTGGCTTTGTCTAGTTTTGCTTTCCTTTTGGTTGTCGCATGTTTTGTAACGGTCTATGACATAGCCCTCCTGATCGATTCTTGCCTTAGGATTATCCTTTGACTTCCCATCTATGCCGAACAATGTACCAAAAAGTGCCTCGGCGATATTCTTCTCAGTGTTTATCACGTCGATGTTGTGTGCGCAAAGGAGGTCTTTGAAGTAAGGCAGACCCCACAAGCATGTCTTGTGAGTCTGAATCATACCCCTTGAAATACCCTCGACGCTCTAGATCTGGGTTGAGAATGTTTAACTGATCTAGGATCTCTTGGCCTGTCAACAGAGGTGGTGCAGAGTTTCGGACAACTCTACCTTTGATGAAGTTCTGCTTGTCTTTCCTGAACTTATGGCGTGGATGCAGGAACTATCTATGCAAGTCAAAGCAAGAAAACTTGCAACCGGCTTGAAGCCAACGAAACTGAAGAACTCCCTTGCATGTGGGGCATGGGAACGTTCCATGCACACACTAGCCAACGAATAGCGCATACGCCGCCAAGTCATGTGTCAAGTACATATACCGAACACGCATTATGAAGTTCTTTTTGCTAAAGGCGTCGTATGTCTTGAACCCATTATCCCAGGCTTCTTGCAATTCGTCCTTCAGCGGATGCATGTACACATTCATATTCTTACCCGGATAGTTGGGCCCTAGAATTATAAACGTCAGGAAAAGGTTCTTTCTTTGCATAATCTGTCTGGGGAGATTGAGTGGAATGACAAATACGGGCTAACAACTGTATTGGGCTGCCGTCAGACCAAACACACTGAACCCATCCGTGTTGATGACGACTCGAGGATGAATCGGATCTGCCGCTTTGTTTTCATTTAATGCATCAAAGCGCTTCCACGCTTCCCCGTCCGATGTGTGTACCATCATCAGCTTCCCATCTGCATCTAGTTGGGTTCTTTTGCCTGTTTTGTGCCATGACATCTGTTTGGCCGTCTCTTCGACCATGAGAAGACGTTGAAGACGATTAGCATATACCAAAGAACATTAACGGCGATTTTGGTCTGCGTCTTCTCACCCATACCATCGTCTACCACAACATACCTGGATGACTTGCAAATGGGACAATAGTTCAATTCCGCATACTGAAGCCTAAATAAGGCACATCCTTTCTCACAGGCATGTATCTTCTCATAGGGAATCTTAAGAGCATGGAGGATTTTCTCTGACTGGTATAGGTTTGCAGGTAGTACATGGCCTTTGGGTAGAAAACTCCCAAATATTGTCATGATCACGTCGTAGCATTCTCTGCCCAAGTTGAATTGAGCCTTCAGAGCCAGTATTTGTGAGATGGCATCCAGCTGATAATGCTCAGTGTGCTCGTGGAGAGGATGTTTTGAAGACTCCAACATTTCATTAAAGTCCTTTGCAGATTCCTCCATCTCATTGTTCGAGTCCCGAGTATCATCAAAGTCTTGCATCGTGTCTTCCATCCCGGTAGATGCCCATCGGTGCGACAATGAAGCACCTCAGCTCTGGCATGTTGGGCAGACTCGCCATGAAATGTCCACACTGTATAATCTAGCATAAAATTCCTCTTCTGCAGGTGTTTGCAAATTTCATCCTCTGTCCTCTTGTGCCAATTGTTGCACTTGGCACAGGGGCACCAGGTTGTCCGTTGGCCATTTGAAAATGCGGCTCTCAGAAACCCCTTGGTTTTTGTTAACCATTCAATTGTCATGTCTTTCTGACAAGTGTGACTGGTGTACATCCACGCATGATCACTCATCTTGCCTAGCTACTGGATACATAATAAATATATATATATATATATATATATATATATATCAACATGTATGTATTCATTAGTTAATGGAGTTGGTCACTTTTATTACGTCCAGGCAACCTAGATGCTAATAGGTAAAGATAGGTCCTAATCCCACCCGAGTATGTGTAGATTGGGTTCGTTTTCCCATGCTCTACTTTGGATCCGACGCAAAATTTCGGCAGCACCTCCCCGCTATTCTCCTGATACACGTCTCGGCAATAAGCAAAGAGGATGTGTACCCAGAGAACAATAGGGAGGCACTAACAAAATTCTACATCGGATCCGGAGCAGAACATATGGGAAAACAAACCCAATCTACACATACTCAGGCCATCCATGGATAATGTTGGACAATTCGAAAGAATCACGATTATAAATATGCAAATGCATGCGTATTTATAGATGTAACCCTTTCAAACGGGAGACACATAGTGGTCACGCATACTGATGATTGAAGACACCTATAGCTAGCAAGTTTCGTCGGCACGAAGGCCAGAACAGAGCAAATGAAGGGGAGACGAGGATATGACATTTGTGCTCACCCACGAATGCAGAGGCGGAGCTCGTCGAACACTAGACCCTCGCAGCGACAAAAAACTGCACATTTAAATCGAAAGATGAGTAACATAGCAATATTTACAACAGGACAAGCGGTTTAGGGGGTTCCTCGGTGTCAATGGAACCCTAAATAGCATGTATCATCTGTGCGAGATACATGTGGTGGTCGGTGCTGAACACTAGATCCACGTCCCACAAGTGACGCCGGCGCCGGGCGTCATGCAACAATAGTTCTGGCCTTCTAGAGGCCGATGATGGTCGAACACCTCGGCGAATTTGTCTGGCAGCCTCTGCGACGAGGATTAAAGCCAAGTTTTGAAACTTCAAACAACCAAACCGACAAGAGTCAGTTTGGGTGTTTCAAGTTTCAACACTTGGCTTTTAATCGTCATCGCTGAGGCTGCAAGACAAATTCGCATAGGTGTTCGACCGCCATCGACCCCGAGAACTATTGCTTCGGGACGCCGGACGCCGACATCACTTGTGGGATGTGGATGTAATGTTCGACACCGACGGACACATGGCAATGCACAATCGACGGGTCAACACTCGGACCGGGGGATTCTCGGCATGGGCGATGGCGTCGGGACTGGCAGGAGCCACTGGCTCCACCATATGTCCCCTCTACGACCGGTGATCCACAACCCTCTTCCTTTTTCCTTTTTCCTTTTATTCTACCTATTCTTCTTTTTTCCACTTTCTTCTTCTTCTAATTATCTAAACCTAAACCCAGCACTAACCTAAACCTACCACTAACCTAAACCTATTAATAACACCTAACCTAAACAGCAAAGAACATAGAAAAAAACAGAAAAAATCTCACCTTCGCTCCGGCGGTGGTGGAGGAGGCGACGGCCGGCCTGAGCAGCAGGGCGGTGGGGCGGGGCGCCGGGGTGGCCGGGCTAGGGAGGGTGTCAGTGTCAAAACCGGCGGATCTCGGGTAGGGGGTCCCGATCTGTGCGTCAAGGCTAATGGTAACAGGAAGCATGGGACACAGATGTTTACCCAGGTTTGGGCCCTCTTGATGGAGGTAAAACCCTACTTCCTGCTTGATTAATATTAAAGAGATGGTTAGTACAAGAATAGATCTACCACGAGATCATAGAGGCTAAACCCTAGAAGCTAGCCTATGATGGTATGATTGTAATTGTGATCGGCCTTCTAAGGACCAACCTCTCCGGTTTATATAGACACCGGAGAGGGCTAGGGTTTACATGGAGTCTGTTGCAAGGAAGGAAATACAATATCCGGATCGCCAAGCTTGTCTTCCACGCAAAGGAGAGTCCCATCCGGACACGGGCCGAAGTCTTGAGTCTTGTATCTTCATGCTTCAATAGTCCAGACGATGTATACAGTCCGGCTTCCGGGTACCCCCTAATCCAGGACTCCCTCAGTGGGACTGCAGGGCGGCGGGGGTGGCGGCGTAGGTGTGATGAGGGGAGAGAGAGAGGAGTGGGTCGCGGGCGATGGCCGCTTTTTAGTTAGGTCACAGCTCTTTGCCCTCTGCTAGCAGACGGCAAAGAGCCTAGCTAATAGACATTAGGTTGGACACTTTCTTTCCTGTCTGCTAGCAGATGGCTAAGCTTCTATGTCGTCCACTAGTAGACGACAAAGAGTTGGCCGACGGCAAACATGATCTTTGTTGGCAACTATTTGTTTGCCGTCAGTTTTATGTTAGCTTATGGCAAAGACCTTCTTAGCCGTTAGCTAGCTGACGGCAAAGAGCTGGCTGACAACAAAGTTCATGATTCTAGTAGTGTCTTCCCATGGCAAAAAAATTGATCTAGTTGGCCTAACTAAACCAAAGATTTGAAGAAGCAATACAAGGCTATAAATAATCATGCATATAAGAGATCAAAAGAAGACTCAAATAATATTCATGGATATAGATCTGATCATAAACTCAACGTTCATCGAATCCCAACAAACACAACACAAAAAGAGTTACATCAAATAGATCTCCAACACAACATTGTATTGAGAATTAAAAGAGAGAGAGGAAGCCATCTAGCTACTGCCTAGGGACCCATAGCTCTATGATGAACTACTCACGCATCATCGGAGAGGCACCAATGAGGATGATGAACCCCTCCGTGATGGTGTTTAGATTGGATCTCATGGTTCTGAAACTTGCGGTGGCTGGAATTGTGTTTCGTCGACTCCCCTAGGGTTTCTGGAATATTTGGGAATTTATAGGGTGAAGAGGCGGTGCAGGAGGCCACCGAGGTGGGCACAACCCACCTTGGCGTGCCTGGGCCCCCAGGCACACTCTGGTGGGTTGTGCTCCCCTCGGAGCCCCCTTTTGGTACTTCTTTGGCCCAACAGGTGTCGCCTGGTCCACAAAAATTCTCCAAAAAGTTTTGCTGCGTTTGGACTCCATTTGGTATTGATTTTCTGTGAAGTAAAAACAAGCAAAAATGACAACTGGCACTGGGCACTATGTCAATAGGTTAGTCCCAAAAAATGATATAATGTTGCTATAAAATGATTATAAAACATTGAAGAATGATAATATAACAACATGGAACAAGCAAAAATTATAGATACGTTGGAGAAAAAGCACGCGCCACCCCCACCAAGCGTGCCCTGGTAGGTAGTGGGCTCCTCGGCCCACCTCCGGTGCACATCTTCTAGTACATAAGGTCTTTTGACCTAGAAAAAATAAGGAGAAGACTTTCGGGATGGAGCGCCGCCGTCTCGAGGCGGAACTTGGGCAGGAGCACTTTTCCCCTCCGACGGAGCGATTCTGCTAGGGCAAATTCTATTCAGGAGGGTAAATCGAAGCCATCTTCATCACCAACAACCTTCTCATCTTTGGGAGGCCAATCTTCATCAACATCTTCAACAAAACCATCTCATCTCAAACACTAGTGCATCTCTTATGTTCAATATTTGTATCAAAACCTCAGATTGGTACATGTGGGTGGCTAGTAGTGTTGATTACATCTTGTAGTTGATGCTAGATGGTTTATTTGGTGGCAGATCATATGTTCAGATCCATTATGCTATTTAGTATCCCTCTGATCTTGAGCACGAGTATTATTTGTGAGTAGTTGCCCTTGTTCTTGAGGCCACGGGAGAAGTCATGTTGCAAGTAATCATGTGAATTTGGTATTCGTTCGATATTTTGATGATATGTATGTTGTGGGTCCCTTAGTGGCGTTATGTGAACGTGGACTACCTGACACTTCACCATATTTGGGCCTAAGGGAATGCAATGTGAAGTAGTTATTAGATATTGGGTTGCCGAAGTGACAGAAGCTTAACCCCTAGTTTATGCGTTATTCCGTAAGTGATTTGGATCTATGTGTTTAATGCTATGGTTAGATTGTTATCTTAATTCTTCTTTCATAGTTGCGGATGCTTGCGAGGGCGTTAATCATAAGTGGGAGTCTTGTTCAAGTAATAACAACACCCAATCGCCTGTCCACCCATATATCAAAGTAGTGAACGCGAATCAAACCAACATGATGAAAGTGACTAGATGAAATTCCCGTGTGTCCTCAAGAACGTTTTACTTATTATCAGAGACCTTTCCAGCCTATCCTTTGCTACAAAAAGTATTGGGCTACATTTCTGCACTTATTGTTACTATTGTTACTTTTTACTTGCTACAAATTATCTTGCTACCAAACTATGTTACTGACAATTTCAGTGCTTGCAGAAATCACCTTGCTGAAAATCACTTGTCATTTCTTTATGCTCGTCATTAGGTTCAACACTCTTACTTATCAAAAGGACTATGATTGATCCCCGATACTTGTGGGTCATCAAGACTCTTTTTTCTAGCACCGTTGCCGGGGAGTGAAGCACTCTTGGTAAGTGGAAATTGGTAAGGAAAAACTTATACTACATGCTCAAATTTACTATCACTTGTTATTATGGAAAACAATCCTTTGAGGGGTTTGTTCGGGGTATCTTCACCTCGACCGGAAACACAAAGAGTTGCCCCTCAACCTACTGCACCTACTAAAATATTAGTTATGAAATTCCTTTGGGTACGATAGAGAAATTGCTAGCTAATCCTTATGGAGGAGACGGAACGAAGCATCCAGATATGCATTTGATACATGTGCATGAAATTTGTGGATTGTTTAAACTTGCAGGTTTACCCGGAGATGAAGTTAAGAAGAAGGTTTCACCTTTATCTTTCGGGGGGAAAAGCATTGCCATGGTATAAGCTATGCGATGATATTGGAGCTCGGAATTGGAATCGATTGAAATTGGAATTTAACCACAAGTTTTATCCTATGCATCTAGTTCATCATGATCGGAGTTATATGTATAATTTTTGGCCTCGTAAAGGACAACTTATCACTCTATCTTGGGGGAGGCTTAATTCAATGTTATATTCATGCCCCAATCATGAGATCTCAAGAGAAATTATTATTCAGAATTTTTATGCTCAGCTTTCTCGTAATGATCAATCCATGCTCGATACTTCTTATGCTCGTTCTTTTATGAAGAAGACTATTGAATTTATGTGGGATCTTTTAGAAAGAATTAAACGCAATTCTGAAGATTGCGAACTTGACGAAGGTAAAGAGTCTGGTATTAAGCTTGAGTTTGATTGTGTTAAATCTTTTATGAATACCAATGCTTTTCACAAGTTTAGCACTAAATATGGACTTGACTCTGATATAGTAGCCTCTTTTTGTGCATCATTTGCTATTCATGTTGATATCCCTAAGATGCCCATCAAAGTACAAGTTATAGTTAAAGATGAAACTATCATTTACAATGTTGATCCAGTAGTTCCTACTGCTTATATTGAAACCCCACATTTCTCTGTTAGGATAAAGGAACATGTTGAGGTTTCAACACTGGTTCGCAAAACTAATATTAAAGCACCTAAACCCTCTAAACAAATTAAAGTAGAACCTAGTGTTTCTATGGCTAAAGATCTCTTGGTCAGAAATATTGATGGGCATGTTATTTACTTCTGTGATGAAGCTGCTAGGATAGCCAAACCCGACACTAAAGATAAGAACAAGCTTGTTGTTGGCATGACTATTGTCTCAGTTAAAATAGGAGATCATTGCTATCATGGTTTATGTGATTTGGGTGCTAGTATGAGTGCTATTACTTTTACCTTATACCAAGAAATTATGAATGATATAGCACCCGCTGAAATAGAAGACATAGATGTCACTTCTAAAATTGATAATAGAGATACCACCACACCACTTGGGATTGTTAGAGATGTTGAAGTCTTGTGTGGTAAAATAAAATACCCTACTGATTTTCTAGTTCTTGGATCCCCACAAGATGACTTTTGTTCCATAATTTTTGGTAGACCTTTCTTGAACAATGGCAATGCTAAGATAGATTGTGAGAAAGAAACTGTCAGTGTTAGTTTTGGTGATGTGTGTCATGAGTTTAATTTCTCTAAGTTTCATAGACAACCTGATGATATAGAATTATGTAGTAAGGATGAAATAATTGGTCTTGATTCTATTGCCGTACCTCCTACTGATCAACTACAACAATATTTGCTAGACCATGAAAATGATATGCACTTTCGTGAAACAAATGAAATAGATAAAATATTCTTTGAACAACAACCTATCCTTAAACACAATTTGCCTATTAAAACTCTAGGAGGTCCTCCTCCACCTAAAGGTGATCTTGTGTTTGAATTAAAGCAATTGCGTGACACCCTGAAGTATGCTTACCTTGATGAGAAAAAGATATATCCTGTTATTATTAGTGCTAACCTTTCAGAACATGAAGAAGACAGATTATTGAAAATTCTAAGGAAGCACCATGCTACAATTGGATATACTCTTGATGATCTTAAGGGCATTAGTTACACTCTCTGTCAACACAAGATTAATACGGAGCCTAATGCTAAACCCGTTGTTGATCACCAACGATGTTTGAATCCTAAGATGAAAGAAGGGGTAAGAGCTAAAATACTAAAGCTTCTGGAAGCAGGTATAATTTATCCTATAGCTGATAGTAGATGGGTTAGTCCTGTTCATTGTTTCCCTACGAAAGGAGGTATTACTGTTGTTCCTAATGATAAAAATGAACTTATCCCACAAAGAATAGTGACTGTCTATAGAATGGTAATTGATTTTAGAAAATTAAACAAAGCTACTAGAAAAGATCACTACCCTCTGCCTTTCATTGATCAAATGCTAGAAAGATTGTTAAACCCACTTTTGTTTTCTTGATGGATACTCTGGTTTTTCTCAAATACCTGTTTCACAACCTGATCAAGAGAAAACCATCTTTACTTGCCCTTTTGGAACTTATGCTTATAGACGTATGCCCTTTGGTTTATGTAATGCACCGGCTTCCTTTCCAAGATGTATGACTACTATATTCTTTGAATTTGTGAAAATATTGTTGAGGTTTTCATGGATGATTTCTCCGTTTATGGAACTGGGAGAAGTGCCACTTCATGGTGAATGAAGGTTGTCTTGGGGCATAAAATTTATGAGCAAGGTATTGAGGTGGATAAAGCTAAAGTTGATGCAATTAAGAAAATGTCATGTCCGAAAGACATTAAAGGTATTCATAGTTTCCTTGGTCATGCTGGTTTCTATAGGAGGTTTATTAAAGACTTCTCTAAAATTTCTAGGCCTCTTAATAATATTTTGCAAAAGGATGTTCCATTTGTTTTTGATGATGATTGTGTAGAAGCCTTTGAAACACTTAAGAAAGCCTTAACTTTTGCACCTATTGTTCAACCACCTGATTGGAACTTAACTTTTGAAATTATGTGTGATGCTAGTGATTATGTTGGCGGTGCTGTTCTAGGACAAAGCGTTGATAAGAAATTAAATGTTATCCATTATGCTAGTAAAACTCTAGACAGTGCTCAAAGAAATTATGCTACTACTAAGAAAGAATTTTTAGAAGTTGATAAGAAATTAAATGTTATCCATTATGCTAGTAAAACTCTTACATTGTTCATTCCAAAGTAATTGTTCACACCGATCATACAACTATTAAATATCTTATGGAAAAGAAATATGCTAAACCTAGACTCATTAGGTGGGTTATCTTGATACAAGAATTTTACTTGCATATTACTGATAGGAAAGGAGCCGAGAACCCCATAGCTGATAACTTGTCTAGGTTAGAAAATATTCTTGATGACCCTCTCTCTAGAAATGATAATTGTTGCACAGGTTTATAATCATCTTTGATGGGCATCTTTACAGGTTCTATTTCAGAGGTCTCTAAAACATCTTCCTCAAGGTCTTCATCATGTAACATTCCTATATTTCTTTTGGAACCAGCAAAAACTCAGCATACCATTTAACAACCCGCAACACAATGTCTTGGTTAAGATAAAAGTTTTCACTCAGTTTATCAACTCTTCTTTACTTCAGATATGTTTTGTGTAATCGAAATCTATCTCAACTCCTCCTTCTCCACCTTCATCACTCCCACAAGCTTTGTGATTGCCTTGCATGTTATCTAATAATTCCCAAGCTTCAAGTACTTCATTTTGAGTAAAAGAACCCCAGAGGCTAGGTTTAATTCAGATTTGCACTCATCTCTAAGTATTCCATAGAACAAGTTTAGAACTAGCCAAGCTGGTTTATTATGATGGGGCAATTATCAAGTAGAATACGACGCCTTTGATACACCTTTAGTGGGCTCTCACCTGGTCTCTAAGCGAAATTTTATGATCCAACGCCTAGCTTTATAAGCTTTTCTTTTTAGAAAATAATGAACCAATAACGCCTTGAATTATTTTGTCCCAAGTGCCAAGAATACCTACCGGGTGAGAATGTAGCCATGATTTCACCTCAGCGGTTACTATTTCTTCAAAAAAAAATGTTTTACACCATCGTAAGTGAAAAGCGTTAAGTTTAAATGTCATGCATATTTCATAGAATAATTGTAGGTGTCAGTAAGGGTTCTCTCAATCATTACCTTTAAACTACTTATTGTGCAATAATTCTGGTAGGCCTGGATTAATCTCATAGGATACACCATCAGGTTTCGAGCCTAACAATTCAAAGATATTTCTGATAGGTGGCCTCGAGATCTTCGTTGTGACGAGTTGGAAATAGTGCCCAAACTCAGCCATGGTTCCTTAGGACCTGCAAACAACTTAGTACACAAAAATAAACCAAACTCAAAACAAAGACCAAATACTACTAGGGAAAAGTCTAGCAGTACCGTGGGTCAAAGGCCTAGCAGTAGCATGGGCCGTCGTGCTACTGCTACGGTGCTACAGCTAACTTTTAGCAGCAGCGCGTGTTATGAAACCCCGCTATTGCTAATAGCTGCAGCGCCTTAATTTAAAGAGCACTATTACTAAGGACTCGCTGCTGCTAAAAACATACACTGTGCTACTATTATTAGTTTCTAGAAAAGAAAATTCTACTAATATTCCTTTGTATTTGTATAGATTTTATACAATAGTCTCTAGCATATCATACACATACAAATCTAATCATATCATACACATATAAATAGTATCATCGACTCATGTCATCATCATAATCATCATCGAACACAAATGATGTCTCTCGTCATCATCTCAAAATATCGATACAAGTTATGACATGTCTTGAGTACTTACCACTACATCATCATCCATCTAAACAACGATATAGAAGAGAAGAGCTATCACTAGGAGTGAGAACGAAACTATGAAGTACATGAGGTGACGGTTATGATTCCTCTCTCGCGCTAGCATGAACCTCAAGTAACTAGCTTCTCCTTCCTATCTTCTATCAAACCCTTAATGGCTGGCGACCGAGAACCGCTCCACTTGAGCCTAACACTCAGGCCACTCGTCGTATACTCCCGGAACCTTCCCTATGTACATGACATAGCACTTCTTCTCCATCATGGATCTATGTACCTATTAGAGATGCATATTCATCAAGGGAATCAATAATAATATGCAACATAATATACTTGACCAACACAAAAATAAAGGGTTAGCAAATAGGTGCAACATATAGTGAACATAATTAATCAACACAGGTTCATCGTACGCAAACTAATTAACTAGAGGTATGTAGGTCATCGTACCCAAACTAACAAACTAGCATTAGGAAAATTCGACAAGGACCGTTGACATCACAAAGTTTCATCGCTACAGAATGTACAAGTTCAACTTACACATCATCATCGGCACCGGCAGTCATTTGAAGTTCCATCAATCCAGATCATCGTGGATGCACCCTAGCTTCCTAAACATCGTTAGGTCCTGATGTTGTAGGCCTATGCGAGTTAGGATGTCAGCTCACGATATAGGGCCATGGTGGAACATCCCCTTCTCTTCGACGAATTCTTTCATGATGATCATTGCAATGTCCCTCTGGATGCGAAAGAAGTCGTACTTGACTTTGTCGTGGATTTGTCACGGCAGATGTCCTCGTGAAAAGGACTTAGTCGTGAGGCCAGCGCATCTAACTGGTAGCTTGAGAGGGGTTGAGCGGATGAGAGACGCGAGATTTTACCCAAGTTCAGCCCCTCACGGTGGAGGTAAAAGCCTATATCCTGCTTCCTTCATGTTGATGATGATGACGATCTCGGTTTACAATGGCGAGGTTTCTCTACCTCTATCTCGAGAGTATCTACTTTGATCTTGTCTAAGACTTGTCTATTGAGACCTGTCTATTCAGACGTCTAAAAACTTGACCCTCTTTGGGCGCCCCGCCCCTCCTTATATAAGTTGAAGGGGCGGGTTACATGTAGAGTCCAAGTCAGATTAAGACTTAAACTATTCTGACTTCTCAACATGGGCTTCTTAACGTCTTGGGCTTCTCTCCATGGGCTTCTTAACGTCTTGGGCTTCTTAACCCCAGGAAACTCATCTCTGAGACTCATCCCCGCGACTCCATGCATCTGTCGGGTCACAATCTGTCTATCGGGTCATAACTGTCTGCCAGGTTAGAGACTATCTGCCGGTTTACAACTGTATGCCGGGTTAAAGACTGTCTGCTGTGTCTCACCTGCGGGGTCTCACCAGCCGGGTCTCACCTGCGGGGTCTCACCAGCCGGGTCTCACCTGCCAGGTCTCACCAGCTGGGTCTCACCTGCCGGGTCTCACCAGCCGGGTCTCACCAGACGGATCTCACCAGCCGGGTATGGATCTGAGATGACTTAACGTCAGGGCAACTTAAACCCAAAGATGACTTAAGCCTTAGGGCGGCTTATCCTTATGAGCCGGGTCTTCGTCATGGGGAATATCCCCAACATTATCCCCCAGTTTAACTTTGAATATTTTCATGCTAAACTCTTAAAAATAGAATATGTAAAGGGACCGGCTCACTCAAAAAATACCAGTTGACTAGCTCTTGAAAATTCTGAATCTCTGTCATATCAATAAACTGACGTTGGCTCCTTGGAGAAAAAATAACCCTTATTATCTTCAACTGCCTTGACTTGATAAAATTCGTATGACATCATGCCAACTTTCAATACTTCAGACTTCGATAAAAAATCTATATGATGTTAAGTTGTCTGAATTGCTTAGAGCAAATAATCTTTGCAAACTTCTCCATCAAAAAATATGAGACCTAGTTTGCTCAATACTGATTTTTTAAGGTGTTCTCCTTCACCTGTAGCCCCCAAGCCTTGAGTAGCACAAAGTGATAGCTTAAGACTTGCTTCAATATAAATACTGCAATCTTAAGAAATCCGGGTTGTTCATCTCAGTCACCAGTCACAAACTGAATATTTTGTACTTCACATTTGTAGCCCCCAAGTGCCTGGTCGTCTTGCCTGCAGCAATCAGGGACTTATAACAGTCTTACGCTTATAAAACTTCAGCTAGTGTAGCCCCCAAGGGTCGGGTCATTATGCGAGCAGGGACTTTTGCAGATATGATTATATATACTTGAAAATCAATGTGTAGCCCCCAAGGGCAGGCTCAGTAAGACAATACTGGGCTGGACATAGAAAAAATATATAAGGTCGGCTCATCTTCCTGAGATAACCGGGTTTGTTGTCAATGTGATAATTTTGAAAAGCAACTTACATTACCCCCCCATGTGTCGGGTCTTATGCCTGCAGCAACTCAGGACTATACCTTCCATTATAAAATAAAAGCATATCCCCTGTCAGGATGATGTTGCTGAAAGCCTTGCATATCAATATTGAACCAAACTCCCTGTTGTGAGTTGGTATTTTTGGATGAAGGAATAATAGCCATTACTCTGAAGGGGCTTTGAAGACCTCAATCATCCAATACTGGTTGTGATAACCATAATGAAAATCGAGCCATATTGGATATTTAAGATTTGAATAATATAATCCGGTATGATAACCTCAATCATTGAACATTGGTTGTGACAACCATAAAGAAAATCCAGCCATGTTGGCTATTAAGGACTGGAATATGTAGCCTGGTTTGAAAACCAGTTCCTGTCAAAAAGGTTTAAATAGATGCCCTGGCGACTTAAGTCAAAAACCAGGGTGGGAGACAACCCAAACATATGCAACCTAATGTGATTATTGACACTATAATAAAGGCCATTCAAATCGAAATATATTGACAACTTAAAGTAAAAAATTAGGGCGGGTTACCAAACCTTGAATGTTCATGGAACAATTGAAAAAACATACTTGTAGATATGGATCATACTAGCGGTTGAAACATCAATACCCAATGTGGGTGACAGCCCAAAGACTTGCATCATCACTCTCACCTCCAAAGATGGAAGCATCATCCTTGCTCGCCACCTTGTTGCTTGCCTCCAAAGCTTCATCCTTGAGGGTCTCCGTAGTCGTACTCGTCGCCACACCATCTTGAAAAAGAGTCGAGGTAGACTCAGCATCATCAATGCCACAAAGAGGGATGGCGGTGAAGTCGAACTTGGGAGCATCGTCTTGGAGCTCATCGGGCTTGGACATCTTGGTGGTACTATCCTCATGCTCGTTCTCATGGAGCTTGGTCGTCGTGAAGTGAGGTTGGGGGGAGAGCCTTGCCTTCATGAGTTCTTGTTCCGCCTTGAGAGTACCAATGTAGTTGTCGTCGAGGGAGTTGTAGTTCTCGAGGAAGATATTCTTGGAGATGTCATCGTGGAATCCCATCATGAAGTGGAACTTCATTGAAATGGGGTTTTCCACGTCGGCTCATCGCAAGGCAATATTCATCTCCTTGAAGTACGCCTCGATGGACTTGGATCCTTGGATGGTGTTCTCCAATTGTCGTAGAAGTTGTTCTGTGTAGGTTGGGGGCACGAACTCTCGTCGGAAAGCTCTCTTCGTCTTGGGCCAACTCATGTCGTAGCTCTCCGAAGGTGTGTGAAGCCACCAAGGCGAGGCATTGTCAAGGAAGTTTCTTGTGGCACACTTCACTTGATCTTCGGGAGGAACTTGATGTAGCTTCAGGTAGTCGTCCATCAAGCGCTCCCACTCGAGATACTCCTCGGGTTCTTGAGTCCCATAGAAAGGAATTGCATGGTCGATGTCGAGGTCGTAGTAGCTCATGGAAGTCGCGAACTTGAGCTTGGGGAGCTTCTCTTGAGCGTAGTCTTGGGGCGCTTGTTGGTGAAGATGTTGTATGTCCGTAGGCGAAGATGCCTTGAATTCGCTTGGCGAAGATGCCAACGAAGATGGTGAAGTCGTTGAACGGTTGTTGGTGTTGAGCTCTTGACCTTCACATTCTTGTTGGTGATGGTGTCAATGCTGATGTGATCTTGCCGGAGATGGTAGCTCGGAACCACGTGCACTTGAGCGTCTTCTCGAAGATGAGGAAGATCGCTTGTAGGACTTGATGAGGGCTTTCATATCCTCCATTTGAGCCTGCATCTTGGCGTCAGAGTTGTTTTTCGTGGCATTGAACTCGTCGTTGTTGTTGTACACCGAAGGAGAAATGCCTTGCCTATCCATCACAAGACTCGAGTAGAGGTGCGTAGGAAATGAGATAAACAATACCAAGTTACCTTTTCCCAAAGTTGAGGATGTATCCCATTTCACTCAATGTGAAATGAAAGAATAGTGGAATTGGTACCAGACTTGTTCACTCACAGCTATCAAGTAAAGCTTATGGAGTAGCTTGATTAGGATAGTGGCACAAAAATTTGATGCAAAATGTTAGCAAGAGTCAATAATGTTGAAAGAGATTCACCAATTAGCAAGTGAAACAAGTAGACCAATAGCAATGAATGGCACACGGAAACGCACACACGGATAGATCAATGGGGTCGTGCAACCAAGGAATGAGCACAAAATGTGGAATCCACGGAAAACGCTCGTGTTGCACAACTCAAGAGAGACGCTAGCACGAGTGCTCTATAGGCGGATACGACACTTGTGCACAACCTATAAGATGCAAGAATGGATAAACTTTCTATCCCAAGTATGTTATGTATGTATGGTTCCTGATGTTTCTCACAGATGATCCAAGATGATCGGATATGACAATCTTATATGCAATGTGGTATGATGCTATGGCTATTCCTTACAAGCTCTTTGTTCACACTTTCTTTTGCTTAAAAGCTGATTTTTGTATGATATGGCCACGATGCACAAACCAAGATAGCAATTGTATATATGCGGGAACAAACTTGTGGCACAAGAGATGATATGATGATACCAAGATGATACGAATATGATATGGTATGTATGCAATGTGAGGTGTACATCACTAATGTGCACAAGTAAAGTTGCCGACAATACTCCATGGCTAGTCTCGATAGGCAAGTGACTCAAAATGGGCTAGGCGTTATCAATGCAATGGCAAGGGAATATACAATGGAGTCGTCGAGGTTACCGTCCATGTCGATGGTGAGAGGCGGTGTTGGCGATGTTAACCCATTCCTAATTAGCCGAAACACCTTAGGAAACGGAAAAACCACAGACCCAAAATCTCCAAAGGCAAATGTCAAATGGTGGTAGCGGAAAAGCGGTGGTGGTTTGCACTTGGCAATGCAGAAGTGGGATGATGGGTTATACGAGTCTACAATGTGGAAGTTGCCATCCCTAAGTAGCCGAAACACCTTAGGAAACACAAGCCACAACTCAAACAAGCTCAAACAAATAATGGGTTAAGTTGGGGTGGAGGAAGTGTATGATGGGCAAGGTTATGCAGAAATGGTGATCAAAATGGGTTAGGTTGCGGAAGGCTATGGTGGTTATGCGGATGATATGGTGGAGGGCCTAGGCATACTTGCAAAATTTCGGAATATTTTATGGATTCAAATGGTGTTGAAACCTATCTAGATGGATGGGGGATGTCAATAGCTTCTCGACGAGCTAAAGAACGCAAAAATCAGACTCCGGATGTGAAAGTTATGGTCAAAACAGTGAAACTCGGAAGGCTGAATCAGGGTGGGCGGTAGTACCGCTTCTGGTGCTCAGCGGTAGTACCTCTTGGAAGGGTGGAAGTACCGCTGGGGTCGGGAAAATTCATAGATCTGGATCGTGGCGATTTTGGGGCGGAAATGGATGATTTCGGGGGCAAAATTGGATGGATTTCATGGATGGAAAGAGGTGAGACTTGGGGAGATGCTAGATCCACTCGAAACCAAGCATATCCATGGATCATAATCAACAAAACATCATCAACCCAACAGATCAAAAAAAATTGGGGCTATTTTTGGTGGAGATATTCGAAATTGGGGAAGAACACAACAAAACTAGGCTAGAAAACAAAGGGGTAGGGGCTCCAAATTCGTGATCAACCTTGGTCTGATCCAAGATGATGCAGGGTGGAACCCTATATGCCCGAACTTTCACAATTGGAGGGGACCCCTATGAGGAACACGAAGAACACAATGAAGAATGACAGAAATCACAAGGGGAAACACTCAAGAACAAGTCCAATCACACATCCACTAGACAATCAAACACACAAGATCCACAAGGTACATGAAGAACAAAGGGAAAGATAAAAGGTAAGGTTCATCTCCAAGAGGAGGTCTTGATGGTATCCTAGACGGATCTTCCCGCGAGGGGGTCTTAAATCCAAGATGGATGTTCTCCGAAGAGGCCACGGTCTCTAACAAGGAGTAGATCCGTATGAATGAGCAAAGCTCTATCTCAAATGAGCTAAACCTATGCTGCCCTAGAAAGGAGGTGGAGGTGGTCTATTTATAGTCTAAGACACGAAGGGGTATGTGGTAGAGGGATACAAGGCCAAAGGCCCGATACGCTGTGCGTAGACAGGCCGGTAGTACCAGTCATGGGGGCGGTAGTTCCGCTGGGAGCTCCGCGGTAGTACCGGTCATGGGGGGCGGTAGTACGGCTGGGAGTCCAGGCGCTGGTTCCTAGAGGTCTACGCCGAAGGGGCCAGCGGTTGTACTAGTTGTCGGGCGGTTGTACCGGTCTTTTGGCAGTTACTGGTACAACCGCTGCAGTACCGGCCTTGCATCGCTCGATCACAGAAGGTGGGCCGGTTGTTGTGCGGTAGTTGGCCAGTTGTACTGCCCAGGCAGTAGTTGGGCGGTTGTTTCGGTCCTTCTGGGCTGGGAAAATCCTTCTTCTTCTGTCTTCCCTCGCGGATGGTGGAGGCGTTCCTTGGCGCTTGCATCCTCCTCGTCATCCGTGAATCTCTGGCAATACTTATGCATGCACACGAGTGAACTGTCAAGTAGTATACCATCCTTGAAGGGGTCAAGTGAACACGTGTAAAGGAGAAGATTCACCTTTATGTATGAGAAGTAGAGGTCGCACGCGTCACTTGCCAAACGAACTCTTGACATGGTGATGTCCGTAGGATGCTCCACATCACGATGGATGACGACGAGGCCAAGTAAGGAAACGACCCGGGGCCGAGGAAGACTCAGCAGTTGTTTCCCATGCGAAGTGGTACGAGGGTTTACTTGTTCGATCGCAATGTGAGGCTGCCATCGCCGGAGAATAATAGGAGGTGTGGTGAGTAGAGGGATAGCCAGGCCAGGGATGTGAGTATGGTGGGGCTGTGAGGCCTACCCGATAGCCCAGCCGGCCACGAGAGGCGGGAGCAGGTGGTTCAGCCGGTGCTGGTTTGGGCGGCTGGAGCAGGAAGATCAAAGACTGAAGAAGCACGATTGTCGTTAGATTGACATCTAACGGCCTGACGCGGGTAGAGACGATTGTTGACTAAGTTTCTTTTTTGGGGGGGGGGGGGAAACCTTCTGCATGCATGAATTTAGTAGGCCTACAAGTCAGCCTCCAAATCGGTGACAGACAACACAGAGCCCATTTGCTATTTTTTTAATAATTTGCAGCCCATTTGCTAATTCTTAAGGAATTTATTACAGCCCATTTTCTACCCAGGACCACGGTCAAAAATTTCAACCTTATTTTGCATATTTTGGTGGAGTCCGAACTGTTTTAATCTAGAAATGATAAACATTTATTTTTAAGAACTTATTGATTTGCCAAAAAAATATCATTTTGTTTTTTAACCTAATAAGACGTGGGGCAATTGAGTTGGTTTAAGGGAAAACCAGTGATAAAAAAATCAGCATTGGGAGGGAAAACAACAACAACAAAATAAGGATGTAAGGATGAAAAGGGAACCTTATGTATTTTCAATATACTAATACGTGTATATGAACTAATAAACCTATAGGTAGAGATTAGAAAACGGAAGTAGGACATGGCGTTTCACGAGGAAAATAGTACTAGGCTGTGTGTTTGATTCAGTAAAAAAACTGCCTGCAGATGTTCTAAGACAAAATATAACTAAGGCTGGCGGGCCCAAATCCATCGCTCCTCTATTTTAACAATTCGCAGCTGGGCTTGGCATGCCACAACCGAGATCCGACATGCTGCGTCCAAATATCAGCATATGAAATCGGATGGATCCCCTGCGTACTTCGAAGATGTAAAATTTTTGGAGAACTGGGAATTCAAATGACAGGTGCTTATGCTACCCATCAAATAAAAATCAGGTGCCTGAAAATTTGTTTCGAAATAAATGATTCAGCTTTATATCCACGTCGACCCTCGACATAATGGTTGGAAGCAAATGCCAAGTTCATACCGAAAGATCCTTAACAACAATACCAACTTGCAGAAGACCAAGTAGTACAAGTACCAATACCAAACTAACTTATAATCTTTCTAGTCCTACCCTAGTGTTGGTCTGGTAGAAAATCATGCAGAGGACCAGCTCCCGCTCCTTCTCTTGCTCCAGGTCCCCGAGGTGGTACTGGTGCATCACCCAGTTGGTCCTCTGCTAGTCGAAGTTCTTGTTGGTGTGCAGCACCAGAACCTTTTTGCTTCCCGTCTGTCGGTCGTTGACCATCAGTGGCAAGGTATTGTCGGACTTGTGCCACATTGTGTGCATGCCGCACTCCCACTGTATCGTGCGACACGTCCACGTGCCCCTTTTGAATGCCCAGGAGTTGCACCGGAAGAAATGCTTGCTTAGGCCACTTAGTGTGATACATGCAGTATTGTCGAAACAGGTTTTAGTGTATGTAGTTGGCATTTTCATAACATCATTGCCATGTTGCAGTCACTTGTTTCACTTTTTATTCACTGTCAAATTGTGATTGCTTCACTAGGTCTGCATCTAAAAAGAAAAATAGAGTTATAAACAAAGGAATATGTTTGTGCAAGTAGACGGCCGATCGGTGTCTCACCTAGAAGTTTCTTAGGATGGGTGTAGCATATGTCGTGCTCGCTGTCGATGGTTGGTATGAACAAATCGATGAGAGGGTGAGATCTCGCACTGTCAGCACTCACTTTGGCCTCAAGGTGCTCGACTGATCCGTGGGATCGAACTTGATGCCAGTCGGCAGCACCGACCAATCCTTCTTGGACTTGCATCGGTTAATTCCAGTTAAATGGTACTCAATGTATGATCAATCGACTATTTTAAGTAAATGATGAAAGATTTCGGTAGATAAGTGGTACTCCAAATCTGAAGTCCACAATACCCGGACAAACTGGGGTCTCGGCTTCATTGCTACATGTAGACTCTAAAGACTTGAAAAACCCCATAAAGATCGAAATCATAATATAGGGCGACGGGACGAATACTCATAGGAGTGGCCTTGTTGGTTCCTTCCTTCATCCGGCTAGCTTGAAGAGCATCCTTGTTGATATTGATTTTTTCAACGTCTTCCTTTTGACTACTTGCAATGAAGTATATCAACTCTAGTACCTCATCGCTCATCGTACCAAATGGTTCGGAACAAGGCGGCCGCTCGCAGGCTGGGAGACCGGGAGAGAATGGGAGTGTGATTTTGTAGAGAATGTGAGAGTGTTGTTGTAGTATGAGAGGGGTGAGCCGAACACGCCGTCGGGTGTCGGTGTAAAAACCAGCGGATCTCGGGTAGGGTGTCCCGAACTGTGCGTCTAAGGCTCATGGTAGCAGGAGGCGGGGGACACGATGTTTACCCAGGTTTGGGCCCTCTCGATGGAGGTAATATCCTACTTCCTTCTTGATTGATCTTGATGATATGAGTATTAGAAGAGTTGATCTACCATGAGATCATAGAGGCTAAACCCTAGAAGGTAGCCTATGATTATGATTGTAAGTTGTCCTACGGACTAAACCCTCCGGTTTATAAAGACACCGGAGGGGGCTAGGGTTACACAGAGTCGGTTACAGAGAAGGAGATCTACATATCCGAATTTCCAAGCTTGCCTTCCACACACAGGAGAGTCCCACCCAGACACGGGACGAAGTCTTCAATCTTGTATCTTCATAGTCCAACAATCTGGCCAAAGTATATAGTCCGTCTGTCCGAGGACCCCTTAATACAGGACTCCCTCAGAAGCCCCTGAACCAAGCTTCAATGATGATGAGTCCGGCACGCGGATTGTCTTCGGCATTGCAAGGCGGGTTCCTTCTCCGAATACTCCATAGAAGATTTTGAACACAAGGATCATGTCCGGCTCTGCAAAACAAATTCCACATACCACCGTAGAGAGCACAACATCCCACAAATCTAATCTGCTGACAACTTTTCATAGCGTGACATCACGCCACGGCCCGGTTATTACGAACCGTTTTTCCCAGCCTACTAGTGCACGTGTTGCGAGGCGGTTTTATTGGCATGTCTTGTCGAAGCAGATATCGTGTTCCCCTTATCACGGGATTCCCATCAATATGGGTGTGGGTAACCCAACCGCGCTTGTTAATATGACTCCTCGATTTTAGGCAAGTTCCAAACGGCCACGCGGGGGACGCTTGATATTCGTCCTCCTTAAAAGGGGCCAAGGCCTGTCCTTTTCTTCCCGCGCTCGATCCTTCTCTTCCTCCACCTCGAGTTCCAACACCCAAGGCTCAAGCTAAGTGCTTCGGACCTTCAACCATGTCCATATCCAACCTTCAAGGCCGGTGGATTGTCTCCTCCATCACAGAGGAGGACATCAAGAAGCTTAGGGAGGCCAGGTATCTCACCGCCAAAATCCCGCACAGGCTGCCTGCTCAAGGGCAGGTCATTCCCACTCCCGAACCCAACGAGAGTGTCGTATTTGTTTCCCACTTCCTCTGAGGGCTAGGTTTTAGTCTTGATCCCTTTGTGAGAGGTCTCATGTTCTATTACGGGCTAGATTTCCATGATCTAGCTCCAGATTCCATCCTTCACATCTCTTCATTTATCATCGTGTGTGAGGCCTTCCTCCGCATCACCCCACACTTCAGTATATGGCTCAAGACCTTCAATGTGAAGCCAAAGATGATCGATGGGAGACACACAGAGTGTGGAGGTGCTATCATAAGCAAAGGCGCCGACGCCCTATGTCCAAAGGGTTCCTTCCTGGAGGTGTCTGACTTATGGCAACATGACTGGTTCTACATCACAGCTCCCCGAGGTACAAAGCGGGCGGCCGCTCCTGCCTTATGCTTGGGCCCTCCGCCTCGACTGGCGTCATGGGTCAACAAGGGACTGGACTGGGGGCCAGTAAATGACGTGCTGACACTGCAAAGCCGCATCTGAGATCTTCTCAAGAGGGATGTCAGTCTTGTCAAGGTAATGCAAGTTATGCTAGTTCGTCGGATCCTGCCATGCCAGCGGCGATCTCTCCGTATGTGGGAGTTCAACCCGGAAGGACCGCGAACCATTCAACAATTCTTCGGTGTGACCCTCGAAGGGATGTATGGATTGTTTTTTGGACCTTGAATAAAGTGTCCGGACACCACCGAGGATGTGGGTCTCAACTGCAACCATCCAGATACCCAAGTAAGTATTTCCGCGATGGAACATGATGTCTTTTTACTTGTCACAATATCATTCTGAAAAATTGCTCTCTGCCAGGACTAGATAAGAAAGGAGGAGAGGATCAGGTGTCCGGCCCCCCTTCCCAAAGGCTCACCGGATCCTTTATTAACCAGGATGCCTGAGCGCGCACCCTATCAGGGGCCATCAGGAGAAGATGAAGGGAGGAATAGAGTAGCCAAAGGAGGGCTTCACACCTTACACATCCAAACCGCGGGAGTAAGGGCCTCGCGAAGGAGGATAATCGGGGAGGTGAATCTAGAATCCCCTCTCCCCAAGGAAAGAAAAGGGCCGCCTCTGAAGACTTGGAAACAGAGGCTTCCAAACGAGGGAAGATACCTTCGCCAGGGGGCCCTACCCCGAAGGGCATTCTTACGCACAGCGCCCATGAGGGGTCCATCCCTCAACCGAGCTATAAGTGGATCAAAAAGTAATTTGGTAAATGTATCCTGCTTCATCTCTGAGAATAATAACCAAGACATATAACTTGCAGTCCGGCTCGCAGACCTTCTCAACAGAGTTCGTCTTCGGGGGATCTTCTGACGGAGATGATGGAGAGTGAGACGCCTCCCCTGCCTCCCCACCTCATGGAGCGGATGACCCTGAGGTGTCATCACGGAGGGTTTCTCCTGACCCGCAAAGGCCAGAAGCTAACTGTTTGGCCGCCCGAAATCCGGAGTTTTTGGCTCCAAAGGAGAGCAACATAAAGAGTCTGTGACTGTCTGGTGCACAACCGGACACACTGATGGGTCTTCTGGAGCAAGCGGCTATGTGCAGGCGCCTGAGGGCCCGGCGGCTGACCGGACTGCTGATTTTGCCGAGCTAAAGCAGCAGCTTGACGTGGCGAATGCCGATATCGCGCTTGTGAACAAGAGGATTGACGAGGCCTAGAGTATGTATTTTTGGATTGTCAGCAAATATTAAGAGGAGCATCATGCCAGTATCTATGATATGCTGTGACTGCAGATGGAGCTGCTGCCATGGAGACCCTTTGGGCGGAGCTTGCCCGAGCCAAGGAACAAACAAGGATGAGTGATGCGGCCGCCCTAAAGGCGACGTAACATTTAAGATGGCTGTTGAGCTGAAAGATGCCGCCGGCCGATATGAGCTCCTTGAAAAGGAAAGCCAAGCGAAAGCGGCTGACCTGAAGAATGACTTGGAAGCGGCCAAGGAAACTTGCTCTGAAATTAGAGGGATAAGGGAGGAGCTTCGTGAAGCCGGAGATATCACGGCTGGGAGGCCCTTTTTGTTGCGGATGAAGTTCGGAGATCCGAAGTATGCGCCTCTGGATCAGTTATGGAGTGCTGCAGATGCGTATGCGGACCTGGCAAAGAGTACTGCTGATGCGACTGAGTTTTTCAAAGATCGGAAAGATCATGAGGTGGAAAGGTTGTTCTGGTCGCAGTTCAGTGCCCCGACGCGTCCGCTGCCGTTGAATGAAAAAATGGCCGCATGGGCCGAGCACCATAGGCTGTCCGGGCTTGCTATAAGGTCTGTCGTGGATCATCTTTGGCCGAAGGGGCCAAGGCCGAACAGTTGTTTTGGTTTAGTGCAACAATTCCTTTGTGTTGTGTCGCATATCGATGCTATGAAGAGGTCGGCGTGCATCGAGGGTGCGCGGATGGCTCTTGCCCATGTTAAATCATACTGGGAAGGGATGGAGGCCACCGCTATTGCAACCCGAGGTCTGGCGGGAGGCCTGGACCCGGCCGAGCACTATTTTGAAGAAGTCCTAGAAGGCGCTCATTTAATAGAGGCTCAGTGCTCGAAGAGTACCATGTTCGAGTAACATGTATCTGAATTGTAAGAACAATGCTATTTTGATTATAAAGGCTATGTTTATACTTTTGCCTGAAAGTGTTATAGTGCCTCCTGTGCGGCCGTTTATATATGTATTTAACCTGAAAGTTTGCAGTCGTCTGCTTCAGCCCCCACGCATATAATGCGGGGTGTTCGAAAAAGCGCGTAGTCACACTTGATCCAACGTCTTGGTCCATTAAGGAGGTGATAGCGCGGCGAACCAGGCAATCGGACTATATAGCTTTAACATTTGCACTTAGCCATAGGAGTTTGACGGTGGGGTTACTATATAGCCCCTGGTACTTCCGTGTTCATTCGAATACGGTGCGTGCTCGTACGTGACCGGGAAACCGGTCCTTCGTTAATGCAGAGGAATCACTAAGATTCTGCTGAGTCATCGAGTGGTTGACCAGTCTCGCGCTTTATCATGACAGTTAGTTTTCGGCTTTCTCTACTAAGGTGTTCATCCAGATGAACCAGGGCACAATCGCAGTAGTTCTCCAGTGCCACCTTAGCCGATATAGCGGAACGTAAGGTAGCGAAACACTGGAGCCGGGCAAACCCAACAATTGACCAAAGACATGATTCAGAGCTGATGCATATAAGGCCAAACTCGCGACACCAAACACTCCCTAAGGTATTCGGACTTTACAACATATACTGGGCTGAGTAACGCCCTCGATAATAAGACCTGAGTTTCCAGGTACATGCATTAATCTGGCGTGACGGAATGCCAATAATGCCAGCATCCCTTCCGGTTGTGTTAAGTGTTCGTAGGGTATGAAGCAACAAGAGACATAAAAAAGGTTTACATAGGGTCTTAATATAAAAAGAACCCTTTGGGCGGGGCCCTGCTGCACGTCTGTGTCTTCGTCTCCATTGTGTCGTATCCTGGAAGGGTGTAGCACGATGATCATCTGTAAAAAGGAAAAACCCAGGTGAAAGACTTCATGCGAAAAGTTGGTTATTCTGAATCATGAAAATGCAATCTATTATTGTATTAATAGGGTCAAGCCGAACTATGGTTTTTTACATGTGGGCAGCCCCTAGCACCACTTATGGGGATATATCCATAGACCCAAGCTCAGATTTATCTGGGCTGTTACAACTGATGGTGCGCCGTACTCATCTAACCGTGTTCGTGGTCTTGACGACCGATCATTTATTCTGAATAGCGAGGCTGTTCAGTGTTCGGCTGCTAGAGCCGCCACATATTCTTCCACACATAGGGAACACTCTGTATTTCCGCGATGACGCCACGTGGACCGGGCATCTTAAGTTTAAGACAGCCATAGTGCAGTACTGCATTAAAATGAGCGAAGGCCGTTCTTCCGAGTAGTGCGTGATAGCCGCTTTGGAATGGAGCGATGTCGAAGGTTAATTCTTCGCTTCTGAAGTTGTCGGGAGAACCAAATACAACCTCTAGTACTAGAGAGCCGGTGCAACGGGCCTCTACACCTGGTATTACTCCTTTAAAGGTAGTATTACTTTGGCTGATTCTTGACGGGTCTATCCCCATTTTGCGGACAGTGTCCTGATATATCAGATTAAGACTACTACCGCCATCCATAAGGACTCGGGTGAGATGGTATCCATCAATTATTGGGTCGAGCACCAAGGAGTCGATTCTTCGTGCTGGATACTAGTCGGATGATCCCTGCGATCAAAAGTGATCGGGCAGGCTGACCAATGAATTTGGGGGCGACAGGATCTACAGCGTATACGTCTCAGAGTGCGCGCTTGCGCCTTCTCTTTGGTATGTGAGTTGCGTAAATCATGTTTACTATTTGGCTTCTGGTGGGAATTTTTTCTGTCACGCAGTGTTCGGCTGGCGAGGCTCATCCTCGTCTTCACTTGGCGTCTCCCTCCCTTTGTGTTCGGCATTTAACTTGCCGGCTTGCTTGAAAACCCAGCATTCTCTGTGGGTGTGATTTGCAGGTTTTTCGGGGGTGCCATGAATCTGACATAATCTGTCTAGAATCTTCTTTATGCTGGACGGTCCATCTCTGCTGCATTTAAATGGCTTTTTCCATTGACCGGGTCGAGAGCCCCTGAATCCAGCATTGACCGCCGTGTTATCTAGGCTGTCTTCATTATTTCGACGCTTGTTTTTATTGTGTCGCGGTTTCCCGTTGCCATCCCTAACTTTGGATGTGCCTGGGTCGCTGGTGCCGCTACGGGCCAGCCAACTATCCTCGCCCATGCAAAAGCGGGTCATAAGGATTGTTAGGGCTGCCATTGTCCTCGGCATTTCTTGGCCGAGGTGTCTGGCAAGCCATTCGTCCCGGACACTGTGCTTGAAAGCCGCTAAGGCTTCGACATCCGAGCAGTCGACGATTTGATTCTTCTTAGTGAGAAATCTGTTCCAAAGCTTATGGGCTGACTCTCCGGGTTGTTGGATTATGTGACTTAAATTGTTTGCATCCGGAGGTCGGACATAGGTCCCTTGAAAATTGGCCCTGAAAGCATTCTCAAGTTCCTCCCAACTTCCAATTGAGTTTTCAGGGAGGCTTTTCAACCAGTGCCGAGCTGGTCCTTGCAACTTGAGGGGCAGGTATTTTATGGCATGGAGATCATCTCCGCGAGCCATGTGGATGTGAAGGATAAAGTCCTCAATCCAAACCCCAGGGTCTATTGTTCCATCGTATGCCTCTATATTCACGGCTTTAAATCCTTCTAGAAATTCATGATCCAGCACCTCATCGGTGAAGCACAGGGGGTGCGCGGCACCCTTGTATTTGGATGTGTCATGGCATGCTGTCGATTGTTGTTGTGTTCGGTGTTGATTCCGAGATGGTATTTGATCAATATGATCGTTTTGGTGGATGTGATCCGGCGCCGAAGCATGCTTCCTAGATCCATAGATGGACCTGGCCATGCCGGCTTTTTTGTCCAGGAGCTCACGTAAATCGTGTGCTGATTTGTGTGCGGCATCATCAGCCGCCCTGTCGCGGCCACAGGGTAGTCGGTCCGGCTGATCGGTCATATTATTTTTTGGCGGAATGGGCTCTATGGCCTCGTCATTGAATTCGGGCAGCAGCTTGCGCTTTGGGTAGCTCTTTGTGTGGCGATCCCCACCATATTTTTTTCAGTGTCGAGCACTTTGTTCCATCTGCGATTGAGCGTATCCTGCACGTCCTTAAGCCTTTGCTTCTGCTTCTTCAAGATCCTTGCGGTGGCAATAAGCCTTTCTATGGAGGTTCTCTTGCTCCAAGTGTTTTTCCGGGATGATGAATGCATCGTCATCCGTACTGTTCTCCTCTCCAGAGACAGATTGATGAGTTTTACCCTCGGCATCTCCGTGATCGGATACCGGCTCCGGACTATGTTCACCGTCCCCAGGCTCATCCTCCTCCATCGCTGGGTCCATGGGGTCGTCATTTCCTTTTGAGTCGACCGGGGTATTATTCCTTCTTGCGCTGTTGCCGTTGTTTTTACTGTGGCGGGATTTAGAGCGGGGCCTACATCGTCGCTTTGGTTGCTGCTTGATGGGATTGTCCTCTGTTGCATCCTCACCATTGTTTTCTTTTGGGTGTCGACCATGTATATATCATATGATGAGGTGGCTGTCCAGCGCACTGTGGGCGGTGGTTCCCGTTCTTCTACTGCATCGTCGTCCATACCGTCGATGTCTTCGGAGTTGAAGTCAAGCAGTCGGTCAAATCATCTATAGTGGCTATTAAGTGGGTGGTGGGTGGGGAACGAATTTCTTCATCGTCCGCTTCCCGTTCCAGCCAGACATAGTTCGGCCAAGAGTCTTCTGACAAGGAGAGAGACCTCAATGAATTTAGCACGTCGCCCAAGGGCGGGTGCTGAAAGATATCCGCGGAGGTAAACTCCATGATCGGTGCCCAATCAGATTCGATAGGCACAGATGCACGCGGTTCGGAGCCTGTATCCGGAGACGAGACCGAGGGTCCAATGACACCGGCCTCATAGGAGGTGAAGTCAGTGTTCGGCTCTATCGCTGCTGAGTGTGCGGCTTCCGTGGCGGGGTCCATCCACCGTCCTCGGATGGCGCGATCTTCTCCGGATTGAAGGCCGGGGCGGCCGCAGATGTGATCTCCTGAACACTGTCCGACGGCAGATCTAAGTCATGATCGTCGTGACTGTTCAGCGCACCTGGCATGGGCTCGACTCCGTCGAAGATCAAGTCTTCGCGGATGTCGACAGTGTAGTATAAGCTTCCAAACCTGACCTGATGGCCAGGGGCGTAGCTATCGATCTGCTCCAGATGGCCAAGCAAGTTGGCCCGTAGTACAAAGTCGCGGAATACGAAGATCTATTCGGGGAGGAAAACCACACCCTGGACCGCATCATTGAAGACGATTGAAGGAGCCATCAAGCCTGATCATGATGACACAGTGGAACTCTCAATGAAAGCACCAATGTCGGTGTCAAAACTAGCGGATCTCGGGTAGGGGATCCCGAACTGTGCGTCCAAGGCTAATGGTAACAGGAGGCGGGGGACACGATGTTTACCCAGGTTTGGGCCCTCTCGATGGAGGTAATACCCTACTTCCTGCTTGACTGATCTTGATGATATTAGTATTACAAGAGTTGATCTACCACGAGATCGTACATGCTAAACCCTAGAAGCTAGGCTATGATTATGATTGTATGTTATCCTACATACTAAACCCTCCGGTATATAGACACCGGAGGGGGCTAGGGTTACATAGAGTCGGATACAGAGAAGGTGATCTACATATCTGAATTGCCAAGCTTGCCTTCCACGCAAAAGAGAGTACCACCTGGGCACGGGACAAAGTCTTCAATCTTGTATCTTCATAGTCCAACAGTTCGGTCAAATTATATAGTCCGGCTGTCCGAGGACCCCTTAATCCAGGACTCCCTCACCGGGACTCTTGCGTCACCTCACGCGCAGTGTGTTGTCACATCAATTCCATGTGAGGACATGATGAATAATTTGACCGACGTATACTAGTACTACTACTATACTACTTACTAGTCGTATTTATTGTCACATTTTAACCATAGGTTTAACTAACAAAATGTCAATGCATGTCATCGAAAATTATACCATTGGAAACTATGTTCAAATAAGAATCAAACGATATAATTTCTTGTGACATGCATTAACATTTAGTTAGTTAAATGTACAGTCAAATTTGACACAAATTATGAATGGGACCAATAAACCAGGAGGTAGGTAGTAGTACGAGTAGCACAATATAAGGTATACAGGACTAGTACAAATTTAGAAATGGAGTAAGAACTTACAAGGCTATGTGACAGACTTTGTAGGCTACATGAGTAATACAAAATATAGTTCCCATTAAAAACACTTTTCACCAACAAGTACGCACTTAAAGCCTAATTGACTTATATATATGTATGTATATATATATATATATGTGTGTGTGTGTGTGTGTGTGTGTGTATGGCTTCTGCACAATATCTCCATCATCATTATCAGTACATCCTACTCAGGTGAGTTAGGATGCACTTGATCCCAGAAAGGTATCTCTCCTTCAAACTAACAACAGTACATAATATCCAACAAAAGAGGGTCATGCTACATCAGCGGGATAGACTCAGTTTAGATATCAGTATGAATCAAGTTGTGCATATTTCTTGTTTGCATGAACCACATCGCCGCATGTCGGGTTTGCAAAAGTCATTCATCGCATGGAAGCTTGATGCCTTTCACACATTGAAGATTATCTAGCAACAAGTTGTGTTGACGAATCTTTGGATATGGTGATTCATGAAACCCATGGTACGATGTGTAAATACAGTTCCCCTGGCGAATGGAAGTTGCATAGCACGGTAGTCATCATTGGTGATATGATCGTTGATTGGTTGGATGATCTGATAATTGAGCACTAGGAACATAGAGTGATTACCGAGGCTGTAAACCCGCCTCCAGTTGAATACAGTTGGCCCAACGGAGCTGGGATCTTTGTGGAACACGAAGCAGCCATAGCCATCACAGTCACGAGCGCCCCAGGCATTGTACCGCATGTGGTTTGATGAAATGGTTTTGTCAATTTGGTATGTGTGAATGACCACCAAATGACCGCTGATAACCCACAAGTGTAGGGGATCGCAACAGCTTTCGAGGGTAGAGTATTCAACCCAAATTTATTGATTCGACACAAGGGGAGCCAAAGAATATTCTTAAGTATTAGCAGTTAAGTTGTCAATTCAACCACACTTGGATAACTTAGTATCTGCAGCAAAGTATTTAGTAGCAAAGTAGTATGATAGTAATGGTAACAGTGGCAAAAGTAAAGATAAAGATAATAGTTTTGTAGTAATTGTAACAGTAGCAACGGAAAAGTAAATAAGCGGAACACAAGATGTGAAAAGCTCATAGGCATTGGATCAGTGATGGATAATTATGTCGGATGCGATTCCTCATGTAATAGCTATAACATAGGGTGACACAGAGCTAGCTCCAATTATCAATTTAATGTAGGCATGTATTCCGAATATAGTCATACGTGCTTATGGAAAAGAACTTGCATGATAACTTTTGTCCTACCCTCCTGTGGCAGCGGGGTCCTAGTCGAAACTAAGAGATATTAAGGCCTCCTTTTAATAGAGAACCCGAACAAAGCATTAGCACATAGTGAATACATGAACTCCTCAAACTACGGTCATCATCGAGAAGTATCCCGAGTATTCTCACTTCGGGTTTGTCAGATCATAACACATAATAGGTGACTATAGACTTGCAAGATAGGATCAAGAACTCACATATATTCATGAAAACATAATAGGTTCAGATCAAAAATCATGGCACTCGGGCCCTAGTGACAAGCATTAAGCATAGCAAAGTCATAGCAACATCAATCTCAGAACATAGTGGATACTAGGGATCAAACCCTAACAAAACTAACTTGATTACATGGTAAATCTCATCCAACCCATCACCGTCCAACAAGCCTACGATGGAATTACTCACGCACGGCGGTGAGCATCATGAAATTGTTGACGGAGGATGGTTGATGATGACAACAGTGATGAATCCCCCTCTCCGGAGCCCCGAACGGACTCCAGATCAGCCCTCCTGAGAGAGATTAGGGCTTGGCGGCGGCTCCGTATCGTAAAACGCGATGAACCTTTCTCTCCGATTTTTTTTCTCCATGAAAAGGAATATATGGAGTTGGAGTTGAGGTCGGTGGAGCATCAGGGGGCCCATGAGACAGGGGGCACGCCCAAGGGGAGGGCGTGCCCCCACCCTCGTGGACAGGGTGTGGGCCCCTGGCCTTGATTATTTCACCAGTATTTTTTATATTTTCCAAAACTTATCTCCGTGGATTTTCAGGTCATTCCGAGAACTTTTGTTTCCTGCACAATAAACAACACCATGGCAGTTCTGCTGAAAATAGCGTCAGTCCGGGTTAGTTTCATTCAAATCATGCAAGTTAGAGTCCAAAACAAGGGCAAAAGTGTTTGGAAAAGTAGATACGTTGGAGACGTATCAACTCCCCCAAGCTTAAACCTTTGCTTGTCCTCAAGCAATTCAGTTGATAAACTGAAAGTGATAAAGAGAAACTTTTACAAACTCTATTTGCTCTTGTTGTTGTAAATATGTAAGGCCAGCATTTAGGTTTTTAGCAAGTATTATGAACTAACCATACTCACAATAACACTTAGGTCTCACAATTATTGATATCAATGGCATAATCAGCTAGCGAGCCATAATAATAAAAATCGGATGACAACACTTTCTCAAAACAATCATAATATGATATAAAAAAATGGTATCTCACTAGCCCTTCCTGAGACCGCAAAACATAAATGCAGAGCACCTTTAAAGATCAAGGACTGACTAAACATTGTAATTCATGGTAAAAGAGATCCAGTCAAGTCATACCCAATATAAACCAATAGTAATGAATGCAAATGATAGTGCGCTCTCCGACGGGTGCTTTTTAATAAGAAGGTGATGACTCAACATAAAAGTAAATAGATAGACCCTTTGTAGAGGGAAGCAAGGATTTGTAGAGGTGGCAGAGCTCGATTATAAAATAGAGAAGAATAACAATTTTGGGCGGCATACTTTCACTGTCAACGCAACAACTATGAGATGGCTATATCTTCAATACTACATGCATTATAGGCAGTTCCCAAACAAAATGGTGAAAGTCTATACTCCCCCACCACCAACAAGCATCAATCCATGGCTTGCTCGAAACAACAAGTGCCTCCAACTAACAACAGCCCTAGGGGAGTTTTGTTTAATTATATTGATTTGCTTTGATATTTTTGGATCATGGGACTGGGCATCCCGGTTACCGGCCCTTTCTCGTGAATGAGGAGCGGAGTCCAGTCCTCTTGAGAATAACACACCTAGCATGGAAGATATAGGCAGCCCTAGTGTCACATCCCTAGCTCTAGTCTGCTCTGGGTTAGCTAGTCTTGTGTTGCATCATGTTTAAATTTCTCTTAAACCTGAAATGGGGATGGCAGAAACCCCAGCACCACATAATGCAACTAGGATCAAAATGAAAATATTTTCAATAAACCCAAAATGTCCCTAAGAAAAGTTCATGATCTCTGGTTTAGGGGAAAACCTCTGCCAAAAATGATGAACATATTTTTCGGTCATTTCTGGATTTTTGAATTAACTCATATTGTATTTGAATTGGGGCATTTAAATCCTATAAATATTTTAAATGTCCTAATATTTGTGAAATTAGTTGAGGCCTGTTGGGTATAATTCCAACAGTGCACAAAAATATTTTCAGGAGTTTTAAAAATGGTTTAGTATTTTTACTAAATCAAAACAAAACAAAACAAAATAGAAAACTCAAATAGATTAAAAGAGAGAAAGAGAAGCCCACCTGGCCTCACCTGTGCTGGCCCAGCCCACCTGGCCTGGTGCCAGTCATCCCCAACCTCTGCCAGTAGGC
Source organism: Triticum aestivum (assembly GCF_018294505.1). NCBI lineage: Eukaryota > Viridiplantae > Streptophyta > Magnoliopsida > Poales > Poaceae > Triticum > Triticum aestivum. The sequence goes on along the minus strand of NC_057801.1, from coordinate 319,189,158 downwards.
AGAGGAGGGACAACGCACGGTGCATGCGCGGGCGCCACGCCACCAGGCTGCCTGCCTGCGTCGCCTGGCCACCGCGACGCCTCGCACCTTCTCCTCGGTGCCGCCTCGATGCCCTGGAAGACCCCTCGCTCCTCTCCCTCACTCTCTGCTCTCTCCCTCGCCCTCCAGTCCCTTCCTCGAGCGCGACCAAACGCAGCCATCGCCGCCGCTCGCCGCTGCCGTTCCCAGCGCCACTGCCTCGCCTCCCCGTTGTGTCCATCGGCTCCGCCACATCGCCCTGGAGCTCCAAGCCAACGGAGGCAAGCCCGGAAGCCCTGGAACATCGCCAGCATCATCGTCTTCACCGTCGGGCACCGGAGATCGTCGCCGCCGATTCGTCGTCCACAGGGCCTCCCCGAGCTCGCTGAGCTACTCATCGACCTCCCCGTGAGCTCCTCCGCCTTTCCCCTCTCACCTCCGCCCGAGCTCATCACCGGCGCGGCTCCGGTGACGTTAGGATCCCGTGCGTGTATCCTTTGAGTTCGTGAGCGCCCGTGGGTTCGTCAAGTGCAAGTCGTTGCTCAATTTGACGGTTGTGGCCCTGTTTCCGTCACCTTCCGAGCTCCGGTCACCGCGGTTGTCGCTGTCGCTGTTGTTTCCGACCTCCCCGCACCCAACCACCTGCACCACTAGATGCGGCACACATTCAGCTCTCTGTAGAGCCAAGCCGCATGCCCAGCCAACACCCATAGCGCGATTCCGGCGCGCCTCCGCCACGCTGGATGGTCGCCGCCGGCCATACTCTGGCGAAGCTGACGTGCCACGTCATTAGTGGTGTCGGTGTACTAGAATAGGGGTACCCTAGTACCCCGAACTTGTGCACAGGCAGTTGCAGCACCCCGCGGCAAGGCTTGCCGGATGAACGCTGGGATCCTCCATGGTTCCCTTGGAGCCATTCAAGAACAAAGTATTTAAGCTCAGGAGACAAGGCCCCGGCAAGAGGAGCTTGCCGGGAAGGCTAACCAAGGCACTTCAGGGAACTTGCCGCGACGCGCCACGCGCTCCGGCAAGGCAACAAGGCCCCGGCAGGAGGAGCTTGCCGGGAAGGCCAACCAAGGCACTTCGAAGCCCGGTGAGCGACAAGCTTCCGGACCCGACAAGATAACAACAGCGGCAAGGCGCTTGCCGCGGCAGGCGGTCACTCTGTGCCCACGCTCCAGCGCATCCACCAACGTGTCGTTCTGGGGGCCTCTCCAGGCGCGCGTGGCGGGAGGCTGTGCAGCCAGCGGTGCGCAGTGACATGCGAAGCTGACAAGATAGCCATCATGGCGAACAGTGGCGCCCCTAACGGTCCTTTTCTGCACTGTTCGGGCGACTCAGACGGGCATTTAATGCCCTTGTCCCCTGCCGTCAGGGTTAGGTAGGGTGCACTGTACAAGTAACTGTATCAACTACCTCGCTTTTTACGTTTGTACCCTCCTCTGCGTTGCCACCTGTCGGTGACCCCTTTAGCGTATAGAAGGAGGCCCATGCGCAACGTAGAGGGGATTCGGACAGGGAAAAAGGCTCGACTCCCTCCGAAGCCAGAAAACCCTTAGCTCTCACGAACAAGAACACCAGTTAATTAGACAAGCAGCAGTAGGAGTGTTATCTCTCCGGAGAGCTCCGAAGCTGGGTAAACTGCTCATGTGCTTCGCCTTGATCTGCTCTTCGTGCGATCTCTGCCCCCCGCCGAACCAAAAGGGGCCCGGTCCGCCGGCCCCATAGGTGTCCGAGGATCAGTTTCTCCCGACATCTTTGGCGCGCCAGGTAGGTGGCGTCGAGATTGTGTGAACCTGATCCGGCGTTCACACGAGCTAGATCTTTATTCCCTTCATCAACATGCCACCGAAGAAGAAGACTTCGGCGGCAGCCACTCCGTCCACGTCACTTCCGCCACCGTTGGAGCAAACGGGTGGTGGAATGGACGCCGGCGGAAGAAAGGACGTCGACAAGGAATCTCATGATGCCGCCAGGTCCAAGAACAAGGTTGCACAAACCTCGGCGACTGTACATGTTCCACGCCACTCTCGGGAGGCGCAAGATCAACAGCGTCATGGCACTAGCAGTGCCATTCGCATGATAGGCCAAGCCAAGCTGGTGGATCTCAGGGCGCTCAAGACCAGCATGCACGCCAGCGTGCTGGCACGAGCGGGGCACGGTCGCCTGGACGGGATACTGCTCCTTCTAACATAGTTAGAAGTTCGAGCACCTCCCGCTCCTCGCGCCGTCCGCCACTGCTACCCACCACTCCAGCAGAAGCTTTGGCATGAGCTCAACTTCTCCTAGATTACCCTCCGACGTCGGACAAGATCGACGAATGGAGGGCCACCATTCAGAGTCTCATCGGCTACGCCAACGGCGACACTCCACGGCGGCCGAGCGCGTCGCCGCCGCGGCAGGGTTGCCGGACGCGAGCCGATGGCGACGAAACGGGCGGAGGTGCAACTACCATGCAATCACCGCCCCGAAGGCCAAGATCACCGACTCGCCGGATCCACCTCGACAGCGACTCCACTGCGTCGTCGAATCCACGAGCTCGTCGCGATCAGCGCCAAGTTCTTCATGATCGACAACAAGAAGACGCTCGAACCCGCATCGAGCGCTGAAGAGAAGCGCGGCGTCAATCCGACAAGCGCGTTGGGCCGTCTGTTGACATGCATGTGCCAAGGGAACCAGGCGATCTGCCGTACGCGGTAGGTTGTCCTGCGTTCACTCATGAGCTGCGGCAAGTCCAGTGGCCCAGCACAAAGAACTTCAAGCCAGACGTACCGGAGAAGTACGACGGCAAGACGCATCCATCGGAGTTCCTTAGCATCTACACCATTGCGGTACAGGCTGCCGGGGGACGAGATGACAAGATCCTTGCCAACTACTTCCCGCTGGTGCACAAGCCCAACGTCAGATCCTGGCTCATGCACTTGCCGGACAACTCCATATCCTCTTGGGCTGATTTGTGCCATCAGTTTGTCGGCACCTTCACAGGCGGACACAAGCCTCATGGCCAGGAGAGTGATCTTCATCTGCTCTCCCAGAAGGAAGGAGAGCCCCTGCGCAAGTACATTCAGAGATTCAGTAGTGTGCAGCACAACACCCCAGACGTCCACCCTGCCGCGGTGATCAGCGCATTCCATCAGAACGTGCGAAACCGCAGGATGCGGGAGGAAATGGCGATGTGCAAGATCAGGAACGTCAGTGAATTATATGCACTGGCCGACAAGTGTGCACGTGCTGAGGAAGGGAGGAGACTCCCCGGAGAAAATATAGGAGCGGGAGGATCTGACAGTGAAGATGCTGCCCCGACAAGGAAAAACCGGCGGCGGAACAACAGAAGGAGGAAAGGCAAAGAAGTGCTAGTTGTTGAGCAGTCCAGCAACGGTGGCAGCGCCAAGGAAGCCAAAGCTGGTGACTCCGGTAAGGAGGTTGCCGCGGAGGTGGCGGTCGCTGACAAACAGAATGGCACCAACAAGCAGTATTGCAAGATCCACCGTACCAAGGGCCATGATCTCCAGAACTGTAAGAAAGTCGAACAGCTTGTTGAGCAACAGAAAGCTGAATACGAGCGGCGCGACAAGGAGAAGGCCCAGGAAGGAGCTGGTGGATCCGGCAAGAAACGTCCCGGCCGAGGAGGACGCCGCGGCATGGCCAAGCAGCGGCAAGGAGACAGACCTCCTCGCGGCCGCGACAAGGATGAAGATGACGACGATGATGAAGACATGGATGATGAGGAGACTAATGAGCAGGAGTTCCAGAAAGCCACAGAGGTCCTGTGCGTTGACGGTGGTGCTTCTCTGCATGACTCGCACCGCCAGCTCAAGCAGTGGGTGCGGGAAGTTAATGCAGCAGAACCACCCGTCGAGTCACGCAAGCCTCTGAAGACGGTGGTGCTTCTCTGCATGACTCGCACCGCCAACTCAAGCATGGGTGCGGGAAGTTAATGCAGCAGAACCACCCGTCGAGTCACGCAAGCCTCTGAAATGGTCTGGCACGCCTATCATCTTCGACATTGTGGACCATCCTAATCGCATAACTGCGGTCGGGTGCTTGCCGATGCTGGTTTCACCAACAATCCGCAACCTCAAGGTCACTAAGATGCTAGTTGACGGCAGGGCCGGCTTGAACCTGATCTCCTCCGCGGTGCTTCACAAACTCCAGATCCCTGACAGCGAGCTCGAAGAGACTGGTACATTTCAAGGAATCAACCCGGGAAGGAGCAAGCCGAAGGGAAAGATCACGTTGCCGGTAACATTTGGCAGCGAGCTGAACTTCAGGACTGAGAGGGTCACGTTTGACGTTGCCGACTTTCCATTACCTTACAATGGAATCCTTGGCCGACCGGCACTCACCAAGTTCATGGCAGCCTCTCACTATGCGTACAACATACTGAAAATGCCTGGCCCGATAAGTGTCATCTCTGTCCCTGGCGACAAGAAGGATGCTCTTATCTGTGGCGACAAGATCTACCGGGAAGCAGCAGCCGCAGCAGAACGCAGGACACTTGCCGCTGAAGCTCCCGGGGGGAAGAAGAAGACCAAGTCCGGCAAGAGCTCTGATGCCCACTCCGGCAAGCGCACCTCTTCGGAGTGCTGCGCTACCGTCAAGGACGCACCATCGACTCCACCGGCAAGCGTAAGAAGGCAATGGCAGCTCCACCTGAGACCAAGAAGGTGTCCGCCAAGGAGGACGGCACTGGTGGTACCTTCACCATCAGCGCCACTCTTGACCCCAAATAGGAAAGCGCGCTCGTTGCTTTCCTGCGGGCGAATGTCGATGTGTTTGCGTGGCAACCGTCTGATATCCCCGGTGTTCCCAGGAAAGTAATTGAGCACCACCTTGCCGTCTGTCCTCATGCGCGGCCCGTCAAGCAGAGAGTCAGGAAGCAGGCAGTAGAGCACCAAGAATTCATCGCAGAAGAAATCAAGAAGTTGGAAGTAGCAGGCCTTGTCAGAGGAGTGCTCCATCCCACGTGGTTGGCCAATCCTGTTGTTGTGCGCAAGGCTAACGGGAAATGGAGACTTTGTATTGACTTCACTGATGTTAATAAAGCTTGTCCCAAAGACCCATTTCCCTTGCCGCGTATTGACCAGATTGTTGACTCCACAGCCGGATGTGATTTGCTCTCATTTCTTGATGCATACTCAGGATACCATCAAATCTTCATGGCAGAAGAGGATGAAGAGAAAACCGCATTTATCACCCTGTGTGGCACGTACTGCTTCGTACGGATGCCTTTCGGTTTGAAGAATGACGATTCAACATTCGCAAGGGTAGTCCACCACGCTTTTGAGCTGCAGATGCACAGAAATGTGGAAGCCTACATGGATGACATAGTGGTCAAGAGCAAGAACATGGCGACCCTGATTCAAGATTTAAACGAGACATTTGCAAATCTGCGCAAGATCAACCTCAAGCTTAACCCCGAGAAGTGCGTGTTTGGGGTCCCCTCCGGCAAGCTTCTCGGGTTCTTCGTGTCTCAACGGGGAATTGAAGCCAATCCCGACAAGATCAAGGCCATTGAGCAGATCGAAGCACCAAAGCGCGTCAAGGATGTACGAAGGCTTGCCGGTTGCGTGGCTGCTCTCAGCAGGTTTATCTCTAGATCTGCTGAGCGCGCCCTGCCATTTTTCAAAATTTTGAAAATGGCAGGTCCAATGAAATGGACTCCGGAAGCGGAGGCTGCGCTGCAGGACTTGAAGAGATACCTGTCCTCCACTCCAACGCTTGTCGCACCTAAGCCGCAAGAGAAGTTGCTGCTGTATATAGCGGCAACCAATCAAGTGGTTAGTGCTGCGTTAGTGGCGGAGAGGGAGGTGGATGATGAGCCAGCAACCACGGCAGATCTATCCAGCGACAAGCAGGGGGCTTCGCTGACAAGCTCTGGTCCCGACAAACATGGGTTTGCGCAGGAGCATGATAAGATGCCAAAGAGAATGGTGCAGTGCCCAGTTTACTTTGTCAGTTCTCTTCTGCAGGGGGCTAGATCAAGGTACTCTGGAGTGCAGAAGTTGCTTTTCGGCCTCCTCATGGCCTCGAGAAAGCTGCGCCATTACTTCCAAGCACATGAAATCACAGTCGTCACTCGCTTTCCGCTAAAGAGGATATTGAAAAATCCAGAAGCAACAGGCAGGATTGTCGAGTGGGCGCTGGAACTGTCAAGCTTTGGCCTCAAGTTTGAGAGCACTTCAACAATCCAAAGCAGAGCATTGGCAGAGTTCATAGCAGAGTTGACGCCAACCCCAGATGAAGAAATTCCAGAGATGAGCATCCCCGTCAAAGAGGCAAGCAAAGAGTGGCTGATGTACTTTGATGGTGCCTTCTCGCTGCAAGGCGCCGGTGCAGGCGTGCTGCTTGTCGCACCCACCGGAGAGCACCTCAAGTACGTAGTCCAGATGCACTTTCCCAAAGAGCAAGCAACCAACAATACTGCAGAGTATGAAGGATTGCTTGCCGGTCTCAGAATCGCAGCAGACCTTGGGATCAAGAAGCTCATTGTCAGGGGTGACTCACAGCTTGTCGTCCGACAAGTGAACAAGAACTACCAGAGTCCGTTGATGGAAGCATATGTTGATGAAGTGAGGAAGCTAGAAGAGCACTTTGACAGCCTACAAATGGAGCATATCCCAAGAGCTCAGAATGATATTGCTGATGGCCTGTCAAAGTGCGCCGCACTAAAGTTACCTGTGGAACCAGGGATCTTTGTGCTTAAGTTGACTCAACCATCCGTAACACCATCAACTGGACAAAGCAAGAAGAGGAAGTTGGTTTCTGGTGACTACTTTCTGGCAGAGCTCCCCGAAGTCGCCGCCAAGAAAGTCCCCAAGATCAACACCAAGGAGGCTGAGGGGCAGTCTGCTCCGGCAAGCCTTATGGTTTGTTCCGTTGAAGCAGACACTCCCGACAAGTTTTGCTCTGGCAAGCTTGCCGGGGAACATCAAGCTCTGGCAGGACCACAAGTCCTTGCCATGGAAGCGGATGTTCCCGCAGCAGCAGATGCGCCTTTAGTCCTTGTTGTCGAGCCACAAGCTCCAGCATGGGCACAGCAGATTGTCCACTTCCTTCAGACAGGAGAACTTCCCGAAGAACAAGAAGAAGCGGAAAGAGTAGCCCGACAGTCAAGTATGTACCAGTTTGCTGATAGAATACTGTACAGAAGAAGACTTAACGGTGTGAAATTGAAGTGTATTCGCCGGGAAGATGGACAAAAGCTGTTGGCAGAGATACATGGAGGCATATGTGGCCACCACATTGGCGCAAGAGCACTTGCCAGCAAAGCTTTCCGGCAAGGTTTCTTTTGGCCGACAGCCCTCCAGGATGCAACTGCACAAGTAACCAAGTGTGAAGCGTGCCAGTTCCACTCCAAACAGATACACCAGACAGCTCAAGCTCTCTAGACGATCCCTTTATCCTGGCCATTTTCGGTCTGGGGGCTCGATATCCTCGGCCCCTTCCCCCGAGCTGTCGGTGGCTTTGAGTACTTGTACGTCGCAATCGACAAGTTCACAAAGTGGCCGGAAGTGCAGCCAGTGAGGAAGGTGACAGCACAGTCAGCAGTCAAGTTCTTCAGGTCAATTGTTTGCCGTTTCGGGATCCCTAACAGGATCATCACCGACAACGGCACGCAATTCACGAGCCGCACCTTCATGCAGTACGTCCAAGACCTTGGCGCCAAGGTCTGCTTCGCTTCTGTTGCTCATCTGAGAAGCAACGGTCAAGCAGAGAGGGCAAATGCTGAAGTGCTGCGCGGGCTCAAGACCAGAACTTTCGACAGGCTGCACAAGTGCGGAAGGAACTGGATCGAGGAGCTGCCGGTGGTTCTTTGGTCGATCAGAATGACGCCAAATCGAGCCACTGGCCAGACACCTTTCGCTCTAGTCTACGGAGCAGAGGCAGTTCTCCCCACGGAACTCGTATACGGATCGCCTCGAGTGCTCGCTTATGATGAGCTTGAGCAAGAATAGCTGCGACAAGACGACGCGCTGCTCCTTGAGGAAGATCGTCTTCAGGCTGCTGTACTTGCTGCTCGATACCAGCAAGCTTTGCGCAGCTACCATAGCCGCAAAGTTAAGGCCAGAAGCTTCGAGGAAGGCGACCTTGTTCTTCGGCGCGTACAATCCGCCAAGAATTCCAACAAGTTGACGCCGAAGTGGGAAGGCCCTTATCGGGTGAGACGAGTCACAAGGCCTGGCGTTGTCCGCCTTGAGACCGAAGATGGCATTCCGGTGAGCAACTCCTAGAACATAGAACATCTTCGTAAGTTTTTCCCATAAGGCGCGGTCACCGGAACCCCGTTCCGGCAACCACCTTTTGTACAAGTCTTGCCGCTGTTGCATGTAATCCTTTGTACAAAGCCGGGCGCAGATCCTGTGCATAAAAAGAACCCCATGTGCTCCGCACAACTTGTCCATTTCATGCATTAGTTCCTCTCTTGCATGCAGTTATCTGACACTTTGTGCAGCACCTACATCCGGTAAGGAGAAACGAGTCGAAGAGCTCCATATTATTATTTTCTCTTCTTTCTCCTTTTTTAAAGGAAAAGAAGGTTCCCTCGCACAAAAGTTTGCCGGGGGGGAAGGAGAAGATTGTGGTATGGACCAGGCGTCGTTCAAGCAAAGACTTGCCTTACCGGGAAGCAAACGACAGAAAAGCTAAGTTGCCAAAGTTTGAGCAATCAATTTTTAAATTTTTGAGTTATCTTCCTCGAACGACCCTCCTTTGTATGGAAAACCTGTGCGCGGAGGAACCGACTCGTGGCTAGTTGCGCCCTTACTTTGTTTCGAGTCCGCTCAACAGCTTAAGTGTGCTGCATCTAGTCGCGACAAGGTTTCTTGTCGGAAGCAGCACCGCCAGCAGGCTGCTGAAGTTCCGCACTCAGCGCTCGCGGCTCGGGTGCCTGCGCCGACAAGTTCCCTTGAAGCGTAGGGTAAAAACATACAAAGGAAGGAATCTAGTAAAGGAAATAACATAGCAATTGATAACAGAAATAAAGTTATATTACAAGATAACTTGTCGCAGCTCTAACAGAATGTTTTCGTAACATGATTAGCAGCGGCAAGGGAAAAGAAGAAATGGACGGCCTAGTCTACGCGTCCGCCCTCGACCCTCTTGATCTCGCTCACCTTGTCCACAATGGGTGCGACAAGGGCCTTGAGTGCATCCAGATCGGTGTCAGGCGCCAAGGACCTGAGGACGTTGGTGAAGCTGAGGCCTGGATTGCGGAAGGCTACCTTCATCAGCACCTTCTGGAGAACCCCGGCACAGATTTTGCACGACTCATCGGCCAGCTGCTTTGGGATCCTCTCCTAGAGCCGCTGGAGTGCCTTCGCCACGCCCTTGAAGAACAGGCTGAGCTTGGCGCTGGGTTGAAGACTCTCATCAGAAGGATACCCAAAATCCTCCATCCCCAGCTGCGCCAGCTCCTCATTGATGACTGCGGCAATGTTCACCAGACCCTAGGTCCAGTGCTCCACTGTGTCTCTAAACGAGTTCTGGGTAACTGCAATGCTCTCCAGCAGCACCGCGTCAGCCTTGACCTTCTCCGACAAGGTCTTCTCCCGCTCCTTGGCGGCCTCCAGCGTCTGCGTCAGCGTGGCCAGCTTCAGCTCTAGGTCTGCTTTGGAATCCTTGGCGGCGCTGAGCTCCTTGCCCCTCTCAGCGAGAAGACCTTGCAGCTCACCATGGGCGGCAGCATCCTTCTCACGCTCATGCTTGAGCGCGGCAAGCTCCTCGCCGCTCTTCCCAATGTTGGCCTCCAGCTGCGCCACCTTCTCCTCCAGCTCTTTCTTGGCGGCCTCTGCAATTGCCGCAGCGTCCTTTGCCTCCTTGAACGCCCCGCCAAGTGCTTGCTCGCGCTCGGCGAGCTCTTCCTCGTAGCTGTCAAGGTTGCCTTCCGTTGCACTAGTCCCGCGCGGACTGCTTCTCAGCGGCCAACCTTTGCTCCTCCTCAGCCTCGGCCTTCTCAAGAAGGAAGGTCGTGCGCTCCTCGTCGACTCGCTCCCGCTCCTGCGCCAGGGACCGGAGAGCTTCTTGATTGTGGCCCCGGAGCTCCTCCGCGCATTTCTCCATGTCAACTCCCACCTTCGCGACAAGCGCTTCCCGGGAAGCCAGTTTGGCTTGCCGGGTGCGGTAGAGTGACAGCAGCTTCCGCAGCAGCTGCTCCTCCTCAGGCTCGCCGCTACTGCTACTAGGCGCGTCAACCAATGACAGTCCAGCAGAGGGGAGCACCTCCCCGTCAAAAGTCTCCCCCTCGACCGGTGCCCTGGAGATCGACGCCCAGGGTAGCTTGATGAAGATATTGTCACCGGCCTTCAAGTAGGCGCCGGGCTGGGTCTCCTCGGAGCCCGGCTCTGCAGAAGCGGCGGAGGTATCGGCGGTCGGCGCAGCGCCCGGCGCTCCTGCGGCCTCAGGGTCGTCAGTACGATCGCCCGACCCCTCGCCGGCTTCTGCAGCGGAAGCCCCGGCGGCCTCCTCGCCGGCGACCTCGTCAGCACCGGCCCCTTCCTCGCCGGCGCCCTCTGTCTCCATTGGCTCAGCCGCAGATGGGTCTGAAGAACGAAGAAGGGAGGAAAATCAATCAAAAATCCAAGAGAGGAAAAACGGAAGAAGCAAAACCCAAGGGAAAGTTTCTGGGCAAGTGGATTACCTGCGCCAAGATCTGCAGTTGCGGCCTCGGTCGCTGCAGGATCAGCAGTGTCGTCCCTTGCCGGAGAGTTCTCCCTTGTTGGAGAGCGCTCCCTTGCCGGGGACTCCTCCCTTGGCGGCGCAGTCGAAGCAGGTGGCACTTCGGGACCAGCTTCCGGGCGCTCCTGATGAGACTGCTCTGCTCCTGCACAAGTCAACCAGCAAGATATCAACAAAGGAAAAAGCACTCAAGCGCGCCCGGCAGCAGAAGGCTAAACTATGAACTTACGCTGGGGGCTGCGCTGGGGGCTGCTTTGAGGAGTGATTGCCGGGTCCGTCAAGGTGGTCTCGGACACACCTCCTGCTGACACGATGGGGTCATCTTCGATGACGATCACCGCGGCCTTGGCCCTCTTCGCCGCTCTCTGGGCCAGCATTCTGAAAAGAAAGGAGTCCAGATTGGAGCAAGTCAGATACAAGATATAAACAGCAAGATTGAAGAACTACAAGAGCATCAAAGAAACTCACTCTTCTTCCTCCTCGTCGGAGCTGAGCACGGAAAGACCGAAGTCCGGCCCTCCTCCGGTGCGGCGAGGTGGAGGAGTAGGATCCCTTGCTCGCTTGGCGGGGGCGGTGTCGGTGGCCCGGGAAGATCCCGCTCCAGTTGCCGCTGTTGCGTGAGGCGCTCCCGCGGCAACATTGCTTGCCGCGGTAGAGCGCGTCGCACGGCTCGGCGGCTGTTGACCCGGCTGCCGCCCCGCCGCGTCCCTGGCCCTGCGAAGGCGCCTCCTTGGCGGGGCCGGGTGCTCCGCCTGCGGCAAGTTTTCTGAAGGCTCGGGCTCCTCCTCGCCGGCCTCGCTCGGCTCGGCTTCGGAACCGGCAGGCTCCTCCTCGCCCATGAATTTCGCGCGCTCGACAAGGTTTGCCGCCTCCGCAGCCTCCGCCTCCTCCACATTGAACCCAAACTCTCCCGCGGCAGCTACGGCCGCAACCTCTTCCGCCCTAGTGGCGATGCGCTGCAGCTCCTCATCGGTGGTGTCATGGGTGAGGCTCTTCTACTCGTCAGCGTGGACCGGCACCTCCTCCAAGTTGTCGAAGAATGCTTGCACAACGTCATCCGTAGGCTCTTGCCAAGTTGGAACGATTCCGTGTGAATCGCACAACGGCATCATGGCGCGGATCCGGTCAAGCGAAGAGTTATTGCACAAAGGAACTACGCCCCTCGGCAGTGTGAATGGATGCTGGGGGTCGCGTTTGAATAACTCCAAGAGCATTGCGTCCAGCTCCAAGACGGTGAAGTTGTAGTTGAGGCCCGGCCGTAGCCTCATGATGTCCGCCGAATTCTTGAATTCCCAAGCAGGCCTCCCCCTCTCCTACAGGGGGGCAATGCGGCGGCCGAGGAAATCTGCCCCGACAGCACCTACGGTGAGCCCGGCAAGCCTGAGGCAAAGAATCCTAGTGATGGCGATCTTCAGCCTCTCGTCTTCCGGGGCCACGTTGCTCCAGTCATTGCCGCGCACTATTGGAGTTTGGCGCACGGCGGTGAAGGGCTGTGGATTCTCCTCGACAATCCAGCACCACTCCGCTCTCCACTCATCCCACTTGCTGCGGAGCTCACCCTCCAAGTACGCCTCCTTCTTGCCCACTCTCGAGATCCAAGCAATCCCTCCGGCAAGCGGCTCTCCTCTCTCTACCCGAGGTATGAAGTAGTGGTGGAAAAGGGCAACACTAGGGTGGACTCCGACAAAGTTTTCACACAAATGTGCGAAAACTGCCATGGTCAGGACAACGTTGGGGGTGAAGTCAAGGAGGCGGAAGCCATATGTGTTCATAATATCACAGAAGAACTCCGAGAAGGGCGGGCAGAGCCCGCAGTAGAAGAATAGCGCGAAGAACAGGTACCCGTTTGGAGCCAGCTCCGAAGCAGCGGCCAGGAGTACCCTCGTGCGCGGATGCGCCCACGTCTCCGTCGCCCAGAAGAGGAAGAAGTACTCCCTCAGCTCCTTCGCACCGAGCTGGGGGGTGAAGATCGCCCACTCCTTCCGCAGCGCCGCGAGCCGCTACGCCTCGGCCGACTTCACGCCCTTTCCCTTGTCGGCTTTTGGGGCCATGGCGGGGGTGATGAGGGAGGTCGACGGCGTGGTGATGCTGGCGGCAATGGGGGGAGGAGCGCTGCTCTCTCGGCTTCGAGAAGGAGGGGGGAGCGGCGGAGGTTTGTGAAGAAGAAGTAGCAGCAACCAGCGAGGGGGAACGAACTGCCCCTGTTTCCTCTGCTTGTAAAGAGGGACGGGGCGGACGTTTCGGCCTTCCGAATAAACAACCACCCACGATCTCTCCCACGATGCCGCATTCAACGCGTGCCGTTATAGGAGAGCGTGGTGGATACGGAGCAAGATTCGGCGTGGCCCAGCCCACGTGTGCCCGTGCCCTATCTTGGGCCTGGCCCAACAGCGCTCGGCACCGTGTCTGGCCCAGGCCCGGGGGCTCCTGTCGGTGTACTAGAATAGGGGTACCCTAGTACCCCGAACTTGTGCACGGGCAGTTGCAGCACCCCGCGGCAAGGCTTGCCGGACGAATGCCGGGATCCTCCATGGTTCCCTTGGAGCCATTCGAGAACAAAGTATTTAAGCTCAGGAGACAAGGCCCCGGCAAGAGGAGCTTGCCGGGAAGGCCAACCAAGGCACTTCAGGGAACTTGCCACGACGCGCCACGCGCTCCGGCAAGGCAACAAGGCCCCGGCAAGAGGAGCTTGCCGGGAAGGCCAACCAAGGCACTCCGAAGCCCGGTGAGCAACAAGCTTCCGGACCCGACAAGATAACAACAGCGGCAAGGCGCTTGTCGCGGCAGGCGGTCACTCTGTGCCCACGCTCCAGCGCATCCACCAACGTGTCGCTCTGGGGACCTCTCCAGGCGCGCGTGGCGGGAGGCTGTGCAGCCAGCGGTGCGCAGTGACATGCGAAGCTGACAAGATCGCCATCGTGGCGAACGGTGGCGCCCCTAATGGTCCTTTTCTGCACTGTTCGGGCGACTCAGACGGGCATTTAATGCCCTTGTCCCCTGCCATCAGGGTTAGGTAGGGTGCACTGTACAAGTAACTGTATCAACTACCTCGCTTTTTACGTTTGTACCCTCCTCTGCGTTGCCACCTCTCGGTGACCCCTTTAGCGTATAAAAGGAGGCCCATGCGCAACGTAGAGGGGGTTCGGACAGGGAAAAAGGCTCGACTCCCTCCGAAGCCAGAAAACCCTTAGCTCTCACGAACAAGAACACCAGTTAATAAGACAAGCAGCAGTAGGAGTGTTATCTCTCCGGAGAGCTCCGAAGCTGGGTAAACTGCTCGTGTGCTTCGCCTCGATCTACTCTTTGTGCGATCTCCGCCCCCTGCCGAACCGAAAGGGGCCCGGTCCGCCGGCCCCATAGGTGTCCGAGGATCAGTTTCCCCCGGCAAGCGGCTAATCACCCGCTAATACCGCCACTAACTAACCCCCTAGCTCACTTACGGACGGGCCCCACAGCACTTAATTAACATGGATTAATTTCTGACTAAGATTAGATTAACTCCAGTGGGCCATGGCTGTCAGGTTTGACCTGCCCAGTCAGCTTTGACCTGGCCCCACTGGTCAGCCTCTGTTCCTGCCATGTTACACTGACATGCGGGACCCACGCATCAGGTTTGACCCGGGGCAGCTTGTTGACCTGCTGACGTCAGCATGGTGTCATGCTGGCGCAGTAAACTATTTTCTGGTTTTAGTCTAGTTTAGAATAACCAGGAAATTCCAGAAAATAGTATAAACTTCTAAAATTCATATAAATCAACCGTAACTCCAACTGAAACAAATTATATATGAAAAATGATCAGAAAAATCCAATCTATCCATCTGTACCAATTTCATGCATGTTAGAACAACTTATGACTACTGTTTAGGACAATTCAATTAAATGGCATTTAAACCTTCACATATGGAGTTTGAATTTGAACCTAGGGTTCAAACCAACTTCATTTAAATTGTTGCTAGTTGCATTAGCTAAAACCACAGCATATTGCCATGTCATGATCATGCATCATATTGTTGCATTGCATTGATTGTGTTCTTCCTTGTTTGCCGGTAATTGTCCCCTCTCGATAGACGTGTACCAACGATGTGATCGATGACACCGATGAAGAACTATACTATCTTCAGAAGTGCCAGGCAAGCAAAACCCCCTTGTTCATTCCGATACAATCCCACACTCTCGCTCCTGCTCTCTTTTACTGCATTAGGACAACAATGATTCATCTGTTACTTGCTACGGTAGCTGAACCCCTTTATCCTCTGCATGACCTGTCATTGCCACAGTAAATAGATGAAACCCACTAGCATGAGTAGGAGTTGTTTGAGCACTGATGTGCCTACTCATTCATGCTTGTTTGTCATGCCTGCTATTGCTTAGAGTTGTGGCAGGTCTGATTCATCGGGGATGAATTGGAGGTGTGTAAACATGTCCTACTGTGTGTGAACTAAGTGTGTGAACACAATTTGGTAAAGGTAGCGGTGAGAGGCCATGTAGGAGTACATGGTGGGTTGTCTCATTGCAGCCGTCCTCAGGAACTGAGTTCTGTGTTTGTGATCCATGAACAGTTACTACCACACATTGGGCTCTGGGCACTCCAAGCTCTCTCGACTTATTAACCAACTTGATCTCTGTCCAGGAGTTGCAACTAGTTTCTGGTGTTTGTAGGTAGTGTTAGTAGTCTACCAAGTGGCACCCAGTACAGGTGGGCTTGGGATAGACTAGGCACAGTGGCCCGGTGTACCAAGTAGCACCCGGATGGTGGGCTTGGGAACCCTGCACACATCGTTTGGGGCCGTGAGCGACACCCCGGCCGGATCTCCTTGCGGATGGAACCCGAATAGGCGATAAACCTGGACGAGAGACTTGTGTGGTTAGTCAGGTCGTGGCCGACACCCTCGCTGGGCTTCCGCTTGAAGGTTGCCGAGTACATGTCGTGTAAACGGCGGTAAGTGGTGAGAGCGTGTGTGAAGAAGTACACCCCTGCATGGTTAATATGATCTATTCGAATAGCCGTGTCCGTGGTAAAGGACTTCTGGGTTGCCTATACAGTTCATAGACAAGTGAAAGTGGATACTCTAAAATACGCAAGATAAGCGTGAGTGCTATGGATGGCGTTCTCGTAGGGAGACGGGAGCGGATCCATAGTGGTGTATTGATATTGTGAATATGTGGACTCGTGTGCGCCACCTCAAAAGAGTTACTTGCAGTCGTAGTTCAGGATAGCCACTGAGTCAAAGCTGGCTTGCTGCAGTTAAACCCCACCATCCCCTTGTTGATAATGATGCATATGTAGTTAGATCTGATGTAAGTCTTGCTGGGTACATTTGTACTCACGTTGCTTAATTCATGTTTTTGCAGAGAGACTTCAGTCTTGCTAGTAGTACCGCGTGGACTTCGACGTTTAGCTTGTTACCTCAGCTACGATCTTGTGCCCTCGGCAGGATCTGGTAGATAGTCAGGCTTCTCAGCCTTTTTCATTTGTAGATGTCTGTATTCAGACATGTTAAGCTTCCGCTTGTGCTTGACTTGTGTGCTCTGAATTCTGGGTCATGAGACCCATGTTTGTAATATCTCGCTCCTCGGAGCCTATTGAATAAATACTTGAGTTGTAGAGTCATGTTGTGATGCCATGTTGTATTTGCACATATCGAGCATATTGTATGTATGTTATTGAAATGCTTGGTATGTGTGGGATCTGACTATCTAGTTGTTTATCCTTAGTAGCCTCTCTTACCGGGAAATGTCTCCTAGTGTTTCCACTGAGCCATGGTAGCTTGCTACTGCTCCGGAATGCTTAGGCTGGCCGGCATGTGTCCTTCTTCGTTCCTGTGTCTGTCCCTTCGGGGAAATGTCACGCGATGAATACCGGAGTCCTGTTAGCCCGCTACAGCCCGGTTCACCGGAGTCCTGCTAGCCCAGTGCTACAGCCTGGATTCACTCGCTGATGACCGACATGTTCGATGTTGCGTCATGGATGCCTGTTCCTGTAAGTTTGTGCCACTTTGGGTTTACGACTAGCCATGTCAGCCCGGGCTCCTTATCATATGGATGCTAGCGACACTATCATATATGTGTGCCAAAAGACGCAAACGGTCCCGGGCAAAGGTAAGGCGACACAAGTGGGGATACCGTGTGTGAGGCCGCAAAGTGATATGAGGTGTTACATGCTAGATCGATGTGGCATTGAGTCGGGGTCCTGACAGCTTTGGTATCAGAGCTTGACTGCCTGTAGGATTACCAAGCCAAACTGGTCGAAGTTGAGTCTAGAAATTCTTTAGTTAGATAAGGGAATTGATTGTGGGATGGAACGTAAGGCTCTTTTTACTCCTTATACCTTATGCCCTTCTGATCTGAGCCATATTATCTTTCCTACGAGGTTAAAGAATTAGGATTTCTCTTCTTTCTATTAGGATCACGTGTTACCAATCCGTAGACTCATATTATTTTTGGATTTAAGCCTCGATTCAGTTCCCACTACTTCCGTATGATAATTTTTGATCTCGAAACCTTGATATTGTGCTTCTAAGTGGTTATGCCACCATATTGGCAGCATCTCTCAAATCTTTTCGAGCATTTACAGCCGTTATGCTGTCCGAGTCATCGCAGGTTTCTAAACAATCTGATGCACTTGCAAAATCCTTTCCCTTCCCGATGTTTTTTTGGGCCAGATTAAGCACACTAAACGCTGTGTTGAGGTACTTCATTGCCTCGGTATATATGTTGGAGATATTATTATGACCCTAGGTGTCTTAGGGGATCATTTAGTAATCTAGCCATGATTTGTGTCCTAGTGTGATGATTCTGGCCACCATTCTCAAAAGCATCCTGTGATGCAATCTAGTTAGTAGGTATTCTACTCCTGGGTTTTTGAACCCGAGATTCACCCCACTTACTTCATGTTTATAGTGTTGCTAGTTCCTTTAGGAAATTAGTAACCTTTGCATTAGTCCTCGAGGTCCGTGGTATTCCCTTCTTCCAAATACTATGAACCACTTATGGCAGTAGTTTGTTGGATCAAAAGATCATAACAGGAGTGCTCTCGATGGGTTATCTATTTTATATTGCGACCCTGCCAGTCCTACCTCTCTGCATGGATTACCCGGAAGAAACTTGTTGAACTTGGTTCGACATACTAATCTATGCATCCACAACTTAGAAAACCGTATGTTCCTTTGAGTTGTCCCTCTTTAGTTGTCCTCTGACCCTCGTCTATCAATCGATAGTCAAGAGTATGTGTGCATTCGTTCATTGATGTCTATTACTCTTGTGGTCCGTCAAGCCATTCTATTCCAGAATGACTAGGAGAAACAAACTCCAGTACCTCATCCATATCTAGGATTGGGTCAAAGTAGTCATACTCCGCAAATCAAAATACTAATCCAGTTTTTGTTCTGTTCCACCTTGGAGTATTACCATCTTTATATCAAGGATATCATGGGAATTGCACACCATCCTATGAACTCTTGATACAGTGATACTCTCTCCATCATTATTCATTTCTCGGTTCCTGTGTTGTTGCAACCGGAATGCCGACAAGTGAATTGTTATGTGTGAAATCAATACTCCTAGCAACCTTGTTGCTTGGTAGTTAAAGGACAATAATTTCATTCTTAGTGTGTTGGTTCTTGAATCATCATTCTAAGACTGAATGTGCTACCTAGTCCTTATTTTCGGTGCACCCTTCGATGAATGAGTTAGGATTATTCCAAATCCCTCGCTCTTTGATCATATCGTCTTGCCCTAAAAAGCAAGATTGTTCTCGAGCTTAGTAACATGTCGATGGTTTGTGATTTTCCGAATATCTTCTCGGAAGTATTACCAGGTTGTCACCTGACCGCCATGTTGAGACCGTGATCATGTTGGTTTTCCTCCAAACCACCCATTCTCCAAGAATATGTGTTGGATACCCCTGAGCTAGTTGTTTAAGCTGAACAACAACTTGGAGAGTTGGAAGATAAAAGCTTGTCCGACTTAGTTCATTTTCAGGGATATCTTGTATGTGTGTTGAAGAAAGTTGATATTTTCATCGACTGACCCTCGTGATCAGTTAATGGACCTATCATTTTATCCAACCTTTGATTTGAGTATGGGCTATCATCAAATCAGACTAGAACCAACGATATTCGTAATGTTGTCTCACTCGTGGTTGATCCCTCGAGCATACACCATTATATCTTTTGGGTCTGACCAATGCTATCACTTGTTCACATAATTATGGAACTCCATCCTCATGGAAACCTGGATGAATTGTTGTTGATCCCATCGACAACATCCTTATCTCCTCCATGATTCTGTTGGACATTAAGCTAGTGTTGGAAACTTTGTAAACAATGCCTTCAAGTTCCGTCCCTGAGGTATATGTTTGGATGAGTGCAGTGACTTCCTCTAATTCACGTGTATCTGATGTATGTTGACGCCGTGAATTCGAGAAAGTTTGTTTTTGCGTCCTTTGGAATCATCCCAAGTCAGTCACGCATGTGCGAAGTACTCTATGGTTTGATAGGTTGGCCGCCTCCATTCTATATGTGTTTCCTAGCACACCAAGCCACTAACTGATTTGTTCCAGGAAAAGGAATTCCTTCATAAGAGCTAATCATATGACTTATGCAAGGACTTCGTTATCCGCAATGATGGTTCCCCACCGGAACTCGGTAGTGTTTTATTATAAGACTACTACGTGGTCATGCTTGTCTGCGACATCATGTTCACATGTATGTAGCAGAAACGGCTCATGTTTTGGAGTTTGCTACCGTAGTTCATTCCCCGAGATTCTCGCAATGCCGTCTCGTCGATTTGTGTTGCAAACTTTCTTTTTTCTTCTAGACGCGATGAGTCTGGAATATCCTGACACCAGCCAGATCTGAATCTCAGGCAGATATGATGGTTGGAACGTGTCCCAAGAATTATAATATTGGTCTCTCTATAACCCGATAAGTGGATGTCGTGGCTAACACACCCAGCCAGAAAACCTATTATTGTAGTATCTTGTTTGAGGAAGTTGGCCACCTCCCCATAAGGATTTCGTATGATCTACTCCCTAGTTGTTCCTTATGGATTTTTGTGTTCCCGAAGTCCGATCTTTTACTTGATGTTCTAGATATCAAACCATATCTATGAATGGGATACACTAGCACATCAAGGAGAACATTAGAAGCGGAGTGCTAAATGTCTCGGTCGATTATCCAGATCTTGCGACCTTGGCATTACTAAGGTGAAATCTGAGAAGGTGTTATCTTCCTTTGCATCTACATCTTCCACCGGTATTCATCATGGTAGTATGATGTGCTGCCAGGATCCTTGCTTCGGAAATTCGTAAAACCATGATGAATATGGAAATGCTCAAGTTCTTGAGAGCATGCGCAAGCGCTAGGTGTTATCATCGACACTAACTGGGATTGCTCTCAGTTTCCTCGGTTATTCTATAAATTTTCAACAGTAGACTCACTCTCTACTGATTGAGCTCCCCCCCAGTTACTAGCATCATTCCCAGCATTTGCAATTTTTCTCCCAGCTTGCACCGTCATTGTGCCATCCTACCTTGGGTCCCATCCATCTCCGATGATAAGCAAAATCAACCCTTGTGTTGTCTTCAACAAGGTAATCCACATCATCCATACTAGTCCAAGTATGCCATTCTACCGAACTCCTCCAGACGATCGCTTGAGATTGCCCATGCTGGTATAGAGAGTTTCAATGGTCTCTGAATCAAAGGTAATTCTTTTTGCCACCTAAGGGGATATATCTACGAGTCACCATCCCTAAGGTGTCTCGTTGTGGTATCATGGCAACTCAACTCCTCACTACGTTGACAACCGTTCACCACCCTCTTAAGAGTGGAATTGTTGCCTACCTAGTGAACCTTCGTCATCCGTCTCACTCCATCCCTTCAGATGTATGCTTCGTGTCTCAGCTCGAGAGATGTTGCTATGTCTCATTCCATGAGTTGATCCTAAGTTGTTCGACCTTTGATAAGGTCGATCCTTCTAGAGTCTTTCTTTCCCTCTCGTTGTCATGTTAGTTGGAGTTCTCAGAGCAAGACGGCGAGACAAAGATGGTGATTGAATCAACGTTCATTTGAAGTGCAACCTGGATCGTGAAGATTGCGTTAGTTGCGTTCCCCCTTCATCTTACCCTACACTTAAATCTCGGGACGATATTCTTGTTTAGTGGGGGTGAGTCACATCCCTAGCTCTAGTCTGCTCTGGGTTAGCTAGTCTTGTGTTGCATCATGTTTAAATTTCTCTTAAACCTGAAATGGGGATGGCAGGAACCCCAGCACCACATAATGCAACTAGGATCAAAATGAAAATATTTTCAATAAACCCAAAATGTCCCTAAGAAATGTTCATGATCTCTGGTTTAGGTGAAAACCTCTGCCAAAAATGATGAACATATTTTTAGGTCATTTCTAGATTTTTGAATTAACTCATATTGTATTTGAATTGGGGCATTTAAATCCCATAAATATTTTAAATGCCCTAATAATTCTGAAATTAGTTGAGGCCTGTTGGGAATAATTCCAACAGTGCACAAAAATATTTTCAGGAGTTTTAAAAATGGTTTAGTATTTTTACTAAATCAAAACAAAACAAAACAAAATAGAAAACATAAATAGATTGAAAGAGAGAGAGAGAAGCCCACCTGGCCTCACCTGTGCTGGCCCAGCCCACCTGGCCTGGTGCCAGTCATCCCCAACCTCTGCCAGTAGGCAGAGGAGGGACAACGCACGGTGCGTGCGCGGGCGCCACGCCACCAGGCTGCGTGCCTGCGTCGCCTGCCACCGCGACGCCTCGCGCCTTCTCCTCGGTGCCGCCTCGATGCCCTGGAAGTCCCCTCGCTCCTCTCCCTCACTCTCTGCCGTTCCCAGCGCCACTGCCTCGCCTCCCCACTGTGTCCATCGGCTCCGCCACATCGCCCTGGAGCTCCAAGCCAATGGAGGCAAGCCCGGAAGCCCTGGAACGTCGCCAGCATCATCGTCTTCACCGTCGGGCACCGGAGATCGTCGCCGCCGATTCATCGTCCACAGGGCCTCCTCCGCCTTTCCCCTCTCTTTCCCGAGTCATTTTCGCCTCGTAGCCGCCGCCGCCATTAAGGCCGAAGCTCACCTCCGCCCAAGCTCATCGCCAACGCAGCTCCGGTGACCTTAGGGTCCCGTACGTGTATCCTTGAGTTCGTGAGCGCCCGTGGGTTCGTCAAGTGCAAGCCGTTGCTCGATTTGACGGTTGTGGCCCTGTTTCCGTCCCCTTCCAAGCTCCGGTCACCGCGGTTGTCGCCGTCGCCGTCGTTTCCGACCTCCCCGCACCCAACCACCTGCACCACTGGATGCGGCACACATTCAGCTCTCTGTAGAGCCAAGCCGCATGCCCAGCCAACACCCGTAGCCCGATTCCGGCGCGCCTCCGCCGCGCTGGATGGTCGCCGCCGGCCATACTCCGGCGAAGCTGACGTGCCACGTCATTAGCGGCTAATCACCCGCTAATACCGCCACTAACTAACCCCCTAGCTCACTTACGGACGGCCCCATAGCACTTAATTAACCTAGATTAATTTCTGACTAAGATTAGATTAACTCCAGTGGGCCATGGCTGTCAGGTTTGACCTGCCCAGTCATCTTTGACCTGGCCCCATTGGTCAGCCTCTGTTCCTGCCATGTTACACTGACATGCGGGACCAACGCATCAGGTTTGACCCGGGGCAGCCCGTTGACCTGCTGACGTCAGCATGGTGTCATGCTGGCGCAGTAAACTATTTTCTGGTTTTAGTCTAATTTAAAATAACCAGGAAATTCCAGAAAATAGTATAAACTTCTAAAAATCATATAAATCAACCGTAACTCCAACTGAAACAAATTATATATGAAAAATGATCAGAAAAATCCAATCTATCCATCTGTACCAATTTCATGCATGTTAGAACAACTTATGACTACTGTTTAGGACAATTCAATTAAATGGCATTTAAACCTTCACATATGGAGTTTGAATTTGAACCTAGGGTTCAAACCAACTTCATTTGAATTGTTGCTAGTTCCATTAGCTCAAACCACAGCATATTGCCATGTCATGATCATGCATCATATTGTTGCATTGCATTGATTGTGTTCTTCCTTGTTTGCCGGTAATTGTTCCTTCTCGATAGACGTGTACCGACGATGTGATCGATGAAACCGATGAAGAACTATACTATCTTCAGAAGTGCCAGGCAAGCAAAACCCCCTTGTTCATTCCGATACAATCCCACTCTCTCGCTCCTGCTCTCTTTTACTGCATTAGGACAACAATGATTCATCTGTTACTTGCTACGGTAGCTGAACCCCTTTATCCTCTGCATGACCTGTCATTGCCACAGTAAATAGATGAAACACACTAGCATGAGTAGGAGTTGTTTGAGCCCTGATGTGCCTACTCATTCATGCTTGTTTGTCATGCCTGCTATTGCTTAGAGTTGTGGCAGGTCTGATTCATCGGGGATGAATTGGAGGTGTGTAAACATGTCCTACTGTGTGTGAACTAAGTGTGTGAACACGATTTGGTAAAGGTAGCGGTGAGAGGCCATGTAGGAGTACATGGTGGGTTGTCTCATTGCAGCCGTCCTCAGGAACTGAGTTCTGTGTTTGTGATCCATGATCAGTTACTACCACACATTGGGATCCGGGCACTCCAAGCTCTCTCGACTTATTAACTAACTTGATCTCTGTCCAGGAGTTGCAACTAGTTTCTGGTGTTTGTAGGTAGTGTTAGTAGTCTACCAAGTGGCACCCAGTACAGGTGGGCTTAGGACAGACTAGGCACAGTGCCCCGGTGTACCAAGTAGCACCCGGATGGTGGGCTTGGTAACCCTGCACACATCGTTTGGGGCCGTGAGCGACACCCCGGCCGGATCTCCTTGCGAATGGAACCCGAATAGGCGATAAACCTGGACGAGAGACTTGTGTGGTTAGTCAGGTCGTGGCCGACACCCTCGCTGGGCTTCCGCTTGAGGGTTGCCGAGTACATGTCGTGTAAACGGCGATAAGTGGTGAGAGCGTGTGTGAAGAAGTACACCCCTGCATGGTTAATATGATCTATTCGAATAGCCGTGTCCACGGTAAAGGACTTCTGGGTTGCCTGTACAGTTCATAGACAAGTGAAAGTGGATACTCTAAAATACGCAAGATAAGTGTGAGTGCTATGGATGGCGTTCTCGTAGGGAGACGGCAGCAGATCCATAGTGGTGTATTGATATGGTGAATATGTGGACTCGTGTGCGCCACCTCAAAAGAGTTACTTGCAGTCATAGTTTAGGATAGCCACTGAGTCAAAGCTGGCTTGCTGCAGTTAAACCCCACCATCCCCTTGTTGATAATGATGCATATGTAGTTAGATCTGATGTAAGTCTTGCTGGGTACATTTGTAGTCACGTTGCTTAATTTATGTTTTTGCAGAGAGACTTCAGTCTTGCTAGTAGTACCGCGTGGACTTCGATGTTTAGCTTGTTACCTCAGCTACGATCTTGTGCCCTCGGCAGGATCTGGTAGATAGTCAGGCTTCTCAGCCTTTTTCATTTGTAGATGTCTGTATTCAGACATGTTAAGCTTCCGCTTGTGCTTGACTTGTGTGCTCTGAATGTTGGGTCATGAGACCCATGTTTGTAATATCTCGCTCCTCGGAGCCTATTGAATAAATACTTGAGTTGTAGAGTCATGTTGTGATGCCATGTTGTATTTGCACATATCGAGCATATTGTGTGTATGTTATTGAAATGCTTGGTATGTGTGGGATCTGACTATCTAGTTGTTTATCCTTAGTAGCCTCTCTTACCGGGAAATGTCTCCTAATGTTTCCACTGAGCCATGGTAGCTTGCTACTGCTCCGGAACGCTTAGGCTGGCCGGCATGTGTCCTTCTTCGTTCCTGTGTCTGTCCCTTCGTGGAAATGTCACGCGATGAATACCGGAGTCCTGTTAGCCCGCTACAGCCCAGTTCACCGGAGTCTTGCTAGCCCAGTGCTACAGCCTGGATTCACTCGTTCATGACCGACACGTTCGATGTTGGGTCATGGATGCCTGTCCCTGTAAGTTTGTGCCACTTTGGGTTTACGACTAGCCATGTCAGCCCGGGCTCCTTATCATATGGATGCTAGCGACACTATCATATACGTGTGCCAAAAGACGCAAACGGTCCCGGGCAAAGGTAAGGCGACACCCGTGGGGATACCGTGCGTGAGGCCGCAAAGTGATATGAGGTGTTACATGCTAGATTGATGTGGCATTGAGTCGGGGTCCTGACACCTAGTTGGAACATCAGCTGCTCGAGCATACAAAACAGAATTTCATTTTAAGGTTTGGAGTTTGGCACATACAAATTTACTTGGAACGTCAGGTAGATACCGCATATAGGAAGGTATGGTGGACTCATATGGAACAACTTTGGCGTTTAAGGAGTTTGGATGCACAAGCAGTATTCCCGCTTAGTACGGGTGAAGGCTAGCAAAAGACTGGGAAGCGACCAACTAAGAGAGCGACAACAGTCATGAACATGCATTAAAATTAATTCACACCGAGTACAATCATGAGTAGGATATAATCTACCATGAACATAAATATCATGAAGGCTATGTTGATTTTTTTCAACTACATGCGTGAACATGTGCCAAGTCGAGTCACTCAATTCATTCAAAGGAGGATACCATCCCATCATACCACATCACAATCATTTTAGTAGCAAGTTGGCACGCAATGTAAACAATTATAACTCATAGCTAATCAAGCATGGCACAAGGAACTATAATCTCTAAATGTCATTGCAAATATGTTTACTTCATAATAATATGAATCAGGAACGATGAACTCATCATATTTACAAAAACAGGAGAGGTCGAGTTCATACCAGCTTTTCTCAGCTCAATCAGTCCATCATATATCGTCATTATTGCCTTTCACTTGCACGACCGAACGATGTGTATAATAATAATAGTGCACGTGCATTGGACTAAGCTGGAATCTGCAAGCATTCAACTCAAGAGATAAGACAAGGTAATATGGGCTCTTAGTTAAATATACAATTATGCATAAGAGAGCCACTAAACATTTTCAATATGGTCTTCTACTCTCGACCCCCAAAGGAAAGAAAAGAAAATAAAACTATTTACACGGGAAAGCTCCCAACAAGCAAGAAGAAGAACCAGAAATCTTTTTGGGTTTTCATTTTAATTCTACCACAAGCATGGAAATTAAACTAACTATTTTTTTTAGTTTTTCTTAAAGTTTATCAAGCACACGAGAAGAAGGCTAGAAAAAGGAAATTAAACTAGCATGGATAATACAATGAAAGAGTATGAGCACCGACAGCTAGAATAGTGTGTGAACATGAATGTAAAGTCGGTGAGAAATACGTACTGCCCCAAGCTTAGGCTTTTGGCCTAAGTTGGTTTACTACCAAGGACCGCGGCTACTCTCCCTGGTGTACTGAGGGGTGTAATGAGGATACCACTGGCTGGCCATCTCCTCCGGATCCCACTTTTAAGATGATGCATGATAAGGGTCCAGTGAAGGTTCCGGCTCAAGCTCAGGCTCTGGAGTGGATGCTTGGCCTCGGTGAGTGTACACCGCCTCCGGCGTGACAAGATAATTAACTGTAGTCAAATCAAACAACAGAGGTGCATGCAGAATAATAGTCTCATTGTGTTTTTTATTAAATCTCAGGTTATACTAATGCGCTACCATGCTCCTGTAATCTAAAATGTAAGGCGGCAATATTGTCTCCTCTTTTTCATGGTGCCTAATCGGTATCTCAAAATGTTTAGCAAGACGTGCATCATAGACACCTCCAAAGATGGGGCCCTTTGTACGGTTCAGGCTTAGACGTTTAGCAATAACGACACCCATACTAAAACTATTATCACTAAACAAGGCATGGAGAAGAATAATAATATCAGGAACATTGAAGTTTCCACTATTTCCATGACCAATTAAGCATCGACTAGCAAATATGGCAAAGTAGCGTAAAACAGCAAAGTGTATGCTAGAGATTCTCGCATCGGAACCCTTCTTTGGATCCCCTACAGTGATAGTGTTAACAAAGCCATCCACATCTTTACGATGTGGTTCATCTAATTTACCCTCAAAGGGTATTCTACATACCGCGCAAAAATTCCGTAAAGACATTTCCTTGAATTCATCATATAAATGGAACGATACTGAAGGATGTGATTTCTTAGGATAGTAATAAAAGTTTTGCATGAAAGTATTGGTGAGTAAGAGATGTTGATCGATCCGGTTGTGGAGGAAGTCGGTGAGGCCTGCATTTTCAATCAAAGAATAAAAGTCTTCATAAATCCCGGCTACTCTCAAAAAATTATCGCATGGCAATTCACATGGCCGTACTTCCGCTATGCGAGGAAGATTATACTTGGCCTTTTCCTTCTCTTTAGCTTGTTTTTCCTAGGAGCCTTGGCTAGAAGAGCCCCTCAAAATCTCCTTAACATTTTCTGAAAATTTCTGAAATTTTAGTAACTTCAAAATAAAAGTGAATAAAACTAAACAAGATTGGTAGCAACTATTCCTACAAGTGCCTAGAGCCTATATCATGCATTAGAATTGCTTGGGACCTCATAAATTTAACATGCAAGCTCAAGAACAGGGTCACCTATGCACCAAAAATTTGCAATGAATAAAGCACTAGAACAAAAACTAATTGGACCAATGGAGGAGTCACATACCAAGCAACAATCTCCCAAAGCAGTTTTGTGAATGGAGCTTTGAGCAAGGAGATCGAAAATCGCAGCAAAATGAGCTAGAACTCGTGCTTGAGCTGGATGAGGATTTTTTTGGGAAGAAGATGGAGTGTGTGGGTGCAGGAATAAGTGGAGGGGGCCACCGTGGGCCCACGAGATAGGGGGTGCGCCCAGGGGGTGTGGGCACGCCCTCCACCCTCGTGGCGTGGCGCTTACACCTCCTACAGTGTTTTCAGTGCCTAAAATCCTCAAATATTCCATAAAAATCGTACTAAATTTGCAGGGCATTTGGAGCACTTTTATTTTCGGGATATTTTTTATTGCACGGATAATTCAGAAAACAGACATATAATACTGTTTTTGCTTTATTTATTCTAAATAACAGAAAGTAAAAAGAGGGTACAGAAGGTTGTGCCTTCTAGTTTCATCCATCTCATGATCATCTAAATGAGTCCACTAACAAGTTTGATCTAGTCTTGTTAACAAGCTCCTTCCGAATAACATGGAACCGGAGAAATTTCGAATAACACTAGGTTAGCTCAACGGGGATATTAACATCCCCAACAATAAGAATATCATAGTTTTTCTTGACAGTAGGAAGAGGAAATTCAAAACCTCCATTAATGATAGTTGGACTTTTTCCAATACAATTGATGCTATGAACTTGAGGTTGTTTCCTCGGAAAGTGTACCATATGCTCATTACCATTAACATGAAAAGTGACATTTCCTTTGTTGCAATCAATAACAGCCCCTGGAGTATTCAAAAAGGGTCTACCAAGGATAGCCGACATACTATCGTCCTCGGGAATATCAAGAATAACAAAGTTCCTTAAGATAGTGACATTTGCAACCATAATAGGCACATCCTCACAAATACCGACAGGTATAGCAGTTGATTTATCAGCCATTTGCAAAGATATTTTAGTAGGTGTCAACTTATTCAATTCAAGTCTACGATATAAAGAGAGAGGCATAACACTAACACCAGCTCCAAGATCACATAAAGCAATTTTAACATAGTTTCTTTTAATGGAGCATGGTATAGTTGGTACCCCAGGGTCTCCAAGTTTCTTTGGTATTCCACCCTTAAAAGTGTAATTAGCAAGCATGGTGGAAATCTCAGCTTCCGATATCTTTCTTTTGTTTGTAATGATATCCTTCATATACTTAGCATAAGGATTCACTTTAAGCATATCAGTTAAGCGGATACGTAAGAAGATAGGTCTAATAATTTCAGCAAAGCTCTCAAAATCCTCATCATCCTTTGTCTTGGATGGTTTGGGAGGAAAGGGCATGGGTTTCTGAACCCATGGTTCTCTTTCCCTACCGTGCTTCCTAGCAACAAAGTCTCTCTTATCATAACGTTGATTCTTTGATCGTGGGTTATCAAGATCAACAGCGGGTTCAATCTCTACATCATTATTTTTTCTAGGTTGAGCATCAACATGAACATTATCATTAACATTATCACTAGGTTCATGTTCATCACCTGATTGTGTTTCAGCATCAGAAATAGAAATATCATTGGGATTCTTAGGTGTGTCTACAACAGGTTCACTAGAAGCATGCAAAGTCCTATCGTTTTTCTTTTTATTTCTAGAAGAAATAGGCGCCTCTAAATTATTTCTTTGAGAATCCTGCTCAATTCTCTTAGGGTGGCCTTCAGGATACAAAGGTTCCTGAGTCATTCTACCAGTTCTAGTAGCCACTCTAACAGCAAAGTCATGTTTATTATTTAATTTGTAACATCCCAGATTTTCAATTTGGAATGTTATACATTAGATCATCATTGCATATCATATTTTATTGCATTTTGGCTTGATCCAGAAATTCTACGCAACTCAAGGACCCACAGAGAGAGTTGGGGATTTTGTTATTTTCATATTTGAGTTTTCTCAAATTTTGAAAATAGGATCATTTGATTTTATTTATTTTATCTTCAATTATTTCTATTATAAAAATATGAGAGAGGGAATAAAATGACTTTCCCAAAAATAAAGAAATATTGAGGATTTAATAATAAAATCAAATAAGATTTTATTTCGGTGTTTTTGGCTATTTTATTTGAATTTAGGAAAAATTGCACGTTTTTCAAAACTACATTTTAGGGCCAAGAAAATGTTCATCTCGTTCTAAATATTTTATTTAGATGGTGAATTTGTTTTGGTATTTTTAGATTTATATTTATTATTTTCTAGGTTTTATTTTCTGTTCGGCAGAATTGTTTTAAAAAAAACTCTCGCGCCCGACGGGGTGGAAGCCCAGCCGAGCCAGGCCGGCCCACCCCACGCCACTGCCTCCCCCCGCCGTCTCCCGCGCGGAGACCGTGACCGCCGCCGCCGTCGCCGTGACCGAGTCGGCCACGACTCCCCGCCCCTTCCCGCAAGCCACCGCCCCACCCCCTTAAAAGTCGACCCGGGCCTCCCCTGGAGCCCCAAGCCGGAGCCGCCCCCGCCGCCTTGCGCGGCTGCTGCCGCGCCGCCGTCGAGGTAGATGCCCACCGCCAGATCCACCGGACCCCGCCAGAGCCACTGGACCTCACCGGAGCCCGACGAGGTAGATGCCCACCGCCACCCCAGTTTTCTAAGAAAACCGATTGGGTTTCTTTTGAAAACTCTAGGTTTATTTTTTTAGATCGGTTTATTTTTTTAATTTTTTTTCAGTTTATTTATTTAGCGAGCGTTCGCTCGTTCAATTGTTTTAACGGACGAGTTCGCCATTTAGTTTCAGTTAACGAGCGTCCGTTCGTTAAACTGTTCGTCAGTTTTTCTTTTTCTCTGATTTTCCACGATTATTTGAGATCGCGATTTCTGATCCGAATTTTGAACTAGTATAACTTTTTGCTCGTTTAACAGAATCAGGCGATTCAAGCGCCTAGAGTTTCGTCTCGAAACCCTCTTTCCGTTTAACCAACTCCAACAAGTTTTTGTTTTGGTAAAATTTGACTTAGGTCCAGATTAGTAAATGAAGCTTGTTTCTTTCGCTGTTTGACTTTCGTTGCTTCGTTTGATTTGATTCTTTTTGCAAACTGGAGTTCATAAGTTGAACTTTCTAGCTAGATCTCTCATTTGAGTTTTACATGTGAATTAGATGAGTACTTATTGTATTCTTGTTTGATTGCGATAGAGTACCCGGAGTGCGCTGCTTGCTACTTTGAATCGCTAGGTTTCCCGGATCATCAGCAAGGCAAGTAACACTTTGATCACACCTCTTTGCTACCCAGTTTTATTGCATTAGATCAATCCTCAAACAATTGCATGGTTAGGATCTAATTAATATGTGGGTTGGGAAGTAGATGAGGTAGTACCTATTACCTGTTTTATTTGCAAACCCTTGGGAGTTACTTCTACGTTTGCTTATTATGCCATGCTATGGTAGTAGACGTGGATTGGGTGAGTGTATCCATTACAGATGTGAGATTGTTATTTAATGGTTTATTTAAGGTGGCAACTTTAACACACATCTGGATGGATTGAGGCACCTGGGTATTCCAGCGATTACCTGTTTTCTTTATGGACCGCCACCTAGGCTCAAAGGGATCATGAGATTATTCATGCTAGAAACTTCCGTGTGCAGCCACAAGCTACTATGGGCTCTAGCATAGTTGATTAAGTCGTGCGAACTCTTACAGTGGTAGACTAGCAGATGTAGGGGAAAGTAGGTGTAACTATCTACCCGATCGTAAGGTGCTAGCGCTTCTGAAAAACTATGTCTCGGTCATCCGTTTCTCAAACACCATGTAGTACGAGTAATCTAACGGAGGAGATCGAGTCTTGTGGGGAAAAGTGCACAAACCTCTGCAGAGTGTATAAACTAATCATGGTTAGTCGTGTCCCCGGTTATGGACGTTTCGAGTATCTAGTACTTGCATTATCATGTGAATCTCATCATGTTACTTTACTTCAATTTGTTGAGTTTAATGATGATGCCTAATTGGGATTGAGAGGATGTCTATCTTCTCAATGTTTAACAACCACCATGATAGTTAAATAAAAATTTATTCTTTTGAAGTAGGGAAAAATTGGTTTTATGCAAAACTGTAACCATAGAGCTTTCCACCAGCCATATATGCATGTAGTATAGCATATTTCTGTACATTACTCTCTATTTGTTACATTGCCAACATATTCCATGTGCTGACCCATTTTCGGGCTGCAACGTTCATGTTGCAGACTTTTCAGACGATGAGTAAGGTGCCTTAGGTTGTGGTTCTATACTCAGTGATGTCGTTGGAGTTGATGGACTCACTTGTCTTCCAAGCCTTCCGCTGTAATCATTATTAGATGGCCTTAGGCCATATTTATTATAATAGTTATCTTTTAAGTCATTCAAAGTAATAAGTGTGTGATTGCTACTCTATTATTAAGTCCTTCAAGTACTGTGCATGTCAGCATTACTGATCCAGGGATGACACTAAAGCACAGAGATCAGATTGTTTGAGGTCAGGTCGCTAGAAGATGGTATCAGAGCACACGCTGACTGTAGGACACGACCACTAAGCTAAAAGCCCTAGATCACTACTCACTCTTCTCATTTCTGTCTCCTCATCTTTTCTACTCTTTTAGGATGGCAGATGCAAGGAACAAGTTCACGCAACCGGATGAAGATACACCCTTTGGACGCCACTTGAAGGAAGTCACTAGATACCTGAACATCGGAGTACCAAGCTTCACCGGGACCTACAACGCCACTTTACCTGAAGAGGAGCGTTGGATGATTCAAGTTCAAGTTCCAGGAAGGACGTTCATGCCCGTTACTGAGCCCATAGAGTTTTCCTTCGATGCACAAACCTGGAGTCTAGGAAAGAGCATGGCGGCCCACATCATAATGGGACGCATTGGAGAAGTTTACCACAAGGAACTCAAGGATACTATTTACCAGATTTGTGGGTGCCGAGATGATCAATGGGAGATGATTAGCACTAGGAAGGATAGATCAATTGAAGCTTTCATCCAGGAGTTAAACCAGCACATTTGACGCTAGGAGAACCAGATGTGCCCAGGCATGATAGTTCTGAAGAAGGCTATGACCAAGATCATGGAACTGGAGGAAGAACTCAAGTATACACGCGATGGATATGAGGAGGAAATAGGAACACTCGTGGAGAAGAACGATGATCTGAAGAAGAAGCTAAAGGTATTCATGGGATTCCCCGCGACTGGAGGAGAAGATGATTGCACCTGTCCAGAGAACTACATCATCATCAACGACACCGACTCGGACCCAGACGATAGCGATGATTACTATGTTGATGAAGCTGGAGCAGAGATAGTGGAGTCTTCAACGGAGCAGTTTTTCTAGTCGACCACCATAACAGTAGTAGTATTCCCACATGAATCTAGTATAGTCCGAGCACTTTTGTAACGATAGTTAGACCATTGTATGCCCTTGTTTGATTGAATGAAGTGATATTGTTTGCATTCGTCTCATGTGCATATGGGTAGTGTTTTCTCTCTAGACCTCATTCTATTCTATATTCTCATTCTATTCTATGCCTCCAAGACGTGACAATGGATTTGATCCAACAGCAGAATGCGTTGATGCAGTTACTAGTCCAGAATCAGAATCAGGGTAAGAACAACAACAACGACAACCCACCACCTCGACCACCTATTGATCACTTAACCCGTTTCCTAGACTGAATCCGCCGGTGTTCTCCAGCAGCACCGAGCCGATAGTTGCAGATGATTGGCTCCGTAAGACCGGAAGGGAGTTGACCACTGCAGGATGCACAGATGTAGAAAAGGTGCATTTTGACGCACACCAGCTTGATGGACCCGCAGCATCATGGTGGGAGAATTTCACAGCCACTTATCCTATCGACACTGTCACATGGGATCAGTTTCAGCAGGCTTTCCGTACTGCCCATGTTTCAGCAGGAGCCATGGCCATGAAGAAGCATGAGTTTCGCAACTTGCGCCAAGGAGGATGTATTGTTGGCCAGTATGTGGATGACTTTAGTAAGTTAGCCCGTTATGCCCCAAATGACATTGCTATGGGTGCAGCTAAGCAGGAGAAGTTTCTGGAAGGACTAAATGATGAGATGAGCATGCAGTTAATGGTAGCAACTTTCAACAACTACCAGGAGTTGGTAGATCGTGCTCTCATGATTGAAGGGAAGCAGCAGCAGATTGACAACCACAAGAGGAAGTATGGACAAGGGAAGTACAATTCTGGAGCTCAGCAGAAGCCACGTTTTACCCCGAAATCGGGAGGACATTTTCAGCATACCCACGAAGGAGGGAGCTCGCATAACCATAGTGGCCCCAAGAATGGTAACGGGAATGGAGGAAGCAATGGCCAGAACCGTACCAACCCATCAACCCCAGCCAAGAGAGACCTGAGCCAAGTCACTTGCTATAAGTGTCAGAAGACTGGACATTATGCCAATGAATGTCCTGAAGCCCAGAATGGAAATGGCAATGGAAGCTCTGGGAAGAAGCCGAACCCTTTCAACAGGAGACAGGTGAACCACATTAACGTGGAGGAGGTTGAAGCCCAGCCAGATGCAGTAATAGGTAAGTTTTTGGTTAAGTCCTTTACTGCACTCGTTCTTTTTGATACTGGTGCATCACATTCATAAATATCAAGGGGATTTGAGGATAAGTATAAACTACCAACCAAGGTTCTTAGAACACCTATGTTAGTAAGCTCACCAGGAGCGGAGTATATGGCCAGTCGAGGATGTTTTCATGTGCCATTGAGTATAGGTAGGCATGTTTTCCCCTCAGACTTAATCATTCTGGAATCGCAAGGTTTGGATGTAATTCTGGGTATGGATTGGCTATCGATGTATGGAGGAAACATCGATTGCACTAGTAATTTAATTTTGCTTGCCACCCCAGAAGGAAGAAGGATTAAGTATGTATCACGACATGAGCCGAAGAGGACACAAGTAAATTCCTAATCAGGAGTTGTGCAGGAGGAAGTACCAGTGGTGA
The DNA here is from genome assembly GCF_018294505.1 of Triticum aestivum. Lineage (NCBI taxonomy): Eukaryota > Viridiplantae > Streptophyta > Magnoliopsida > Poales > Poaceae > Triticum > Triticum aestivum. The sequence goes on along the minus strand of NC_057801.1, from coordinate 319,154,814 downwards.
AGGATTTCCCTGATGTATTTCCAGAGGAGTTGCCAGGCATGCCACCGGATAGAGACATTGAGTTTTTGATTGAGCTTTTGCCAGGCACAGGGCCGATATCTAAGAGACCGTATATGATGACAGAACAAGAGTTGGAGGAAATTAAGAAGCACATTAAGGAGTTACTGGATAAAGGCTATATTCGCCCAAGTTCTTCACCTTGGGGATCTCTAGTGCTTCTAGTGGAGAAGAAGGATGGATCATTGAGGATGGTTGTTGATTATAAAGGATTGAATGAAGTGACAATAAAGAACAAGTACCCGTTGCCGATGATCAATGATCTGTTTGACCAATTGCAAGGAGCTAAAGTATTTTCCAAGATCGATCTGCGATCAGGATACCATCAGGTGAAGATTAGAGAGTAGGATATACCTAAGACGACTTTTACCACCAGGTACGGGTTGTATGAGTATACCATTATGTCATTTGGTCTGACTAATGCACCTACCTATTTCATGAACATGATGAACCAAGTGTTTATGGAGTTTCTGGATAAGTTTGTCGTGGTGTTCATTGATGATATTTTGGTATATTCAAAGAATGAAGAAGAGCATAAGGAGCATTTGCGTTTGGTACTGGAGAAGCTCAGAGAACATCAGTTATATGCCAAGTTCAGCAAATGTGAGTTTTGGTTCAAGTAAGTTGGATTCCTCGGGCATGTTATATCCGGAGAGGGAATAGCAGTAGATCCCACCAAAGTTGTCACTGTGACAAATTGGGTAGCACCAACGATAGTTGGAGAGATCCGGAGTTTTCTTGGACTCGCAGGATACTACCAGAGGTTGATTGAGAATTTCTCGAAGATTGCGAAGCCCATGACGGAGTTATTGAAGAAGGAGACCAAGTTCAAATGGACTGAGGAATGTGAGGCCAGTTTCCAGGAGTTGAAGAAACGTTTGGTTACATCACCAGTGTTGATTCTGCTAGATCAGCGCAAGGATTACGAGGTGTATTGTGATGCTTCACGTCGAGGACTTGGACCAGTGCTTATGCAGGAGGAAGAGTTGTTTCGTATGCCTCACGACAGCTTAAGCCCCATGAGTTGAATTATGCTACACATGACTTGGAGTTAGCAGCCGTAGTGCATGCATTGAAGACATGGAGACATTTTCTCATCGGAAACCATTGTGAGGTGTACACGGATCACAAGAGTTTGAAGTACATCTTTACGCAGAAGGAGTTGAATCTCAGGCAAAGGAGATGGTTGGAGCTCATCAAGGATTATGATATGAGATTGCATTATCACCCCGGAAAGGCTAACATAGTAGCTGACGCGTTGAGCCGCAAGAGCCATGTCAACACACTCTTGACCGGAGAGTTACCAAGGGAGTTAGCTGAGGATCTTCATGAGCTATGTTGGGAGATAGTTCCGAGAGGCTATGTAGCAGCATTGGAAATTCAATCTACCTTGATGGATAAGATCAGAGAAGCTCAGAAGACTGACAAGGAGATTGCCTCTATAAAGGGGAAAATGAGCAAAGGAAAAGCTAAGGTATTTCGTGAGGATGAGCACGATACCCTATGGTTTGAGGACCGCCTTTATGTGCCTAATGATCCGGAGATCAGGAAGTTGATTCTGCAGGAGGCCCATGATTCACCGTACTCGATTCACCCAGGAAATACCAAGATGTATTTGGATTTGAAAGACACATTCTGGTGGACTGGAATGAAGAAGGATATTGCGGAGTACGTAGCAGTTTGTGATGTATGTTAGAGAGTGAAGCCACAACATCAGAAGCAAGCAGGATTGTTACAACCATTGACGATACCTGAACGGAAGTGGGATAAGCTAGGCATGGATTTTATCATTGGATTCCCTAGGACTCGTTCAGGCTATCACTCGATTTGGGTTGTAGTTGATCGTTTGACGAAGGTAGCTCATTTCATCCCCGTGAAGATCACTTACAACAGTGCTAAGTTGTCTAAGATATACATGACCAGGATCGTATGTCTGCATGGAGTTCCGAGGAGCATTGTATCAGATAGAGGAACCCAGTTTACCTCAAAGTTCTAGAATCAATTGCACGAAACTTTGGGTACGAGGCTAGAGTTCAGTATAGCCTTTCATCCGCAGATAGATGGACCGACCGAGAGAGTCAATCAGATTTTGGAGGATATGCTGAGAGCTTGTGTGCTAGATTATGGATCTAGTTGGGACGACAATTTCCCATATGCAGAGTTCTCTTACAACAACGGTTATCAATCCAGTTTAAAGATGGCCCCTTTCAAAGCCTTGTACAGAAAGAGGTGCAGGACCCCTTTGTCGTGGGATGAAGTTGGAGATCGCCAATTGTTTGGACCAGATTTGATTAAGGAGTCTGAACAGAAGGTGAAGTTGATTCGCGATAGGCTCACGGTAGCCCAGTCTAGGCAGAAGAGCTACACAGATTCTAAACGCAAGGAGACAGTCTACGAAGTCGGAGACAGAGTTTATCTTCGTGTATCCCCGCTTCGAGGAGTTAAGCATTTTGGAGTTAAGGGAAAGTTAGCGCCACGTTTTGTGGGACCATACAAAGATTTGGAGCGTATGGGAGAAGTTGCTTACAAGTTGGAATTGCCCGAAGGATTGTCAGGAGTTCATGATGTGTTCCACGTTTCCCAGTTGAAGAAGTGCCACGCAGAGATGGCTGATATACCGCTAAGAGATACAATGCCGCTGGAAGCGATTCAATTGGATAGTGATTTAACTTACAAGGAGAAACCAGTCAAAATTCTCGAGTATGCCAGCCGAGTCACCCGCAACAAGGTTATCACGTTTTGTAAAGTTCACTGGAGCCACCACACCGAGGATGAAGCCACCTGGGAGCGAGAGGAAGATCTGCTGAAGGACCACCCTCACCTATTTTCTAGCCAACCCGAATCTAGAGGGCAAGATTCATCTTAAGGGAGGTAGGTTTGTAACATCCCAAATTTTCAATTTGGAATGTTATACATTAGTTCATCATTGCATATCATATTTTATTGCATTTTGGCTTGATCCAGAAATTCTACGCAACTCAAGGACCCACGGAGAGAGTTGGGGATTTCGTTATTTTCATATTTGAGTTTTCTCAAATTTTGAAAATAGGATAAGTTGATTTTATTTATTTTATCTTCAATTATTTCTATTATAAAAATATGAGAGAGGGAATAAAATGACTTTCCCAAAATAAAGAAATATTGATGATTTAATAATAAAATCAAATAAGATTTTATTTCGGAGTTTTTGGCTATTTTATTTGAATTTAGGAAAAATTGCACGTTTTTCAAAACTGCATTTTAGGGCCAAGAAAATGTTCATCTCGTTCTAAATATTTTATTTAGACGGTGAAAATTTGTTTTGGCATTTTTATATTTTTAGTTATTTTTTTCTAGGTTTTATTTTCTGTTCGGCGGAATTGTTTGAAAAAAAACTACTGTGCCCGACTGGGCCGAAGCCCAGCCGAGCCAGGCTGGCCCACCCCGCGCCACCGCCTCCCCGCCGCCGTCTCCCGCGCGGAGACCGCGACTGCCGCTGCCGTCGCCGTGACCGAGTCGGCCACGACTCCCCGCCCCCTCCCGCAAGCCACCGCCCCCCCCCCCCCCGTTAAAAGCTGACCCAGGCCCCCCTGGAGCCCCAAGCCGGAGCTGCCGCCGCCGCAAGCCGCCTGCCCCGCCGCCGCCGAGTCGCCTCCCGCCGCCGCCTGGAGCCCCGTCGCCCACCGGACCCCGCCGGAGCCGCCACACCTCACCGGAGCCCCGACGAGGTAGCCGGCCGCCGCCACCCCGGTTTTCTAAGAAAACCGATTCGGTTTCTTTTGAAAACCCTAGGTTTATTTTTTTAGACTGGTTTATTTTTTTATTTTTTTCCGGTTTATTTATTTAGCGAGCGTTCACTCGTTCGTTCGTTTTAACGGACGAGTTCGCCGTTCAGTTTCAGTTAACGAACGTCCGTTTGTTAAACTATTCGTTAGTTTTTCTTTTTCTCGGATTTTCCGCGATTATTTCAGGTCGCGATTTCTGCTCCGAATTTTGATCTAGTATAACTTTTCGCTCGTTTATCGGAATCAGGCGATTCAAACGCCTAGAGTTTCATCTCGAAACCCTCTTTCCGTTTAAACAACTAAAACAAGTTTTTGTTTCTGTAAAATTTGACTTAGGTCGAGATTAGTAAACGAAGCTTGTTTCTTTCGCCGTTTGACTTTCGTTGCTTCGTTTGATTTGATTCTTTTTGCAAATTGGAGTTCTTAAGTTGAACTTTCTGGTTAGATCTCTTATTTTTGTTTTACTTGTGCATTAGATGAGTACTTATTGTATTCTTGTTTGATTGCGATAGAGTACCCGGAGTGCGCCGCTTGCTACTTCGAATCGCTAGGTTTCACGGATCATCAGCAAGGCAAGTAACACTTTGATCATACCTCTTTATTACCCAGTTTTATTGCATTAGATCAATGCTCAAACAATTGCATGGTTAGGATCTGATTAATATGTGGGTTGGGAAGTACATGAGGTAGTAGCTATTACATGTTTTATTTTCAAACCCTTGGGAGTTACTTCTACGTTTGCTTATTATGCCATGCTATGCTAGTAGACGTGGATTGGGTGAGTGTATCCATGACAGATGTGAGATTGTTATTTAATGGTTTATTTAAGGTGGCAACTTTAACACACATCTGGGTGGATTGAGGCACCTGGGTATTCCAGCGATTGCCTATTTTCTTTATGGACCGCCACCCAGGCTCAAAGGGATCATGAGATTATTCATGCTAGAAACTTTCGTGTGCAACCGCAAGCTACTATGGGCTCTAGAATAGTTGATTAAGTCGTGCGAACTCTTAAGTGGTAGACTAGCAGATGTAGGGGAAAGTAGGTGTAACTGTCTACCTGATCGTAAGGTGCTAGCGCTTCTGAAAAACTATGTCTCGGTCATCCGTTTCTCAAACACCATGTAGTATGAGAAATCTAACGGAGGAGATCGAGTCTTGTGGGGAAAAGTTCGCAAACCTCTACAGATTGTATAAACTAATCATGGTTAGCCGTGTCCCTGGTTATGGATGTTTTGAGTATCTAGTACTTGGATTATCATGTGAATCTCGTTACTTTAATTCAATTTGTTGGGGTTAATGATGATGCCTAATTGGGATTGAGAGGATGTCTATCTTCTCAATGTTTAACAACCACCATGATAGTTAAATTAAAATTTATTCTTTTGAAGTAGGGTAAAATTGGCTTTATGCAAAACTCTAACCATAGAGCTTTCCACCAGCCATATATGCATGTAGTATAGCATATTTCTGTACATTACTCTCTACGTGTTACATTGCCAGCATATTCCATGTGCTGGCCCATTTTCGGGCTGCAACATTCATGTTGCAGACTTTTCAGACGACAAGTAAGGTGCCTGAGGTTGTGGTTCTATACTCAGTGATGCCGTTGGAGTTGATGGACTCACTTTTCTTCCAAGCCTTCCGTTGTTATCATTATTAGATGGCCTTAAGCCATATTTATTGTAATAGTTCTCTTTTGAGACATTCGATGTAATAAGTGTGTGATTGCTACTCTGTTATAAATCCTTCAAGTACTGTGCGTGTCAGCATTACTGATCCAGGGATGACCCTAAAGCACAGAGATCAGACTGTTTGAGGTCTGGTCGCTACATAATTCATCGAGCAAATCACTTTGAGCTTTAAGTACTTGCTCAGCTTGAGTGGTAACCATATAAGCATATTTGCTAATGAGTTTCAGTTCACCTTTAACTCTAGCCATATAATCATTCAAATGTCCTATCTCGAAAGCATTATTCTTTAATTCTCTACCAACACAAGCATTAAAACTTTCTTGTCTAGCCATAAAGTCATCAAATTCATCTAAGCATGGGCAATGAAATTTAGTAGAGGGGATTGCAACTTTATCATGTCTATAGAGAGAATTTACCTTTACTACTTGTGTCGAGTTATCAAGACAATGTGTTTCTTCAGCAGGCGGTATATTAAGACCATGTATTTCTTCAATAGGTGGTAAATTCTTAACATCTTCAGCTTTAATACCTTTTTCTGTCATCGATTTCTTTGCCTCTTGCATATCTTCAGGACTGAGAAATAGAACACCCCTCTTCTTAGGAGTGGGTTTAGGAGTAGGCTCAGGAGTTTGCTCAATTGGTTCAGGAATTGCCTCAGGAATTGGCTCAGGAAGAGTCCAATTATTTTCATTAGTCAACATATTATTCAAGAGTAATTCAGATTGGTCAACTGTTCTTTCCCTGAAAACACAACCAACACAAATATCCAAGTACTCCTTGCAAGCGTCGGTTAGTCCGTTGTAAAAGATATCAAGTATTTCATTTTTCTTAAGAGGATGATCAGGCAAAGCATTAAGTAATCGGAGAAGCCTCCCCCAAGCTTGTGGGAGACTCTCTTCTTTGATTTGCACAAAATTATATATTTCCCGCAATGCAGCTTGTTTCTTATGAGTAGGGAAATATTTAGCAAAGAAGTAATAAATCATATCCTGGGGACTACGCACACAACCAGGATCAAGAGAATTAAACCAAGTCTTAGCATCACCCTTTCATGAGAATGGAAATATCTTAAGGATATAATAATAGCGAGACATCTCATCATTAGTAAACAGGGTGGCTATATCATTTAACTTGGTAAGATGTGCCACAACAGTTTCAGATTCAAGGCCATAAAAAGGGTCAGATTCAACCAATGTAATAATCTTAGGATCAATAGAGAATTCATAATCCTTATCAGTAACACAAATAGGTGAAGTAGCAAAAGTAGGGTCAGGTTTCATTCTAGGATTAAGAGATTGCTACTTCCATTTAGCTAATAACTTCTTAAGATCATATCTATCTTTGCAAGCAAAGATAGCTCTAGCAGCTTCCTCATTCATAACATAATCCTCAGGAAGAACAGGTAATTCATAATCAGGGAGAGAACTTTCATCATCACTATCATCAATGATAGCATCTTCAATAATTTCATTCTCTCTAACCCTAGCAAGTTGTTCATCAAGAAATTCACCTAATGGCAAAGTAGTATCATGCACAGAAGTAGTTTCATCATAAGTACCATGCATAGCAGAAATGGCATCATCAATAACATGTGACATATCAGAATTCATAGTAGTAGCAGGTTTAGGTGTCGCAAGATTACTAATAACGGAAGGAGAATCTAGTGCAGAGCTAGATGGAAGTTCCTTACCTCTGCTCGTAGTTGAGGGCAAAATCTTAGTTCTTTCGTCTTTCAAGTTCCTCATAGTGATCAATAGATATAAATCCCAAGTGACTCAAAGAATAGAGCTATGCTCCCCAGCAATGGCGCCAGAAATTAGTCTTGATAACCCACAAGTGTAGGGGATCGCAACAACTTTCGAGGGTAGAGTATTCAACCCAAATTTATTGATTCGACACAAGGGGAGCAAAAGAATATTCTTAAGTATTAGCAGTTGAGTTGTCAATTCAACCACACCTGGATAACTTAGTATCTGCAGAAAAGTATTTAGTAGCAAAGTAGTATGATAGTAATGGTAACAGTGGCAAAACTAAAGATAAAGATAATAGTTTTGTAGTAATTGTAACAGTAGAAACGGAAAAGCAAATAAGTGAAACACAAGATGTGAAAAGCTCGTAGGCATTGGATCAGTGATGGATAATTATGTCAGATGTGATTCCTCATGTAATAGCTATAACATAGGGTGACACATAACTAGCTCCAATTCATCAATGTAATGTAGGCATGTATTCCGAATATAGTCATACGTGCTTATGGAAAAGAACTTGCATGACATCTTTTGTCCTACCCTCCCGTGGCAGCGGGGTCCTAGTGGAAACTAAGGGATATTAAGGCCTCCTTTTAATAGAGAATTGGAACAAAGCATTAGCACATAGTGAATACATGAACTCCTCAAACTACGGTCATCACCAAGAAGTATCCCGATTAAGATAGGATCAAGAACTCACATATATTCATGAAAACATAATATGTTCATATCTGAAATCATGGCACTCGGGCCCTAGTGACAAGCATTAACCATAGCAAAGTCATAGCAACATCAATCTCAGAACATAGTGGATACTAGGGATCAAACCGTAACAAAACTAACTTGATTACATGGTAAATCTCATCCAACCCATCACCGTCTAGTAATCCTATGACGGAATTACTCACGCACGGCGGTGAGCATCATGAAATTGGTGATGGAGGATGGTTGATGATGACGACGCCGACGAATCCCCCTCTCCGGAGCCCCGAACAGACTCCAGATCAGCCCTCCCAAGAGAGATTAGGGCTTGGCGGCGGCTCCGTATCGTAAAACGCGATGAAACTTTCTCTTAGAATTTTTTCTCCGTGAAATGGAATATATGGAGTTGGAGTTGAGGTCGGTGAAGCATCAGGGGGCCTACGAGACAGGGGGCGCCCCCGGGGGGAGGGCGCGCCCTCACCCTCGTGGACAGGGTGTGGGCCCCCTGGCCTTGATTCTTTCGCCAGTATTTTTTATATTTTCCAAAGCTTATCTCCGTGGATTTTCAGGTCATTCCAAGAACTTTTGTTTCCTGCACAATAAACAACACCATGGCAGTTCTGCTGAAAACAGCATCAGTTCAAGTTAGTTTCATTCAAATCATGCAATTTAGAGTCCAAAACAAGGGCAAAAGTGTTTGGAAAAGTAGATATGTTGGAGACGTATCAACCGCCGTCAGTTGAACAACCGATAAACCACCACCCATTGACTGGTATGATTCTAGGTCCTGGAATCATGAAGGCCAGCGCATTTCGTCTGCTACAACAAATCAAATTGGAGACCAAAAGGACAAAAATATACAATCATGTTCAGTGTATGTGTGGAATTAAGATTATTATAACAGTGACACATATCATAGACAGATAATTGCAGTGCCGAGGTCATAATCATACCCCAAGTCAAAAAATAAGCCAATGGCTTTCATATTCTAGCAGTATGTCATGGTTCAAACATCATGTAACAATGAGAGGAAAACATCTGTGACGGGGCCTACTCATATTCTACCATAGCACTTACTACTGTTCTCATATCAACTCTAAACAATAACATGCATTGAGGGAGTTCTGGACTAGGGGGTGTCCGGATAGCCGAACTATCATCATCGGCCGGACTCCAAGACTATGAAGATACAAGATTGAAGACTTCGTCCCGTGTCCGGATGGGACATTCCTTGGCGTGGAAGGCGAGCTTGGCGATACAAATATGTAGATTTCCTACCATTGTAACCGACTTTGTGTAACCCTAGACCTCTCCGGTTTCTATATAAACCGGATGGCTTTACTCCATAGGACGAACAACAATCATACCATAGGCTAGCTTCTAGGGTTTAGCCTCCTTGATCTCGTGGTAGATACACTCTTGTAACACACATCATCAATATTAATCAAGCAGGACGTAGGGTTTTACCTCCATCAAGAGGGCCCGAACCTGTGTAAAACATCGTGTCCCTTGTCTCCTGTTACCATCCGCCTAGACGCACAGTTCGGGACACCCTACCCGAGATCCGCCGGTTTTGACACCGACATTGGTGCTTTCATTGAGAGTTCCTCTGTGTCGTCACCGATAGGCTCGATGGCTTCTTCGACCATCATCAACGATGCAGTCCAGGGTGAGACCTTTCTTCCCGGACAGATCTTCGTATTCGTTGGCTTTGCACTGCGGGCCAATTCGCTTGGCCATTTGGAGCAGATCGAAAGATACGCCCCTGGCCGTCAGGTCAGATTTGGAAGTTTGAACTTCACGGCTGACATTCGTGGGGACTTGATCCTCGATGGATTCGAGCCACAGCCGAGCATGCTGCACTATCATGACGAGCACGATTTAGCTCTGCAGCCGGACAGTACCCTGGAGGCCGCACTCGAACCCGCTCCGATCTTCAATTCGGAGCCGGCTGCGCAGATCGAGGACTGATGGCTAGACACCGCCTCGGGAGCTGCAACCTCTACGGTGATAGAGCCGAACAATGACCTTGTCCCTCATGAAGCCCGTGACTCTGAGGCGCCGGACTCCTTGCCGGACTCCGAACCTCCCGCGCCCCCTCCGATCGAATCCGATTGGGCGCCGATCATGGATTTCACCACAGCGGACATCTTTCAACACTCACCTTTTGGCGACATCTTGACTTCGCTAAAGTATCTCTCGTTATCAGGAGAGCCCTGGCCGAACTGCGGTCAGGACGGTTGGGATGCGGATGATGAAGAAATTCAAAGCCCACCCACCACCCACTTGGTAGCCGCTGTCAACGATCTAACCGACATGCTAGACTACGACTCCGAAGACATCGACGGTATGGACGAAGATGCTGGAGACGACCAAGAACCAGCGCCTACGGGGCGCTGGAAAGCCACCTCATCAGATGACATATACATGGTGGATATCCCAAAGGATGGGAATGGCGAAGAAACAGCGGAGGATGACCCCTCCAAGAAGCAGCCCAAGCGCCGGCGTCAGCGGTGCCGCTCTAAATCCCGCCACAGCAAGAATGAAGACTCCGGCACTGGAGATAATAATACACCGGACAGTGCCGAAGACAACCCACTCCAGCAAGATGCAGTGCAGGAGGACGGAGACGCCAGCCCTCATGAGAGAGCGGTAGAAGAAGAGGTAGAGGATTATATGCCTCCCTCCGGAGACGAAGCAAGCCTCGACGACGATGTATTCGTCGTGCCTGAGGATCCCGTCGAACAAGAGCGTTTTAAACGCAGGCTTATGGCCACGGCGAACAGCCTCAAGAAAAAGCAGCAACAGCTTAGAGCTGATCAAGATCTGCTAGCCGACAGATGGACTGAAGTCCTCGCGGCCGAAGAGCATGAGCTCGAACGCCCCTCCAAAAGCTACCCTAAACGCAAGCTGCTCCCCCGATTAGAGGAGGAAGTGTATGAACCCGCATCACCAGGAGACAATACGGCTGAACGACCACCCCATGGTCGCGACAGAGAGGCCTCTAGGCCCTTCACTAGACCCGTACCCCGGCATCGCTCGAAAAGCACAAGGCCACAGGGGAACGCTCCGGACTTGCGAGATATATTGGAGGATAAGGCAAGACAATCAAGATCAATCTATGGATCGCATGGGCGCCCCATGGTACGTGACGACAGCCGTCGCGCCGGACACAGTAAGTCCGGCCGGGTCGAACAAAACAGACAAAGTTCTTCTGAGCTCTGTCGTGATATCGCCCAGTACAAAGGCGCCGCACACCCACTATGCTTCACAGATGAAGTAATGGATCATCAAATCCCCAAAGGGTTTAAATCCGTGAATATCGAATCTTACGATGGCACAACAGACCCCGCGGTTTGGATCGAAGACTATCTTCTTCACATCCACATGGCCCGCGGTGACGATCTTCACGCCATCTAATATCTCCCCCTCAAGCTTAAAGGACCAGGCCGACATTGGCTTAACAACTTGCCAGCAGAGTCAATTGGGAGTTGGGAAGACCTGGAAGCCGCATTCCTCGATAACTTCCAAGGCACGTATGTGCGACCACCAGACGCTGACGACCTAAGCCAGATAATTCAACAGCCAGACGAATCGGCCAGACAATTCTGGACACGGTTCTTAACCAAGAAAAACCAAATCGTCGACTGTCCGGATGCGGAGGCCCTCGCGGCCTTCAAGCATAACATCCGCGACGAGTGGCTTGCCCGGCACCTGGGACAGGAAAAGCCGAAATCCATGGCAGCCCTCACATCACTCATGACCCGCTTCTGCGCGGGTGATGATAGCTGGCTAGCACGTAGCAACAACCTCAGCAAAAATTCTGTTAGTCCGGATTTCAAGGACCAAAATGGCAGGTCGCGTCGTAACAAAAACAAGCGCCGCATCAACGGCGACAATAGTGAGGATACGGCAGTCAATGCCGGATTCAGAGGCTCCAAACCCGGTCAGCGGAAAAAGCCATTCAAAAGAACTGCTCCGGGTCCGTCCAATTTGGACCGAATACTCGACCGCTAGTGCCAGATACACGGCACCCCCGAAAAGCTAGCTAACCACACCAATAGGGACTGTTGGGTATTCAAACAGGCGGGCAAGTTAATTGCCGAAAACAATGACAAGGGGCTGCATAGCGATGACGAGGAAGAGACCCGACCGCCGAACAATAGAGGACAGAAGGGTTTCCCCCCACAGGTGCGGACGGTGAACATGATATACGCAACGCACATACCTAAAAGGGAGCGGAAGCATGCACTCAGGGATGTATACGCGATGGAGCCAGTCGCCCCGGAGTTCAATCCATGGTCCTCCTGCCCGATCACTTTTGACCGAAGGGACCACCCCACCAGCATCCGCCACGGTGGATTCGCCGCATTGGTCTTAGACCCAATCGTTGATGGATTTCACCTCACCAGAGTCCTGATGGACGGCGGTAGCAGCCTGAACGTGCTCTATCAGGATACAGTGCGCAAAATGGGCATAGACCCCTCAAGGATTAAACCTACCAAGACGACCTTTAAAGGCGTCATACCAGGTGTAGAAGCCAATTGTACAGGCTCAGTTACACTGGAAGTGGTCTTCGGATCCTCGGATAACTTCCAAAGCGACGAGTTAATCTTCGACATAATCCCGTTCCGCAGCGGCTATCATGCCTTGCTCGGACGTACCGCATTTGCAAAGTTCAACGCGGTGCCGCACTACGCATACCTCAAGCTCAAGATGCCAGGCCCTCGAGGAGTCATCACGGTCAACGGAAACACTGAACATTCTCTCTGAACGGAGGAACACACAGTGGCTCTCGCGGCAGAAGTACAATGCAGCCTCTTAAGGCAATTCTCGAGTCCGGCTGCTAATCGGCCGGACATAGCTAAGCGCGCCCGGAGTAACCTGCAACAAGACCACCTGGCACGTTCCGAGCACGCGTAGCAGTGCGGCCCCAACCCCAGCCCCTGCAAAACGTCAAAGCAGGTCCTTCGCGTACACCATTACACTCTGAACATACCATGGGCATGGGGAGAGGGGCACGACCACGATAAGCCCAGACTGTTTGTCAGAGGCCCTGTCCGGCAATAGACTTGCCGAACTCATGATGCAACAGCCAGGGAAGGATAAAGGCTACAACGAATATACAGGTGGTCTCCATTACGAGCATTTTTATACACCAATCTGCAGCCTACCCCTGGAGGGGGACATGTTTAACAGTCCCATCCCTTGCTTATCGCACTATTTGTATTGTTCTGCATTCATAGCAGCACTTATTGAATAAAACAATGCAGCACCTTTTTGCTTATAATTGCATTTCTTTTTCATACATATGTTCATTTACGACATGTTGCATCCGTACACTTTGGTACGGTTAAAACACACCAGTGGCTTATGTTTCCCGCATCATGGTGTGATAAGTCCGAACACTTTCACAAGTGCGGCACCCCGAACTTATAGCATTATATGCATCGGCTCCGAATCATGTCTTGGGTCAATAGTTGGGTTTGCCCGGCTCCCATGTTTTGGTACCTTACGTTCCGTTATATTGGCTAAGGTAGCACTGGGAGAACCACTGCGATTGCGCCCCAGTTGAGCTGGGTTAACGCCTTAGTGGAGAAAGCTAAAACTGACCGTCATGATGAGGCGAGAGCCGGTCGCTGTTCGAGAGTTTTTTGCGAGTCCTTAAAGACTTATGCCGCTTAGAGCGAGGAGCCGGATCTTGTCCGGCCCAGGCGTGGATAGCGCCCCAAATTTGGCCTTCCGAAGACTAGGGGCTTCGCCGAAATTTAAAATTATAGAATTCTATGGCTAAGTGAGAGTGTTCAAGCATTATAAGTACGGTTGCCTTGTTCGTTGTGTTGAGTGCCTCCCTAGATGGACCCAAAAATGGGAACAAGAGTGCTCAAGTTTATCCCGAACACCCCAGCACTCGTGGCATGGGGGCCGAAGCCGACGACTTGCCATCTCTCAGATTTGATAAACAGCCGCACAGAAGGTAATATTTTAAATTAACAAGCGTTGCTTAGCGCATGTGAACTAAGTTTTCAGCGCACAGGATAACAAAATGCGAGTCTACTCAAAATTTACATCTTTGGAGCACTCCCCCGCAATAGTGCGGGCGCCCTTCAGCACACTCTTATAATACATCTCGGGCGCGCGATGCTTCTTGCCCTCTGGTGGAGGGTCCGTCACAAGCTTCTGGGCATCCATCTTGCCCCAGTGCACCTTTGCGCGGGTAAGGGCCCGACGGGCACCCTCAACACAGGCGGAGTGCTTGATGACTTCAACCCACGGGCACGCATCCACCAGCCACCGCACCAGGCCGAAATAGCTCCCAGGCATGGCCTCCTTAGGCCACAGCCGAACTATGAGGCCCTTCATGGCCTATTCGGCCGCCTTGTGGAGCTCGACCAGCTGCTTCAGCTGGTCACTAAGGGGCACCGGATGTCCGCCTCAGCATACTGAGACCAGAAGACCTTCTCCGTCGAGCTTCCCTCCTCGGCCCGGTAGAATGCGGCAGCATCGGACACGCTGCGAGGAAGATCTGCGAACGCTCCTGGAGAGCTCCGAATTCGGGTAAGCAACAGGTAATTAACACTCACATGCTTACTTTGCATGAAAAATGCCTTACCCGCTGCTATTTTCTTCACTGCCTCAATCTCCTGGAGGGCCTTGTAGGCTTCGGCCTTAGCGGCTTTGGCACTCTGAAGAGCCGTTGCAAGCTCAGACTCTCAAGTCTTCGAGTCACGCTCCAGGCTCTCATGTTTTTTCACGAGATCCTGGAGCTCTTGCTCTACCTCCGCCACCCGCGCCTCCTGCTTCTCTTGCTCGGTGCGCTCCGCGGCCGCATTGCATTCGGCCGCGGCCACCGCCTCTTTCAGGGTCGCCACCTTGTTAGTGGCCCCTGCAATACCCATGTTATCCTTGTCATTCTTTTTGCAACCAATATCCTTTTCTGCAAGGTACAATTTGACTCAGGTGTTACTCACCTTCCTTGTCCTCGAGCTGTTGTGTCTCCTTGTCTCTTTGAGCTCGTCGCGCTAGGCTTAGGAGGATCGCGAGTAGGCAGGCTGGGAAGGTTGAGATCTCCGCACACACCCCAGAGTTCAAACTTCTCAAGGGTTTGCGGAACCCGTAATCCCATATTTGGCGTGCTAGGTAGGGGATTGTTGGAATCTTCTACCTCGACCACCAGATCGCGCCGCTGGCCCTGATGGCGGGTGCTCCCCCGCTGACCCGGCCGACGCGTGCTCCCGGAGAAGCGTCGGGGCTGCACTGCTTCACCCTCTCGCCACGGCGGGTGCAGTGGCCGTCCAAGTTCTGACCAGAGATGCCGCCACATTATGACGGCGCGGCGAATCCGGCCGCCTTTCTTCAAGCATACGAGTAGGCAGTCTGGGCGGCCGGCAGAGACGGCAAGGTGAAGGCGAACTGGCTCCCCATGGCCCTTGTGGGAGCACCACGCGCCTGGTTACTCAACCTGCCGGCGTCCTCGGTGGCCTCCTGGGAAGAGCTGCGCGACCTCTTCCTCACCCGCTAGGCGAGACCAGCGCCCCCGCACTACTGGAATCTGGCACTTTGCCATCTGCCATGGCAGATGGTAAAGGCATGGTCGGCGGATGGCAAACAGTTTGTCTAAAACCCTGCCAGTAAAGGCACTTTGCCATCTGCTGGCAGATGGCAAAGCCTCTTAACGGGGTTAGCCCCGTTAGAAGGCTAACGGCATACTTTCCCATCTGCCAGCAGATGGCAAAGGCTGCAGGCTCTTTGCCATGTGCCAGCAGATGGCAAAGGCTGCAGGCTGTTTGCCGTCTGCCAGCAGATAGCAAAGGCTGAATGCTTTGCCGTCTGCCAGCAGATGGCAAAGGCTGCATGCTTTGCCATCTGCTGGCAGATGGCAAAGAGCCCAAATAGGCCAGCCCAAATGTTACATGTAGATGACACGTGGCCTCTTTGCCATCTGCCAGCTGATGGCAAAGCTCTTTGCCATCTGCCAGCAGATGGCAAAGTGACTATATTGCCCCATTTAATTTTGGTTTTTCTTATATAAATTCACTTTCACAGAAATCAAACACAAATATATTTATATGACCAATATATCATATTCAACACATATTAACAATAGTCATGAACACATATGTATCCAACACATGTTACTAATAGTAGCAAGTTTCATCCATACATATACATAGTTTCATCAATATTACACAGTTTCATCCATAGGTAGCAAGTTTCACAAGGTCAAAACAAAAACTAAATACAAGCACTCCATCAACCCAAGCTTCCGTGATCTTAAGCAAATCTGTAAAATAGGAAAGAAGAAAGTTAGAAGAAGAAGACTAGAAGAAGAAGATTATTATGATGCAACTAAAATGTGAAGATTATTATGATGCAACTTATATCTGTAAAATAGGTCATTTTGGAGCTAAGTATGGTTATTATGTCATTTTTGAGCTAGCTAAGCATACTAAGTCATTTTGGTGTAAAACATGCTAAGGTCATTCTAGAGCTAAGTAAGTTTATTATGTCATTTTGGAGCTAGCTAAGCATGTGAAGTCATTTAGGAGCTAAAATATGTCATTTCTTAAGCATATTATGTCATTTTAGAGTTAGCTAAGCATATTAAGTCATTTTGGAGGAAAATATGCTAAGTATAGGTCATTTTAGAGCTATCCTAGGTTAAATAGGTCATTTTTAAGCTAGCTAAGCATATTAAGTCATTTTGGAGGAACAAATGCTAAGTATAGGTCATTTTAGAGCTATCCTAGGTAAAATATGTCATTTTGGAGCTAATTAAGCTTATTATATCATTTTGGAGCTAGCTAAGCATGTGAAGTCATTTAGGAGCTAAACTATGTCATTTCTTAAGCATATTATGTCATTTTAGACCTAGTTAAGCATGTTAACTAATTTTGGAGGAAAAGATTCTAAGTACAGGTCATTTTGAAGCTAGCTAAGCATATTAAGTCATTTTGGAAGAAAAAATGCTAAGTATAGGTCATTTTAGAGCTATCCTAGGTTAAATAGGTCATTTTGGAGCTAATTAAGCTTATTATGTAATTTTTGAGCTAGCTAAGCATATTAAGTCATTTTGGAGGAAAAAATGCTAAGTATAGGTCATTTTAGAGATAGCCTAGGTTGAATAGGTCATTTTGAAGCTAAGTAAGGTTATTATGTCATTTTGGAGCTAGCTAAGCATATGAAGTCATTTAGGACCTAAAATATGTCATTTCTTAAGCATACTATATCATTTTAGAGCTAGCTAAGCATATTAAGTCATTTTGGAGGAAAAGATTCTAAGTATAGGTCATTTTAGAGCTATCGTACGTTAAATAGGTCATTTTTAAGCTAGCTAAGCATATTAAGTCATTGTGGAGGAAAAATGCTAAGTATAGGTCATTTTAGAGCTATCCTAGGTTAAATATGTCATTTTGGAGCTAATTAAGCTTATTATGTCATTTTGGAGCTAGCTAAGCATGTGAAGTCATTTAGGAGCTAAACTATGTCATTTCTTAAGCATATTATGTCATTTTAGAGCTAGTTAAGCATATTAACTAATTTTGGAGGAAAAGATTCTAAGTCGAGGTCATTTTGAAGCTAGCTAAGGATAGTAAGTCATTTTGGAGGAAAAAATGCTAAGTATAGGTCATTTTAGAGCTATCCTAGGTTAAATAGGTCATTTTGGAGCTAATTAAGCTTATTATGTAATTTTTGAGCTAGCTAAGCATATTAAGTCATTTTGGAGGAAAAAATGCTAAGTATAGGTCATTTTAGAGCTAGCCTAGGTTGAATAGGTCATTTTGAAGCTAAGTAAGGTTATTATGTCATTTTGGAGCTAGCTAAGCATATGAAGTCATTTAGGACCTAAAATATGTCATTTCTTAAGCATATTATATCATTTTAGAGCTAGCTAAGCATATTAAGTCATTTTGGAGGAAAAGATGCTAAGTATAGGTCATTTTAGAGCTATCCTAGGTTAAATATGACATTTTTAAGCTAGCTAAGCATATTAAGTCATTTTGGAGGAAAAATGTAAGTATAGGTCATTTTAGAGCTATCCTAGGTTAAATATGTCATTTTGGAGCTAATTAAGCTTATTATGTCATTTTTGAGCTACTTAAGCATATTGAGTCATTTTGGAGGAAAAAATGCTAAGTATATGATTATGTCGCTAGTATCCATATGGCAGATAACCCGGGCCGACATGACTAGTCATAGAACCAAGGTGGCACAAACGTACAGGGACAGGCATACATGACCCAACAATGCACGTGTCGGTCATCAGCGAGTGCAACCAAGTCGTAGCAAGCTACAAGGACTTTGGTGATACACCACGTGACATTTCCTCGTAGGGACAGACACAGGAGCAAAGAAGGACAAATGCCGGTCAATCCATGTGTTCCGGAGCAGTAGCGAACTACCATGGCTCAGTGGAATCCATGTATGGAAGGCTACCAAAGGCACACGACTAGGTGTCGAATCCCACACATACAATGCATTTCAAACATACACACATTATGCACGATATGTGTAGATACAACATGGCATCACAACAAAACTCTATTAAGCAAAACACTTGGGAAACTTACCGTCATCACGGAGGTGTAGGTGTAGGTGTAGGTGTAGGACCGGTCGCGCCAGTGGCAAACGGAGAAGGATCGGTCGATGCTTGTCGGGAGTTACGCTGCACCAAAGATTATTTCCAATGTATCGTTAGCATGATGCAACTCAAATGTGAAGACTAGTAACTAATGACCATTCAAATGAAACTCACCGTGCCCGCCGGAGCAATGACTGGCATCGGCGGAGGGGTCTGGCCGTTCTTCTCGCACATGGACTGCACATTTGGTTTTCACGAGTCAGTCATATTAGTTACTAATGAAAGGAACATTGCGTGCATGATTTAGCTAATATGCAGAAGAAACTTACCACGAAGAGCTCGTACATGGCCCGGTTAGCCGAGTCATTCCAGTTCCTCTCCTCCTCCAACAGCCTAGCCGTCCTCTCCTCATTCTCCCTGTCCCTCTCCGCCGCCTGCCGGTCCCTCTCCGCCAATTGTCGGTCCCTCTCCTCAAAAGCAGCCTGGGTCTTCACTCTCTCTTCCTCAATAGCAGCCTGCAACACCACTCGTTAGCATTGTAATCATCGACGACCGCAAACACAATGTAATGGAGGAAAGGCTACTGAGTCCGTATAACAAACCTGGAATTTGATTTCCACTGGTCGTAAATGAGGCGGTATCTCAGGATCAGAGCTGGTCTGGCGCTTCTTGATCTGCGGGAGAGTGCTACTACAACGTATTAGTCCATTACCAATGGCTAACGAGCCATGGGACCTCCCGCCACCAGATATCATCACCAGCTCTAGATCAAGAGGCCGGCTCGGGTTAAAGTCCGGCCCTTTCCTCGCCTTCCCCTGCTTAACGTACTGCACCATCTTGTGGTGGGAGGCCTCGTTGCTGAAGTTCTTTGCATTTTCGAGGTCAGACTCAGAGAATGCCTTGGCCTTCTTGTATGGTGCAATATTGGACATGCCATAGAGGTCGAACAGCTCTGGCACTGGAGCCTTGTTGTGCTTTGACTAAAAGAGAGGAACAGAGTATTAGTTAAGGACTCAAGCTAGCACAAAGAATGAATTTGCATGAATCATGAAGCAAACCACACATACCCAGTTTTTCCCGTACCCATGTAGGTCGACGCTGCCTAGATGGTGTGGCACACCTTTCATTTTGAAATGCTTCTCCTTTGCTATGTTGTGGGCGACGCGCCATTGGGGAGAGCACCACTCATCCACCAACACCTTCCAGCAGTCCATCTTGTCCGCACACCATCTCGGAGGCACCTAAGTTAAGCAAGAGAAATTTGAGCGCTACGCCTACAAATCAAATCAAGGAAACTAAGTACAAGGCCTTAAGAATAGGTAATTACTTTCATGTACTTCTCCTTACTCAGATACTTGTCCCGGCACTTATCTTTTCTCCTCCTAATACCAGTCTCTGCTAAATAGTCTCGAACAGCCTGCGTCCGAGTCTCGTGCCGAAAGTTTCCAAGTAGGCGCCTGCACTCGGCATTGATAACCCGAGCCGCGGCCTCCTCCTCTCCCTCAGCACACCTGTAGAAGGTCTGCAATCAAACAAGAAAACACGGATTAGAAGATCTGCAATCAAACAAGAAAACACATGTAGAAGCTATGCAATCAAAGAAGAAAACACAATGTAAATGGCAAAGGAGAAATTACACAAAACATGGCAATCACAATGTCGGCCACCGTGTCGCACTCGACATCGCTGACCTTATGCTCTGGCGGGGCCGGGGCAGCCAAGTAGTGCTCCCAGGTCATTCCTAGCTCTGGAACCCAGCCCTCACCGGACAACGTGACCCACCCCGGGAAGCACTGGCGACAAATCACACCAAGGACAGTGTTGGGCCTGCGGACACCATCTTCGTGTGTCCAAGAACTGCAGTATGACAAGGCCAACGCATTAGATATTCGAAGAAACTTCAAGGCAAAAGGTTAAAAAAGAGTAAATGCACTTACTTCTCCCCGTTAGGCGCAATCAACCACCTCTGGTCGGGGGTCGCCGGGGTGGGCGGGAGCTTTGTACGACCACACTGGTAGACTTTGCGCCCCTCAACCCACTCACCCTTGCTATAGCTATCAGGACTATAGTCTCCACCCTGAACACAACCATGTGCACTCGACTCCGTCCAGTCCTCCCATGGGCTCGGGTCCGACTCAGCGTGACCCCATGGCTCGTCGTCGGCCCGAGGCTCGTCGGCCGTAGGCGCGTCTGCCATAGGCTTGTTGGCCGGAGGCTCGTGGAGTGGAGTCCGAGACGGGTCCACCTCAGATGGCTCGATCTTAGACGGAGCAGCCCTGTGGTCGGGTGGCTCAGCTGGGGGTGGCGGCGAGGAAGGCGTAGCAGCCTTCCTACCTCTCCCGATGCCACGTCCACCTCTAGCAGCCTTCTCCTTCTTCTTACCCCCTCGACCTCTCCCGGCCGAAGAAGAAGCGACCGTCGCTGGACTCTGCAAACTGAGATGTAGCGCTCTCCGGAGGCTATGGGGGGGAATGGAACTACCCCTCCCACCACGCGCCGAGGCAGGAGCCCCGGAGCGCTCTCGACCCGCGCCCACCATCTGTCAACACCAGGAATGACAAAGAGTAAACGAAATTAGTACAACATAAAAAATGAATACCTGACATGAATAATAATATGTATATAAATTCATTTTAGAGGAATAAATGCTAAGTCTAGCTCATTTTAGAGCTATCCTAGGTTAAAGTCATTTTTGAGCTAATTAAGGTTGTTATGTCATTTTTGAGCTAGCTAAGCATACAAATTCATTTTGGAGGAATAAATGTTAAGTATAGCTCATTTTAGAGCTAGCTAGGTTAAAACTTGAACTAATTAATAATATATATGTATATAATAATAATGGAATACCTAACATGAACTATAATATTAATCTTCATCGTCATCATTAATAAATGCATCATCATCGTCTATATATCCTTCGGGGTCAATAAATGCATCATCCTCATCACTATCAATAATGACGTGCTCATCATCATAATCATCAATAAATTCATCAATATCTAGAAGGCCTCCGGCATGTAATTGGTCAAGCATTGACAGGTCATCCGCTGCAGTAACCTCTTCTTGTTCCGGCTCTTATTGTTCCTGCTCAGGCTCGAATTCACTGCCGCTGTCTACTTGAATGTTATGAGGTGAGCGGTTCTTGAAATGTTTTTTGGAAAGACGTGTTTCTTGGAACAATTCTCCTTCATATGTGTCTGGATTAACGTGAGGTTCATAATCCTCTTCATTGGGGGGAGGTGGTCTACGTGGCGGCACTTCATAAACGACATCCCATCCTTCGAGATTTGGATCACTTTGGCAGGCCCACGGTAGATAGAAAACTTGGGT
This sequence comes from Triticum aestivum, assembly GCF_018294505.1. NCBI lineage: Eukaryota > Viridiplantae > Streptophyta > Magnoliopsida > Poales > Poaceae > Triticum > Triticum aestivum. The sequence continues at coordinate 319,132,937 of NC_057801.1, read as the reverse complement.
TGCCTATTGAGCCGTAATATAGACATCGGGAACTTCCAAATGGGTGCTTTGTTTGATTTCGACTAGCCCTAGATGTTCATGAGTCCTTCTAGTCTCTTTCGGCTGGAACCAGTGACATTTGAAGACTACGATGTTCGGTGGGTTTGCACCATAGAATAGAAGTTCATAAATTGCTTCAACTCTTCCATAATACTCGGTATCTCCTTCGCTGATAGCAGAGACACAACAATTTGTTGACTTTCGGTCGGCCATAGATAGCTCTTTGCCATAGGTACGAAAGCGATACCCGTTGATGTCGTATTTGTCAAATGAATGGACCTTATAGTCAAAACCATTAGTGACTTGTCTCAATTCGGCGTCCATAGACTCTGAACTAGCCTACAAGTTTAATACGAAAGGATTGTTGCATTAGCCAGAAATTAGAAGAAGAAATGAAATGGTCTAATGGAAATTACCGTTTGTTTGAACCAAGAGATGAAACCAGGATAGCCGCCTCCATGCATTGCCAGAAGGTCATACTCTTCGACGGAATCCTTTTGGATAACCGCTCCATATGAGAATTTGGCGACGTATTGACTGTATCAAATATCCAGGAATAAGAGCAGTTCAAATGAAGTAAAGGTTGCGAAATAATGTACCGAGAACTTACTCGATGTACGGCCGCACTTCTGTTAGATTGTTCAAGATATACAACGTAATGGTCCGCCATTCGTCGTTATCCAACAATAAGGGAGTATAAGCACCGGCTGGTGTGAGCTTCCCTTTGAATAGGCTGAGGTTCGATCCACCCTTTTTAGGGTCGCCAACATTGTACCGAGGCTTCGGATTATGCAAATGACGATTTTTGGCTTTGTAGTGTGTTGTCACGAAGTTTTCCGCCTCGTCAGTAATGAATGCCTCGGCCATCGATTGTACGGAGGATTTTGTCTGACTGGTACAGGTTTGCAGGCATTATATGGACTTTGGGTAGAAAGCGTCCAAATAGTGTCACTATCGCGTCATAGCATTCTCTGCCCAAGTTGAATTGAGCCTTCAGAGCCATTACTTGTGCGATGGCATCCAGCTGACAAAGCTCGGTGTGCTCATGGAGAGGACGCTTCGAAGACTCCAACATATCATTGAAGGCCTTTGCAGATTCCTCCATCTCATCGTCCAAATCCCGAGCATCATCAAAGTCTTGCACCATGTCTTCCATCCCGGTACCATGCTCGTCGGTGCGACGATGGCCCTCCTCAGCTCTGGAACGTTGGGCAGACTCACCATGAAATGTCCACATCGTATAACCGGGCGTAAAACCCCACTTCTGTAGGTGTTTGATCATTTCAAACTCTGTCATCTTACGATAGTTGTCGCACTCGACACAGGGGCACCAGGTTGTTTTCTGTCCATTTGCAAATGCGGCTCTGATAAACCCCTTGGTTTTTGTCATCCATTCAGGGGTCATGTCTTTCTGACTAGGGTGACCGGTGTACATCCACGCACGATCACTCATCTTGCCTAGCTACTAGACACACAAGAAATACATACATAACTCAGCAAACCATATTCATCAGTTAATAGAGTTTCTCAGTTTTATTACGTCCATGCAACCTAGACGCTAATAGGTAAAGATAGGTCCTAATCCCACTCGAGTATGTGTAGATTGGGTTCGTTTTCCCATGCTCTACTCTAGATCCGACACAAAATTTCGGCAGCACCTCCCTGCTGTTCTCCTGATACACATCTCGGCAATAAGCAGAGTGGATGTGTACCCGGAGAACAACATAGAGGCACTGACGAAATTCTGCATCGGATCCGTAGCAAAGCATATGGGAAAACGAACCCAATCTACACATACTTGGGCTGTCCATGGATAACGTTGGACAATTCAAAAGAATTACGGTTATAAATATGCAAATGAATGCATATTTATAGATGTAACCCTTTCGAACGGGAGACGCATAGTGGTCACGCATACTGATGATTGAATACACCTATAGCTAGCAAGTTTGATCGGCACGAAGACCGGATCAGAGCAAATGAAGGGGGAGAGGAGGAGATGTCATTTGTGCTCACCCACGAACGCAGGGGCGGAGCTCGTCAAACGCACGGGGAGGTCGTTGAACACCAGACCCTCATAGTGATGAAACAACTGCACATTTAAATCCACCCGATCAACGCAAATATATATGATGTTTTTCATAACAAAATTGGAAAATATATGACCTAACTCATAATTCACAAATAAATAGGGAGTGTCTATTTAGTACTTGATTGTTTTCCAATTCGGTATCATTCACATTTCCTGACAAATAAATAGAGGGCACTTGTTTGTCCAAAAAAAACCACCCCGGCGAAACACCAGCCAAACACCTAGGTTTGTTTTGGTAAAACTGAGAAAAACCATGGTTTAAAGAAACTGTAGTATTCATTGTGTACACATATGAATATAGTGGTTTTCAATTACCATGGTTCTCTAGAAACTTTGTTGCCAAACTAAGCCTTAGGCCCCGTTTGTTAGCTTAGTATTTTTAAAGTATTCTGAGAATACTGTAGTTTTTCAGATTACCATAGTTTTAATTACAACGAGGTGTTTGGCTGCCACTAGAAACTATGTTTTTAATACTGCATTATTTGCAAAACCATGGTATTATCTATGTATAAAAAAAGAACCCTGAACCTCTTTTTTTATGAGAATACTATGTTTGATAGCAAAGTATTAAAAAAACTAAAGTATTGAAAACCACAATATTTTTGTCATTGGGTACCAGATACCACAGTTTTGACATACCAAAGTATGTTTAAGTATTGAGATTACTGTGACATGTTTGGTTGTGGCCGCAAAACACAATATTGATGTGTTCAAACACTCAGGCTGTGTTTGATAGCAAACTATCCCAAAAACCTTTGTATCAAAAAACTACAGTAATTTAGCCTGCAGGTATGAAATACCACGGTTTTAACATAACAGAATATTTTGTAGTATTGATAATACAGCCAACCTGTTTGGCTATCCCGTTTTCAGCAACTCAAAATTAGCTAGGTAAAACCATTAGTAGCTACAAACACACGTGTGCTTTCCTAGTTAGCTAGCCATTTTATGCAACTATTCAGCCATGCACCAAGAACGGCCACGCACAGGTGTAGAAGACACATATTCTAGCTGCCTATCCGGACGGCAACAACGTCTTCAAAACGATTTAGTGGTTGGCTGTAATTTGGAGCAACAAATGGCAAGCGAGCTAACTGAATGACCAAGCAGAATATCCTAATAAAACGGTCGTGGATATGAGGATGTTGAGAAGAAGGTCTGAGCGAGAGACTCTCTTTTCTCCTCAGTGAGCTCAGGTTTAAAAAAAGATGTATGTGGTTCTTTTTTTATGCAGAGAAAATATTGTAGTTTGCAAAAAACTGCAGTACTAAAATCACAGTTTTTAGAGACAATCAAACAACCCTTTGGCCTAGTTTGGCAGCACCGTTTCTTCAAAATCATAGTAAATGAAAACCTCAGTATTCCAATGCGTGTGGGCAATGAATACTCCAGTTTCCAGAAACCACATTTTTCTCGGTTTTAACAAAACCATGAAGGTGTTTGGCAAGTGCAGTTTTTCTCACTTTCTCCGGTTCGACCGCTGAACCAAACCCAACTACACTCAAGGAGTTACAATGGCCTGGTCAGCTTGTGCTAAGGCAGTTGCATGCATGTGGCCTTGCGATAGATGCACTAGTCCCCTCCTAGATGCTAGGATTTGCACATTGAGTTATCTAGTCATCTCTTGTATCTCTGGCCGCATAGAATCGATTGGTCTACAACTTCTCTAATTAGCGATTGATCTGCTCGACAATCTAAGCCTCAACAATCGGCATGCCCATGTTTTCAGCCGTTTTTGTAGTGTTGTACATGCGCCTCTGGCCGGATATGACCGAAATTCTAGCTAGCTTAGTGTGCTGCGTCTCAGGAAGTCAGGATCAATCGATCTAATTGCCAATATAATCTACAGGGCGCCGTGGACATACATGAATCGATGGCGCCGTGGCGGGGAGGGCCGCGGGAAGGGGGCGGCGCCGCGGCTTGGCTTGGTTGAGGGGCGGGCTGAGGTGGCGGGGAGGGCCGCGGGGCACGCCGCGGTGGCCGGGAGGGCCGCGGTGGCCGGGAGGGCCGCGGGGAGGGGGCGGCACCGCGCCTGGAACGGTGGAGGGAGGGGCGCAGGGGCGGGCTGCGGTGGCGGGGAGGGGCGGGGGAGGGCTGCGGTGGCGGGGAGGGGCGGGCCGACGGCGGTGCTGGGCGGTGGCGGGCCGGCGGCGGTGTTGCGCGTCGTCCGATGGCTGGGGCGCGCGGGTGCGGTGGTGGGTGTTTTTTTAGACAACGGTGGTGGGGGTGGGTGAGGTGGGGAGAGAGAGAGAGGGGTGGGGCCGGACTGGGAGAGAGAGGGGTGGGGCCGGGCTGGGAGAGAGGGGAGGAGAATTTTTTTTAGAAGAAGAGGCCTCTTTGCCATCAGCCAGCGAATGGCAAAGGCCCATATCTTTGCCATCAGCCAGCGACTGGCAGATGGCAAAGAGGTGGGGCTACTGGGCCGTTACAACGCCGTTATCCATTGGGCCCCACCCACTTCTTTGCCATCTGCCAACAGACGGAAAAGATTCTTTGCCATCTGCTGGCAGATGGCAAAGAGGTGGGTTGATAGGCCGTTACAGCACTGGACCCCTACCCAGATGGCAAAGATTATTTGCCATCCACTAGCAGATGGCAAAGAATTGGCTGATGGCAACCATGTTCTTTGCCGTCTGTCACTTCTTTGACATCTATTTTTATAAGCAGATGGCAAAGAGGTTCTTTGCCATCAGCTGGCAGATGGCAAAGAGCTAGCTGATGGCAAATTTCCCAGTTTCCAGTAGTGCCGGTTGTTGCAACTCTCCTAGGCGGCTGGCAGGCACCACCCTCCGACCGCCACATCAAATAGTTCTACCGGTGAGTAAGTGCTGCCTAGGAGGGCTCGAGGGTTTCCCAGGGACGGACGGCGCCCAAGACTGACCTCACCTTCGGCCTCGAGGATCATCCTGCTGGCACGAAGGGAGCAGGCGCGCTCCCAATGCTTTGCACCCCCACCATCTGCAATGTGGCTGTCACCAGAACCCTCATCGACGGTGGAGCTGGCCTCAACGTGCTCTCCTTGGAGGCATTAGGCCTGCTGCACGTGCCGCCCAGCCGACTCCGCCTGTCCAAGCCCTTCTCTGGGTCGGCGGCAGCTCCACCAGGCACCTGGGGCGGATCCGCCTCCCTGTCACCTTTGGAACCCGTGATAAGTAACGCACTGACCTCATCGACTTTGACATCGCCAGGATCGACCAGCCATACAACGCCATTATAGGGTGCCCGGCCTTGGCCCATATTATGGTCGCGTCCCACCCTATGTACAACCTCACGAAGATGCTCGGTAGAAATGGTGTCCTCACGGTGACGGGGGACACCAAGGGCGCGCTGCAGGCCCTCAAGCTTGCCTTCACGTCAGCCGCGTCCGTGCTGCCCGACAAGAAAGGGGGTCAGGAGGCCCCAGAAGCAGCGCCGACAAGAAGAAGCAAATGTTCTCCCAAGACCGAGCCGAGACGAAGCAAGTGCCAGTTAGTGAGGATGGAGCAGCCAGCGCCACTTTCACCATAGGGGCTGGTCTCCCCGGTACCAAGAGGAGGCATTAGTCAAGTTTCTGCGAGCCAACAAGGATGAATTCTCTTGGGAACCCAAACACCTGGCTGGGGTCCCAAGGGGAATAATCAAGCACCACCTAAGGGTATGCCCAAACGTGTGACCCAGTGAAGCAGAAGGCTCATCGCTAGTCCACCGAGAAGCAGGCCTTCATCATCTAGGAAACCCGCAAGCTACAAGTCGCAGGGGTCATCAGAGAGGTACGATAACCGGAGTGGCTGGCGAACCCCGTCATCGTCCCCAAGAAAGGAGGGAAGGAGCGCATGTGTGTCGACTTCACCAACCTCAACAAGTCCTGCCCGCAAGATCCCTTCCCGCTACCTTCCACTGACCAGATCGTGGACTCCACCACCAAATGCGACGTGTTTTGCTTCTTAGATGCCTTCTCAGGCTACCACCAGATCAAGATGGCCATGCATGATGTGGAGAAAACAGTGTTCCTGACACCCTGTGGGGTGTACTTCTACACCTGCATGCCCTTCGGATGCGTAATGCCGGGGCAACCTTCCAGCAACTGATGAACATCGCCATGTGCTCGTAGCTCGGGAGGAACACAGAGGCCTATGTTGATGATATAGTGGTGAAGTCTCGGGCGGCCGGGACCGTGATAGCAATTCTGGAGGAGATGTTTGCCAGCCTGCGCAAGGTGGATCTTCAGCTTAATCCCGAAAAGTGCATGTTTGGGGTTCCCTCCGGCAAGTTGCTGGGCTTCTTGGTATCACACAGAGGGATCGAGGCTAACCCAGAAAAGGTCAAGGTGATAGAGGACATGAGCCCCCCACAGACCCTGAAGGAGATGCAGAAGCTGGCAGACTGCGTAACCTCGCTTGGGCGTTTTATTTCCAAGCTTGGGCAGCGCACCCTCCCATTCTTCAAGCTGATGAAAAAGAAGGAGCCATTCGAGTGGACCCCGGAGGCGGATGCAGCCTTCCAAGACCTCAAGAGATATTTGACCAGCTCGCCAGTAATGTGGCACCACACTCTCTCGAGCCCTTGGTGCTCTATCTGGCAGCCACCCCTCACTCAGCCAGCGCCACCCTGGTGGCGCTAAGGAAGGAACGCCCATCCAAGAAACCTCAGCAAGATGCACAACCATCGAGCAAGACACAACACCCTCAGGACGATGCGCCTGGGGCCTCGACCGACCCGATGGTCGACATTCCTCCCGAGGCCACGATCGACCTCACGGCCGCCGAGGCTCCCGAGGGCGGACCTCATGAAGCCATGGAGGACACGCGCCCTCACGAAGAACCAGACTCCACTGATGCATCCCCCTCGTCGAGCACACTGTCTACTTTGTCAGCACGGTACTGAGGGAGGGCCGGGTGCACTACCCCATGCCTCAGAAACTCCTGCTTGCGCTCTTGGTCGCCTCCCGAAAACTGCGCCACTACTTTCAAGGCCACCCCATCAAGGTTGTTTAGTTGTACCCGCTGGAGAGGGTGCCGCGGAGCCCAGATGCCGCCAGACGAGTTGCTGAATGGAACATCGAGATTCAGGCATTCAATCTCGAGTTCAGCACCACCAGGGTCATCAAGGGTGCGGCCCTCACGAACTTTGTGGCCGATTGGACTAACGCTCCCGACCACGGATGAGGCGAGGACCGCTCCCTCCTGCCAGGAGACGAGGAGCCGGACGGATGGATCATGTACTTTGATGGGGCATATGCGTGACAAGGCGCATGAGTGGGGTCCGTCCTCATCTCACACACCAAGGACAAGATCTGCTACACAGTGTAGCTCTGCTTCCAGCAGGGCGAGAAGGTCTCCAACAACATTGCAGAATTCGAAAGCTTGCTCGCCAGACTCAGGGTCGCGGCCATGCTGGGAGTGAAGCACCTCACCATCAAGGGCGACTCTCAGCTCCTCATCAACTTCTCCAACAAGGAGTACACGCCTAAGGAAGAGCACATGGAGGCGTACCTAGAAGAGGTGCGTAAGATGGAGAAGCGGTTCATGGGCGTGGAGCTGCAGCACATGCGAACGAACAAGGAAGTGGACGACATCACCAAGAGGGCCTCCCGCAAGCTCCCTCAGGAGCGAGGGTGTTTGAGGAGTGGCTCTTCGAGCCGTCTGCGACTCCCCACGCCACAACTCCAGCACCGCCTCAAGAGGACTTGCCACAGGCACCTGAGATGGGCGCCCCAGCCTGCGGCCACCCCTTGGAAGACCGCCTGCTGCTCGCGCTCGAGCCTCAGGAGGGATGTTGGACCAAAGAGTTCAAGGAGTACCTGCTTCAGGGGACCCTACCGGAGAAGGAGGCAGACGCCAAGTGCGTGGCCCGTCAAGCTACCGCGTACTGCATCCAAGATGGTGAGTTATATCGCAAGAGGCCCAATGACGTTTCGTTGCGGTGCATCTCCAGGGAACAGGGGCTCGAGCTGCTAGCGGGCATACTTGGTGGGGACTACGGGCATCATTCCTTGTCACGCACTATTGTGGGCAAGGCATTCTGCAACGGCTTCTACTGGCCCACCGCACTCAATGACGCTGTAGAGCTGGTGCGCTCTTGTCAAGCATGCTAGTTTCACGCCAAGAAAATCCACCAGCCCACGCAGGGCCTCCAGACAATCCCGCTCACATGGCCATTCGTGGTCTGGGGGCTGGTCATCTTGGGGTCATTCCCTCGAGCGCCGAGGGGCTACCGGTACCTCTACGTCGCCATCGATAAATTCACCAAGTGGGCGGTGGTTGAAGCCATGCGCACTATCCCAGCTGGATCGGCCGTCAAGTTCCTCAAGAGGATCGTGAGCCGGTTTGGGGTCCCCAACCGCATCATCACCGACAATGGCTCGCAGTTCACCAGCAACCTTTTTAAAACATATTGTGCTAACCTTGGAAGGCAGATATGCTACACCTTAGTGGCACACCCACGGAGCAACGGTCAGGACGAGAAGGCCAATGCGGAAGTCCCGGGGGGCCTCAAGACCAGGACCTTCAAGAAGAAGCTCAAGGCCTACGACAAGGGCTGGCTTAATGAGCTGTAGTCCATGTTGTGGTCCATCCGCACCACCGCGCGACCAAGCCAACGGGAGAGACGCCATTCTTCCTCGTCTACGGAGCAGAAGCGGTTCTCCCTCACGAGGTCAAGCATCGCTCCACGCGGGTCCTGGTGTTCGACGAGGCATGCCAGGACGCCACCCGGGGGGTGGATCTCGTGCTGGGGGAGGAATGCCGTCGACAAGCCTCGCTCCGTGCGGCAAGGTACCAACAGGCGATGTGGCGGTACCACTGCCACAACATCTGCTCCAGGATGCTAGAGGTGGGCGACCTCGTCTTGAGGCGAGTGCTCTCCAGAGAGGGGCTACACAAGCTCTCTCCCATGTGGGAGGGCCCGTTTAGGATTGCCCGTGTCTCCAGTCCTGGCGTCATGCGCCTGGAGACACAGGACGGGGTCCCCATCCAAAACGCCTAGAACATCTAGCACCTCCAGAAGTTCTACCCCTGAAGAAAGGCTCCGGCCTGTGAAGCAAGGGTCCGGCCTGTGAAGATCTCTGCTTGTGACACTCTCACGTAATAATGAGTGGGGTTGTACACGCCCCGGAGTCTCTTGAGAGTCGCCCTGGGGCCTCATGGGGGATTCCTCCCACGTCTTAGTGGAAGCACTTAGCTCCGCGCTGGTGAGAAGACTAGATTAGTTGCCGGACGCGGCTGTTCATTTGCTTTCCGAAGTTGCTTGCAGATTTTTAGTAACCTTTCAATGGATTTGGTATTTTCGAACCCTGCTTCCTCGAGTTGTTTCCTTCTCCTGAGCTGTTTTTGGCCTAAGGGTGTCGGATATCGGGTTTCGGAAAAACCCTTAAGGTTCGAGCTATGGGGTGCGCACGAAGATCTACTCCCTACCGATCCACACCCCAGAACATCGCCGTGAATCTAAGCTAACACGATGAACAACACAAGGGACGTGAGGTTTATACTGGTTCGGGCCACCGTTGTGGTGTAATACCCTAATCCAGTGTGTGGTGTGGTGAATTGCCTCGGCTGATGATCAACAGTACAGGGAAGAACAACCTCATGAGGGGTGTTCTTGAGCAGGTGCGGTGTTCTACTAGGGAAGGATTCGATCTGATCTAGACGAGATGATCCTCTCGATTGTGGTGGCTATCTCTATTGATAGAGGCCCTGGTCCTCTTCCCAAATATTGAGCGGGAAGGGAGCCAACAACGGCCATTTTGAAGGTGGACAACTAGTACAAGCTATGCTGACTAAAGTTGGTCTTCGACTGCCAAAGGCACTGGTGATGACGCCGTCTTGGGCTCCACGGTGATCTTCGTCCTGCCGCTCTCCCAGTCTTGGTCTCGTTGCACCGATAGGGAAACCTTTGCCTGATGCCTCAGTACTCCGCGCCTGGGCTTGCCCCCTATGCGCCAAATAGGAAACGTGGACACTGCGCAGGCTAGCGCCCGCCTGGTCTTGATCGTCATGGCTTGCGTCACGAGCACCTCGCGAGTTACTCCTTCCCTTGATCTCTCTGCCTCCTCACGAGCCTGCCTGGTGAGGCCGCCCCTGAGGAAGCCTTGCGTCATCCGCCCCGAGAGGCTTGACCCCTCGCGAGGGTCTTGAGCTTGGGTTGATGTAGACGGGCCATACTGGGCCACTCCTTGAGCCACGTCGAAGGCCGAACGCAGGCAATTCTGGGGACCCCCGTTCCCAGAACACCGACAGTAGCCCCCGGGCCCAAGGCGCGCTCGGACTTGGCTTAGCTGCGAAGGCAAAGGGCAAGTGCGGAGGGCCCATGGGCCCCAACAGCCTGTGGCCTTGGTCGTCGCGTGGCGGTTGATTGGACGTGGGCATCTCCGCTTCCCCATGCTGCCTTGGCAACTGCCCGACTGACAAAAGGCTGGCCTTGGTTAGGCTTACCTTCATTGCTCTCATTCGCCTTGCTCCAGATCCCCTTCCTTCCTCTTGCTCTCTTGCTTTTGAAATCTAGATCTGCTCCATCCTTCACCTCTCAGCGAGCAATGGCTCCCCGCAAGACCGCGACCGAAGCCCTGCCGGCTTGGTACTCACCGGCCTTGGATCTGCCCAACATTATGGAGAAGAATCTTGCCTCTACGCGCCTGATGACGGCGGTGCAAGGCAGCGAAATGGGAGAGACTGTACTCCGAGCCGGCTCTACCATGTCGGAGGCTAAGGGGAGCACCTTTTACCCCTTCTTCATGAGCACCGTCATCACCGGCCTGGTGCTTTCCTTCTCCGAGTTCTTCTATGTCGTCCTCCGCCATTACAGATTGCAGGCCCTTCATCTCCATCCCAACTCCGTTCTTCTTCTGTCGATTTTCGCCTACTACTACGAGGCGCACGTTGGGGTGATGCCGTCCATGGCTTTGCTGCGCCACTTCTTCTCCCTCCGAATCACCGGTAGCCGTACCTCGGCGTGCGCTGGCTTTGTCGCGTACTCCAAGGCCAACGCGATCTTGAAGATCGGGAAGAGGGTCGATGGCTTCCGGAGCAAGTTGGTCATGCTGGATGCCGGATGCATCCACTCTCGGTTGCTGTTGCCCACGGAGCAGCCCCAGGCTAATGAGGCGTGGCCTCGTGCAAAGCCTGACGACCGACGGGTGAAGTCGGTGCTGGAGAAGATGAACGCCAACCTGAGGCCAGGCGACATTAGGGCGGTGAAGCTGACTGGGGCCACGCTCCTGAGGGAGTTCCTGACGCAGTGGGTGTCTTCATTTCAGGCGCACTCGTGCCCGTTGTAGAGGCTTGGATGTGCGGATGACGATCTCCGCCTGAACTCGGAGGCCCTGGCTAATGTGGATCTAGCCGCAGCTCTCCGCTTCCTGGTTGGAGAGGACGTGGAAGGTCTGGAGGGCGCTCCTGTCCCCTTGTTCCTCCGTGACAACTGGCAGCAGGTGGTGGATGCCATGCCTACCTTTGATGGGAGCAGTCTGGTGCCAGAGGTTCCTCATGAGGGCCACAAGGCGGCGGCGCCGGTGGAATTGTCTTCTGATGATTCCCGAGGAGGAGGAGAGGAAGACGAACAAGAAGAGGAGTGTGACTTTGAGGCGAAAGCTGAGGGGACGGGGGAGACTTCCCCCTGGTGCAGGGCCAACATCCTCCGCACCCTGCCAGACGATGACGAGGCCGACGCCATGCGGGGGGGAGAGGACCCGCCTGTGATCCCGAAGAAGGACAGGTCCGGGCTGATCTCCCGAGGGGCTACCCCGGCCCAGGTACATCCTGAAGCCGCCTCTAGCCCTTCTGGTGCGCCCTCTTGTACCTCTGGACCTCTTGAGGTTGCGCCCCGGACAAAAAGGCTCACGGGCTTCAAGCTCGACAAGAGACCGCCAGAACCTGCCGCGATTGACCAGTAAGTGCTCGAACTCTGTCTTGTTCTTGTTTTTGCTGTCAGGGCTTGACATCCTCCATCATTTGGTTAGGCCGCCGCTTGCGGCAAAGAGGCTGAAGGGGGACACGGTGGCTCCGCTTGGGGTAGGCTCATCCGTTGTGGCTGCGCCTTTGCCTGTGGGAAGGGGAGGCAGTGGAGCTCGCACCTCCCCTGCCGGGTCGTCCTCGCGAGGCAAGGAGGAGCGCCTTGTCGGGGTGCCAGCCTCCGTGGCCCCGCTGACTCTGGAGGTGCTGTCGCGACCGGTTTTCCGGGTAATAAATTTCCAGAAAAGACCGTCGTGCTCATCAGCCCCAGGATTACTGTTAGCTGATGAGGCTCCAACTTGATACAGAAATTCCAAGCAACATACAAAATATGCAGTACAAGACCATTCTGGCCTGTGAGTACAACAAATGGTTTCTAGTGGTTGATGGCGGAAGCGGTTTGTGGATCATCAGTGTCTATGGCACTCCAATTCCCACAGGAACAGCTGACCAGGTTAACTCCTATCTTCGCGAGGCTGCTATCTCCATGGAGTGGGTTCCTGGGCTGGCATCGCGTCGCTCCTCTCCGTGCAAGAAAATCTGGCCAAGACAATAGCCAGGGACAAGCCAGTGAGTACTTTGAATGTACTCGCAAACATTATGAACACAGGTATAATATAACAATAATGTGCCAAAAATATTTTTTTTATTGCTCATGACGTCAGTCACAATAGATAAATGAAACTCTGATGCGTGCAAGCAAGTCATTTATAAAACTGCAATAACATGGTTGTATAAAAACTTATGAAAACAAATAACAAGTAATGCCACAGTCGGGCGTCTGAACGACGCCACATAAAGGGCTTTAAAAGAAATGCCACAGTCGGGCGTCTGAGCGACGCCACATAAAGGGCTTTGAAAGAAATGCCACAGTCGGGCGTCTGAGCGACGCCACATAAAGGGCTTTAAAAGAAATGCCACAGTCGGGCGTTTGAGCGACGCCACATAAAGGGCTTTAAAAGAAATGCCACAGTCGGGCGTCTGAGCGACGCCACATAAAGGGCTTTAAAAGAAATGCCACAGTCGGGCGTCTGAGCGACGCCACATAAAGGGCTTTAAAAGAAATGCCACAGTCGGGCGTCTGAGCGACGCCACATAAAGGGCTTTAAAAGAAATGCCACAGTCGGGCGTCTGAGCGACACCACATAAAGGGCTTTAAAAGAAATAATCATAATGAATATCCCGGAGGTAGAACCATCCCAGAGATACTCGGTAATAATATCACGGGTTAGTCAATAATAATAATAATCATAGATATCACAAGTCACGATTAGTAATTCCATTTCTGGTTAACCATTTCACCTCCGAAGACCGACACTAAGACCGACACCTGACCCATCCCAGACTGTAATCCTTAACCATGGACACGGCTATTCGAATAGTTTTATTCTCTGCAGAGGGTGTACTCTTTACCCACGAGTAACGGATTTCTTTAGTCCATCGGGACTAATTCCGTCTACGGTCTTTTTGTTGAAAACACACCTAACTTGCACACACCAGCTTATCACACACGTGCCTGGAATCACCCACGACACCTGTTAAGCAAACTCTAAGTGGGGAGGCTACAACCTCGCGTAGCATGGGATCAAATTTATATCGCGCGCTCTAAGGGGTGGCCTCCCCTCTCGGTCCCAACCGGAAACACCCATGCTCCCGGACCAGGTGGCCTGCCTACCAGTTACAACCGGTATCTTCCACCATGGCCTCTCTGTACGGTGTGTGCTAGAAAGAGGTTGACAACTTACTGAACCGTACTCTACTTGCTGTAGAGACGAGTGGTAGTACGAAACAAGTATGGGGGTTACTGGAACAAGACTCGATCTACGGTCGACTCAGGAGGTTCAAGTATTCCCTGCATGATTAGTATAACAAATATATATATCATCAAACAGAGTCACCACTCATATCACCTTACCATGCCATACCAGACAGAACCGTCCCGACGGAGACCGGCGACAAACTCATACCTACCCAAGGCAGAGGTTTTCCCGGGTTCCTGCCGGTATGCATGTCAAGCTCATGAGGGTGATTATCATCACAAGTGTGTCCATTACCAACAGCATGGAAATCAGTAACATGCACCCATGCATATGATCATATCACATGAAATAACAAGTCCTTCGAAATGCGGTGGAGTTATAAATGCATCAATGATCACACCAAAAATATTATGCCGGGATTCAGAATGCTTGCCTTCAATGTGTGGAAGGGCAGGGTGCTCTCCAAACTTTTGAAAGTTTCTTCTCTCTCCCAAAATCCTATTTTAAAAATATATTTGAATTAACACATAATTCAAAGACAGAACCAAAAAGTTGTTTGAAATTTTTTCAAATAAATCTTAAAATAAACTAGACCAAATTTGAAGAAGGTAGGAAAAAGAATCAACTCATTTGGAGTTATATTTAAAAAGTTATAGCCAGTCAAAGATTTGGTCAAATCTGTGATTTAAAATTAAAACAGAAAAGAAAACGGTTCGGAAGGGAATACGTTTTCGGAGCGGGGAAAGCGTACTGGGGAAAATACGCCTTCACTTAACCGACGTGGATAGGCGCAGGGTCACTGACAGTGGGTCCAAGGGGCCCACTGGTCAGGTTTGACCAGTCCGCCCTCCTCCTTCTTCCTCTGTCCCGAGCGGAGGCGGGACTCCGGCGACCAACGCCGGCGAGCGGCGGCTCCTCGCGGCCTCTGGAGGGCGGGGATGGATCCGCACGGCTGGGGCGTTTCTCCCGGTGGTCGAGGGGTCGACAGTGGTGGAAGAAGTCGTCGGCGGTGAGCTTCGCGGCGGAGGGAGGTTTCGGTGCAAAGTGGTTTCGGGGCGGCGGTGGTTCTCGATCGAAATGGAGTAGGGGGAAGGTTTACGGGAGGATGAGGGGGTTCTTGGTGGAGAGAACGAAGAGTGGGAGGCCCTGGTGGTGCCGAATTGGCCGGGGCAGTGGTGGCGGCCGTGGTTGCCGGAGATGAGGAAGACGACGTTTCCCGGACGATTGCGGGCTATGGGGGTGCCATGGGGGTAGCCTGAGGGTGCGTGCGTGCTCAGAGGGGCTCGGGGTCCCTTTTTATAGCGTGGCCATGTCGGTTTGCGGCGGCCGGGGATAAGCTTGCCGGCGAACCGCCCTACTGTGGCTTGCAGGGCAACGTGGCGCGGCTGGGGATGACGGCAAGAGCTAGTGGACGAGAGGGCACTGCTCCAGGGGCCAGGTGGCGAGCCGGGGTGGCTTGGGCGGCGCTGCACGGCGCAGGGCTGTCGGGCGGCGGCGGCGGCTAGCTCTTGGCCTGCCGGGCGCGGCGGGGGCTGCTTGGCGCGTTGCTGCGAGGAGGGGAGCGCGTGGCGTGGTGCTGCAGAGCGAGCCAAAGCCGTGGGGCCGGCGTGTCGGCTCGGGTGCGTGGCTGCAATACGCGCGCTCTGCTCGCGCTCCGGGCGTGCACGGGACGTGTTCGACACTATGTCGGAGCACGCTAGAGGTCGCGGTCGAGGCTGGCAATTAACAGACCTAGGTTAGGAGGAACGGGGAGCCTAGTGGACATGCTGGTTTGATCAAAGGTGCAAGTTCACAGTGCAATGCCACAATCATGCCAGAACTGGTCATGCTCTCCAGGTGTTTGGCAAAATGCCACATGCACTTAGGCAGGTCTTGGGGTGGCCAAAAACTCCAGATGGGGGTCTCTTTAGATGCAAAAGAGAGTGGTGTGGTTAGTTGGACAAAAGGGGAAACTTGCTAGTGCAAGTTTTACAAAACTCCAATTCTGGACAGGAAATAAATGACATTATTTCATGAACCAGAAATGATCCAAAAGGTGCATGCTCTTGGACTTAAGGGTTTAACATGGGGGACTACAAGTAGGAGAAATAATCAAGGGTATAGGAGCAACTAAAATGGTGGTTGCTGTACAAATCCTCAAATTGGACCAGAATGGAAATGAGGTTGATCCACTCAAATTTTTAAGAGAACATAAATAGGTTTTTGCACAAAGTGAAATAATATGCTCCTACTGACCTCCCTTAATTTTGGTAGAAGTTTTAAAGAAATATTTAAATAGGTTGTAGTGCAAAATGCACTCTGGACCAGAGAAGAAAAATTGAGTGCAGGGTTCAAAATATTTTATGAATGAAATATATTTTTGCATAAAAGTTATTTAAAAACATCACATGACATCTCCAAATTTTTGTGGAAATTTTAAGTGAGTCCATCAAATGGTTGTAGTTCAAATATGGTCAATTAACCTTGACAACCATTTCCCAGAAAATAAAGATCAAGCCACTTAATTATTTAATTAATTACACTGATAACAGCAAAGTTTTTCTTGAGAGGTTAAACAAGTCCAACAACATAATTGAAAAGTTTTCTCTCTGGGAAAAACTCATCATAACAGGGAAGGAAATGATTTTTAAAAAAAATCAAAATGGAGCTCAGAAATCCAAAGTTTTAATTCCTGGCAAAATTTTAAATAAAACCAGGCCAAATTTTTGGGGTGTCACAGATACTACCCCCCTTAAGAAAAATCTCGTCCTCGAGATTTGTTAAAAGCTGTTTTAAGAAAACTATACGCAATAAAAAGTGGCTACAGTGAGAGGGCAATAAGTGGTGAAAAACCACAGTGTGAAAACCGGGGCTGCGCGGAAAAGTCTACGGTTCGGGACAAAACCGGGTGATCTCTACGCTGGATAAAAATTTAGAATAATCTTCTAAATTTAAATATACGCTGGTCGTACCCGAGAGCACAGTGCTCTCTCTGGCCGACAGGTGGACCCGGGGCCCACTGTCAGCCTCTTCTTCTCCCACTGGCTCTTCCTTCTACCTCTGGCTCTCTCTTCCTCCTCTCTCCCGCGCGCTTTCTCGTGCTTTCTCCACCGGCGATGCCTAATGCGTAGGGCATCTAGGCCGTACCGTGGTAGTGCGCGGCGTGCTAGCTGCCGGTGCAGCGTGCACTCACCTCGCGGGCCAGCGCGCTGTCGGAACTGCTCGCGGATTTGACTCCGAACACTGGCGATCGGCGACGATCGGCGTTGGTGGACTTCGCCCACCGTACACCGAGCTCGAGCTATAAAAACGGCCGGGGTGCCACTCTCTTCTTCCTCACATCTGGCCTCACTTCTCCTCCTCCTTTCTTCATTACTGCTTACAGAAGCTCGGTCGAGGCTCTAATGGCGGAGGCGATGCCGGACTGGTTTGTGATCCTGATATGCGGAGGGTTGGCGACGCTGCTGGGGCTCTCTGTGCTCCTGTGCGCGATGATTTTCGACGAGTATTGCGATGCTGCGGCTCGGGTGTTGGCTCTCCGCGGTGGTGGTGATCATGAGGAGTAGATGAAGCATGCCGGGTGCTTACTATTGTTAGGGGGTGATTAACTGGATGTAACACCGTTGCAAAGTTTTGCAACCAGTGTATGTGTCCGAATGATTATGGTTGTGAGTACTGCTCGTGGTGCTGTGTGAAATTAATTAATCCATGTCGTGAAGTGGCAGGTGTAGCAAATTAGGGAAAAGAAATCTCACTCCAGGATTTCGCGAGGGAAAACAGTTAATTTAAAGGAGCATAAACCACAACAAAAACTACACACATAAGTAGAAGCCAAATAATTGATTTGTCGTACAAACTCAGGGTATTACGCATAAGTCACACACATAATTAAATGCTGCAAAGAACAAATACAGTAGTGACGTCTAAAATGAAAATGGTAACTGGACGGGGTCCTGATAAAATGTCTCTGGTAAAGGAATACATTCTTCTTCAATCGGAGGAAGTGGATTGACCAGTCGATGTATGCGTCTCTCCGTGTCGGGTCTCAGTGGTCTGCCGATGGCAACCTGAGGATTTAAATCTGCGAGGCTCTGGAGATAATCCATCACTCGCTGGTTTCAAATGCTCTTGAGCAATGATGTACTGGATAAGGTTGGCCAGAACTGGGTCTCTCTCAATCCGTCCACCGGGAAAAGACGTTACTTCTCCGGGTGCTGCACGGCTCGGAAAGTAATAATATCCTCGTTCGCGGGCATAGGGTACTGCGGATCGAAGACGAGCAATCGCTTCTTTCGCAGCAGCTTCTATGGCCAAGGGTGGGGTTGGCATAGATTTCCCCACGAAGGAAACTTCTATTGGATCTTGGTTGGGGTCTACAGGAGGAATGTGTACTGCTGCCCAATATTCCGAGGTGGATGGGGTGATCCTTGATTTGAACAGCTCGTACTGGGGTGGCTGGGTAGAACCCATGGTACTGCGGGTAAAATCCCACAATATTTTGACAAAGCTACCTGGGGTTGCATCTGGGGTCCTCAGATGAATGCTGGGGTTCGGCATGACAGGATGAAGTGTGAGTGTTGTGCGCAAAGTGAGGTTTGCTGGGGTAAGGTCACAAGGTGGCCTTTATATAGCAATGGAGCCGGATCGTTTTACCGTGGTGAAAGGTAATAAATCTGCCAGCTTAGCTCCAAAGGTCGGTTCAGTGTCAGAGATACACATATCTCATAAAGAGACGTGTTACTGTGGTTGTTGTCGGGCTGGTTTTGGTAGTTGTGCCGGGAAGAATATGCAGCTATGCGCTGACTAAACAGGCAAGGCTATTATTAAACAGAGGCACAAAGACAGGCTGCGTTAATATACGCGGTCGCATGATTACAAAGCGATGATACACTGAAACTTGGTGCTACTCATACTGCTTAGTCTACTTCGTTTATGTCTAAACGGGCGTGCCTGGTGGATGCCGAGGCTTCTCCACGTGTCTCTCTGCCGGGATTAGTCGGAGATGGCGGAGGAACTGCAGGGTCGGGGTAGTGAGAATGACCATTGCGGGGATTGTTGGCCACAACCCCGTTGGAGTGTGCTCCCAAAATGCGACGAAGCACCTCTGGGGTTATCGCAGCACCTTGGCCGATGGTTGGGGCAGATCTCGGGGTCTCAATTGGTTGTCCAAACAGCACGACTGGGTTGTCGGTGTTGGGCTCGTTTTCTTCTCTTGCCGGGGCTCGACGAACCAGCTCTCCACGAGCTGCGATTAGATCAATAGTGATCTGGTCGAACAGCGCCTCTAGTGCACTTACATAGCGCACTAGGTGCAACAATGCGGGGTCCGTCTCGTGATCTCCATTGGAAACTTGGGGTGGTCTACCATACCCTTCACGTCTGGGATAGTAGTGGAACGAGCGACAGTTAACTCTGGGCGACAAGTGCCTGAGATGAACTATAGCCTCTCGAGCGGCTAGCTGGATGGCTTGTGGCTCAAAGGAAGTTGTCCTTCCGGTGAACCGGTAGGGACGCTCGGGTGCTAGACTCCTACCGTAAATGTGCACAGTGGCCCAGAATTGGCGGTCTTCACCGCTCATGGGTCCTTGATACACAACATATTCTGGTGGCTCCTCTAACGCGTAGGCACGACGGGTGAGGTTTGCGAGGATGGTCACAAAACCTCCAAGGTTGGTTGCTGTGGTTTCGTTGTGCACTATAGGTCCAGGCATTGTGGCTCGGTTTGGGGGTAGCGGCTGTGCTGTGCTGGTTTGGGGCGAGCGCGTCCCTTTTTATAAGAAAAAGGGGACGGAGTCTTCCTTCGCACGCTTGCGAGAAAGGACTATTTAGGGGCCAGTCACTGGCGCATGAGTGACAGGTTAGGTTGATAGGTTGGGCACCGACTGCCAAAAGGTTTTGGGTCACTGTGTGGTTATCTTGCACGAGAAGCTTGGCTGGGGTTTGGTTAAGGTCTGGTGGGTTGGTTTGCCTAAGTTTATTGACCGGGGTAAGATAGGATTAGCCAATGGTCAGCCTGGCTCTGGTACCAAGTCTGTCGCGACCGGTTTTCCGGGTAATAAATTTCCAGAAGAGACCGTCGTGCTCATCAGCCCCAGGATTACTGTTAGCTGATGAGGCTCCAACTTGATACAGAAATTCCAAGCAACATACAAAATATGCAGTACAAGACCATTCTGGCCTGTGAGTACAACAAATGGTTTCTAGTGGTTGATGGCGGAAGCGGTTTGTGGATCATCAGTGTCTATGGGACTCCAATTCCCACAGGAACAGCTGACCAGGTTAACTCCTATCTTCGCGAGGCTGCTATCTCCATTGAGTGGGTTCCGGGCTGGCATCGCGTCGCTCCTCTCCGTGCAAGAAAATCTGGCCAAGACAATAGCCAGGGACAAGCCAGTGAGTACTTTGAATGTACTCGCAAACATTATGAACACAGGTATAATATAACAATAATGTGCCAAAAATATTTTTTTATTGCTCATGACGTCAGTCACAATAGATAAATGAAACTCTGATGCGTGCAAGCAAGTCATTTATAAAACTGCAATAACATGGTTGTATAAAAACTTATGAAAACAAATAACAAGTAATGCCACAGTCGGGCGTCTGAACGACGCCACATAAAGGGCTTTAAAAGAAATGCCACAGTCGGGCGTCTGAGCGACGCCACATAAAGGGCTTTAAAAGAAATGCCACAGTCGGGCGTCTGAGCGACGCCACATAAAGGGCTTTAAAAGAAATGCCACAGTCGGGCGTCTGAGCGACGCCACATAAAGGGCTTTAAAAGAAATGCCACAGTCGGGCGTCTGAGCGACGCCACATAAAGGGCTTTAAAAGAAATGCCACAGTCGGGCGTCTGAGCGACGCCACATAAAGGGCTTTAAAAGAAATGCCACAGTCGGGCGTCTGAGCGACGCCACATAAAGGGCTTTAAAAGAAATGCCACAGTCGGGCGTCTGAGCGACACCACATAAAGGGCTTTAAAAGAAATAATCATAATGAATATCCCGGAGGTAGAACCATCCCAGAGATACTCGGTAATAATATCACGGGTTAGTCAATAATAATAATAATCATAGATATCACAAGTCACGAGTAGTAATTCCATTTCTGGTTAACCGTTTCACCTCCGAAGACCGACACTAAGACCGACACCTGACCCATCCCAGACTGTAATCCTTAACCATGGACACGGCTATTCGAATAGGTTTATTCTCTGCAGAGGGTGTACTCTTTACCCACGAGTAACGGATTTCTTTAGTCCATCGGGACTAATTCCGTCTACGGTCTTTTTGTTGAAAACACACCTAACTTGCACACACCAGCTTATCACACACGTGCCTGGAATCACCCACGACACCTGTTAAGCAAACTCTAAGTGGGGAGGCTACAACCTCGCGTAGCATGGGATCAAATTTATATCGCGCGCTCTAAGGGGTGGCCTCCCCTCTCGGTCCCAACCGGAAACACCCATGCTCCCGGACCAGGTGGCCTGCCTACCAGTTACAACCGGTATCTTCCACCATGGCCTCTCTGTACGGTGTGTGCTAGAAAGAGGTTGACAACTTACTGAACCGTACTCTACTTGCTGTAGAGACGAGTGGTAGTACGAAACAAGTATGGGGGTTACTGGAACAAGACTCGATCTACGGTCGACTCAGGAGGTTCAAGTATTCCCTGCATGATTAGTATAACAAATATATATCATCAAACAGAGTCACCACTCATATCACCTTACCATGCCATACCAGACAGAACCGTCCCGACGGAGACCGGCGACAACTCATACCTACCCAAGGCAGAGGTTTTCCCGGGTTCCTGCCGGTATGCATGTCAAGCTCATGAGGGTGATTATCATCACAAGTGTGTCCATTACCAACAGCATGGAAATCAGTAACATGCACCCATGCATATGATCATATCACATGAAATAACAAGTCCTTCGAAATGCGGTGGAGTTATAAATGCATCAATGATCACACCTAAAATATTATGCCGGGGTTCAGCATGCTTGCCTTCAATGTGTGGAAGGGCAGGGTGCTCTCCAAACTTTTGAAAGTTTCTTCTCTCTCCCAAAATCCTATTTTAAAATATATTTGAATTAACACATATTTCAAAGACAGAACCAAAAAGTTGTTTGAAAATTTTTCAAATAAATCTTAAAATAAACTAGACCAAATTTGAGGAAGGTAGGAAAAAGAATCAACTCATTTGGAGTTATATTTAAAAAGTTATAGCCAGTCAAAGATTTGGTCAAATCTGTTATTTAAAATTAAAACAGAAAAGAAAACGGTTCGGAAGGGAATACGTTTTCGGAGCGGGGAAAGCGTACTGGGGAAAATACGCCTTCACTTAACCGACGTGGATAGGCGCAGGGTCACTGACAGTGGGTCCAAGGGGCCCACTGGTCAGGTTTGACCAGTCCGCCCTCCTCCTTCTTCCTCTGTCCCGAGCGGAGGCGGGACTCCGGCGACCAACGCCGGCGAGCGGCGGCTCCTCGCGGCCTCTGGAGGGCGGGGATGGATCCGCACGGCTGGGGCGTTTCTCCCGGTGGTCGAGGGGTCGACAGTGGTGGAAGAAGTCGTCGGCGGTGAGCTTCGCGGCGGAGGGAGGTTTCGGTGCAAAGTGGTTTCGGGGCGGCGGTGGTTCTCGATCGAAATGGAGTAGGGGGAAGGTTTACGGGAGGATGAGGGGGTTCTTGGTGGAGAGAACGAAGAGTGGGAGGCCCTGGTGGTGCCGAATTGGCCGGGGCAGTGGTGGCGGCCGTGGTTGCCGGAGATGAGGAAGACGACGTTTCCCGGACGATTGCGGGCTATGGGGGTGCCATGGGGGTAGCCTGAGGGTGCGTGCGTGCTCAGAGGGGCTCGGGGTCCCTTTTTATAGCGTGGCCATGTCGGTTTGCGGCGGCCGGGGATAAGCTTGCCGGCGAACCGCCCTACTGTGGCTTGCAGGGCAACGTGGCGCGGCTGGGGATGACGGCAAGAGCTAGTGGACGAGAGGGCACTGCTCCAGGGGCCAGGTGGCGAGCCGGGGTGGCTTGGGCGGCGCTGCACGGCGCAGGGCTGTCGGGCGGCGGCGGCGGCTAGCTCTTGGCCTGCCGGGCGCGGCGGGGGCTGCTTGGCGCGTTGCTGCGAGGAGGGGAGCGCGTGGCGTGGTGCTGCAGAGCGAGCCAAAGCCGTGGGGCCGGCGTGTCGGCTCGGGTGCGTGGCTGCAATACGCGCGCTCTGCTCGCGCTCCGGGCGTGCACGGGACGTGTTCGACACTATGTCGGAGCACGCTAGAGGTCGCGGTCGAGGCTGGCAATTAACAGACCTAGGTTAGGAGGAACGGGGAGCCTAGTGGACATGCTGGTTTGATCAAAGGTGCAAGTTCACAGTGCAATGCCACAATCATGCCAGAACTGGTCATGCTCTCCAGGTGTTTGGCAAAATGCCACATGCACTTAGGCAGGTCTTGGGGTGGCCAAAAACTCCAGATGGGGGTCTCTTTAGATGCAAAAGAGAGTGGTGTGGTTAGTTGGACAAAAGGGGAAACTTGCTAGTGCAAGTTTTACAAAACTCCAATTCTGGACAGGAAATAAATGACATTATTTCATGAACCAGAAATGATCCAAAAGGTGCATGCTCTTGGACTTAAGGGTTTAACATGGGGGACTACAAGTAGGAGAAATAATCAAGGGTATAGGAGCAACTAAAATGGTGGTTGCTGTACAAATCCTCAAATTGGACCAGAATGGAAATGAGGTTGATCCACTCAAATTTTTAAGAGAACATAAATAGGTTTTTGCACAAAGTGAAATAATATGCTCCTACTGACCTCCCTTAATTTTGGTAGAAGTTTTAAAGAAATATTTAAATAGGTTGTAGTGCAAAATGCACTCTGGACCAGAGAAGAAAAATTGAGTGCAGGGTTCAAAATATTTTATGAATGAAATATATTTTTGCATAAAAGTGATTTAAAAACATCACATGACATCTCCAAATTTTTGTGGAAATTTTAAGTGAGTCCATCAAATGGTTGTAGTTCAAATATGGTCAATTAACCTTGACAACCATTTCCCAGAAAATAAAGATCAAGCCACTTAATTATTTAATTAATTACACTGATAACAGCAAAGTTTTTCTTGAGAGGTTAAACAAGTCCAACAACATAATTGAAAAGTTTTCTCTCTGGGAAAAACTCATCATAACAGGGAAGGAAATGATTTTTTTAAAAAAAATCAAAATGGAGCTCAGAAATCCAAAGTTTTAATTCCTGGCAAAATTTTAAATAAAACCAGGCCAAATTTTTGGGGTGTCACAGGTGCCGTCGCTTGATGTTGTCGCTGAGGTTGCCAAGACTGAGGAGCTCCCAGTCTCCCAAGCCGTGATCATGCTGCCGTCTTTGTCTCCTGCACCGCTGGCTCCGGACTCCTCTGCCTCTTCCACCATCTTGGACTGTGCCGCTGCAGAGCTGGGCCAGCTGCGAGAAGACCTCCAGGGCACCAACCCCCGCCTGGTGGCCGGGCGCCTGGAGCTGATCTCTGGCTCGGTTCACTCCGACACATCCGTCCGAGCGGCGCTGAGCCGGGCTGCGGTAGCTTCTGAGGAGGAGAAGCAAGTCGCCCCCCAGGCTGCAGCCGCCCGTGATGCAGCGCTGAAGGATGCCACAGTCACCCAGGACCGGTGCAAGGCGCTGGAGGACGAGCTGCAGGGTTTGCGCGATGAGCTCGCCCAAGAGGCTCTCGACCGCTAGGCAAAGGAGGAAGAGATGAAGGCTCGGGAGGCCACTATCGGGCACCGCGACGCTGAGCTGTCCGCTGATCGCAGCCGACTGAAGATGCTGGAGCATATGTTGAAGGCGGAGACGGCCGAGCTGGACGCCAAGGCGAAGGTCCTGGCCGAGGATTGCGTGGCCTTCGCGGATCTTGAGGAGAGATCTCGCAAGGCACTGAAGACGCTCTATGATGGTAGCCTGGAGAAGCCGCTGGCTGGGGCCAAGGACGGGCCTACCCAGCTCCTTCCCTTATTGGTCAAAGCGCTTGAGGAAGTCGTGACCGGTGTTGGCCCCATGGCCGAGGTTGAATCTCGCGTCCTTTCTTCTACGGTGCTGACGCGGGTCCTTAGCCACGTCTACCTTCGCGACCCTGGCGCCAACCTCGACGAGCTGCTGCAGCCTGTGGATGCCGAGCGCTCCACCGCTGATGTTGAAGCTGTGAAGGGCCGAGCGGAAGCCCTGTTGGCGAAGTTCCGCGCCTTCGCTACTGCGCCCAAGGCAGGTACTGCTGGTTCCGCAGCCTCGGGAGGTGGAGCTGACAGGCGCAACACCACCACGGAGGCGGGGCTCCTGGTGAATGACGGCGGTGCCCAAGGGTGATCTTCTCGCGGCTTCTTTCCTGTCTCAACTCCTTCAATATGCACCGTGCCTCGTGGAGGCATTTAAACTTGTGATTGGTATCGTGAGGACAACTTATGGTTTGTAATATTTGCTTCTGGATGTGCTTCGAGATTTTGTGGTTTCCTTCCTATTTGCTTTGTGTTCTACATCGGCAGGGCCCAGCCCCGCGCATACCTCAGCCGCCGTTAACCCCGACCGGATCACCAGGATGTGACCAAGGAGTGAGGGGCTACGTGAAAAGTTATGCTCCTGAGTGGCGATGCTCAGGAGTCCCCCTTGACGCACAAACAACAAATAGGGAGGGGGTGTAGGAGTAGATCTGTGATTCTACGTCGGTAGGGCCCGGCCCTACGCATGCCTCAACCGCCGTTAGCCTTGCGGAACTAAGGAGTGAGGGGCTACGTGACCAGTTAGCCTCCTGAGTCGCGATGCTCAATAGTCCCCCTTGACGCTCAAACGGTCTCCATACCTTGGCTCCACTCAGGGAGGGGCACGCGATGTCCAGGTCCGAGGGACCTGGCTGGGTGGCATACGCTTGGGTGTGACCCGGGCGCAGTCCCCGTGTCCAGCCCCCTTGCGCGGTGCTCCCGAGGGGAGGCATTGCGATGAGGCCAGACACTAAACTCTGGGCTCCTGAGGTTGATACAGCCATGGGCTGCCCTCAGTTGTTTATCACCAGCGCGGAGCATAGTGCTTCTGTTGGGGATATAACTATTGGTATGACCCACCCAGGAGGGGTCAGGTCATACTTGCAAGTGTTCTTGAAGCCCAATACCCAGGTTATGGATGGCGGTTTAGTTCAAGGCCCATGGCCCAGAGGCGACTTAAGGACTGTAGTGATAAACCGCCATGTATGTGTGACTTGTACTGTAAGACAAGAAATATTAAGAGACCGAGCCGGACACTGTTTATGAGCCGGTCGGGACTCTGTAGAGCCACTGCGCGTTGACCTCTGTATATAAAGGGATGACCCGGCGGCGGTTCAGGGCAGATAACATCAACTCGAGAGCTAGGTCAGCGATTCGCTCCCTGGTTATCGAGACATAAGCAATCCAACTCAAAATTGGACCGTAGGCTTTTACCTTCACCGTAAGGGGCCGAACCAGTATAAACCTCGTGTCCTTTGTCCCGATTAACCCCTTCAAGCTTCCTAATTGCGATGGCTCCACGACTAAGTCCTTTCACTAGGACATCTGCTGTCAGGACCCCGACTCGATGTCACATCGATCTACCTTGTAACACCTCATATCACTTTGCGGCCTCACGCACGGTATCCCCACGGGTGTCGCCTTACCTTTTCCCGGGACCGTTTGCGCCTTTTGGCTCACGGATATGATAGTGTCGCTAGCATCCATATGATAAGGAGCCCGGGCTGACATGACTAGTTGTAAACCCAAAGTGGCACAGACTTACAGGGACAGGCATCCATGACCCAGCTTCGAACGTGTCGGTCATCAGCAAGTGGGTCCGGGCTGTAGCACTGGGCTAGCAGGACTCCGGTAAACCAGGCTGTAGCAGGCTAACAGGACTCCGGTACTCAATGCGTGACATTTCCCCGAGGGGACAGACACAGGAACGAAGAAGGACACATGCCGGCCAGCCTAAGTGTTCCAGAGCAGTAGCAAGCTACCATGGCTCAGCGGTAACACTAGGAGACATTTCCCGGTAAGAGAGGCTACTAAAGATAAACAACTAGATAGTCAGATCCCACACATACCAAGCATTTCAATAACATACACACAATATGCTCGATATGTGCAAATACAACATGGCATCACAACATGACTCTACGACACAAGTACTTTATTTAAGGCTCAGAGAGCCATACATAACATACACATAGGTACCGGTCACACGACCCAGCATTCAAGTCATACAGACATACAAACCAGCAGCGGAAGTAGCTTGTCTGGGTACAGACAACTAGTAAAATAAAAGATGCTTGGAAAGCCTAGCTATACTACGTGGTCCTTCACAAGCTCAGGATCACCACCTGGGCCTTAGCCTACTCATTGATGTCAACGTCTACGAAGAACCCATCAGAAGGGGTTGCAGCGTCTTCTGTAAAAATGTAAATTATAGCAACATGAGTACAAAGGTACTCAGCAAGACTTACATCAGATCCTACATACATGCACATTATCAAGAAGGGTTGGTGGAGTTGTTGCAGCAAGCCAGCTTTGACTCTTGGCTAGGCTATCCTACGAGACTTCAACTTGAAATGGTTTTGCGCACACGAGTCCACTACTCACCACTTCAATACACTACCGAGGATCCACCTCCGTCTTCCTACGGAAGAGCCATCCTCGGCACTCACACTTATCCTGAGGCTTTTAGTAGTTTCCATTTACTTGTCTATGAACTGTATAGGCAACCAAGTAGTCCTTTACCGCGGACGCGGCTATTCGAATAGATTATGTTAACCCTGCAGGGGTGTACTTCTTCATACACGCTCTCACCACTTACCGTCGTTTACACGACATGTACTCGGCAACCTTCAAGCGGAAGCCCAACGTGGGTGTCAGCCACGACCTACCTAATCACCTAAGTCTCCAATCCAGGTTTATCGCCTATCCAGGTTCCATCCGCAGGGAGTCCGGCCGAGGTTTCCCATACGGCCCCGACACCTAACGGGTGCCCGGTATCCCCGGCCACGTACCTACCGCATCACAGCCCACCCCTATGGTCAGCGCTGTCCACGGCCTCCAGTAGGCTACAAACACCAGAAACTACTTGCAACTCCGGGACGGAGAACTAGGGTGAATAAGAAGCCGAGAGGGTCCATTGGTTTCGGGCCCAATGCATGGTAGTAGCTGATTCTTAAATCACACATACAGATCTCAGTGCTTAAGGTCGGCTTCAATGAAACAACCCACCATGTACTCCTACATGGCCTCTCATCGATACCTTTACCAAATTGTGTTCACCACACCACTCTCATTACCGACATAATCATTTCACTCTAGCCCATCACCCAGATGAACCAGACCTGACACGACTCTAAGCATAGCAGGCATAGCAAGGTAGGAACAACACATACATATGGCTCAATCAACTCCTACACATGCTAGTGGGTTTCATCTAGTTACTATGGCAATGACAGGTCATGCAGAGGAAGTGGGTTCAACTATCGTAGCACACAGCAATTTGAAACGCGTTGTCTTAATGCAGTAAAAGAGAGCAGGAGCGAGAACATGGGATTGTATCGATATGATCAAATGGTTGGTTGCTTGCCTGATGGTTCGATGCACTGATACGGTTCTTTGTTAGGGTAATCACGGTACTCCTCGGAGGAAGAACCTGCCGCAAAGAACACCGATACACAACCATCACCAAACAATGTGCAACAATATGATGCATGCATGAAACATGGCAATATGAGTGTGTTGGGCTAATGAAACTAAGACCAGAAGGGTTTGAACCAATTTGAATCAAAGATTCAAATTTCAAACTCAAACATGGCCCTTTAAAGTGTTTTTCCTTGTTCTGCATTAAACATCAAGTTAACTTGTTTAATCATGCATGAAAATAGTACAGATGGATAGATTGAATTTTTCTGATCATTTTTCATATATAATTTATCTGATTTGGAGTTACAGAATAAAAGTTATGAATTTTTGAAGTTTAAACTATATTCTGGAATTTCCTATATTAGATTAAATCCAGAAAATCAATTACTGCGTCAGCCTGACGTCAGTGTGACATCAGCAGGTCAACGGGACACGTCCGGGTCAAACCTGACAATGGGTCCCGCGTGTCAGTGTGATTAATTAAACTAAAATTAATTTAAACTAATCCTAATTAGTTAACAGGGCTGGGCCCCACCTGTCATCGACTCAGGAGAGTCAACCAGGGCCCACCCGTGGTCAAACCCTGGTCAGCTGCACCGGCGTTTAGCCGCCGGCGAGCCCGACGCGGCGGCGGAAGTGGTTTTTGCCATTCCGGCAACCAAACGAGCCGCGGAGGCCACCGGAGAGGAGCTGAGGTCGAGCCACAGCTCTTGGTGGAGTCCGTTGGGGTCGGGGTGGCCGGAGTTGGTGCCGACGACGACTTTGGCGGCCACCGGAGTTCGGCCGAAGTCGAACTTGACGCAAGAGGGGTCGGTGAGGTGTGGGGAGTAGCTAGTTAGGTGCTACGTGACGCGGTGAGCATGATGGACACCGTGGAGTGGCCGGAGGGTGACCGGGAGCACCTCGGCGACGAGCTCCGCGGCGGTGGGTGCGGTTGAGCTCCGGGAGGTCGCTACACGGCTCGGGAGCAAGAAAGAAGGGAGGGGAAGATGGCTAAGCTCACGGGGAGTTCGACGAAGCCCTTGGTGCGGCCGGGGACGGACCGGAGCGACGACGGCGTTGAAGGGGATCTCCGGCGACGGCGGTTCGGTCGAGGTCGATGCAGTGGTCTCGGGCCTTGCGAGCGCTCGGGGCTCGGCTTGCTCGAAGGAGAGGAGGGTAGCGGAGCTCCTGGACATGGCGGCACGGCGTGGGGTCGACGGAGGGCGTGGCTACGGCGAGGGGGTGGCGGCGATGGCATCGGCCATGGCGGGGGGAGCGCGAGAGAGAGGGGTTGGGGGAGAATGGAGGTGTCCTGCGGGTTCACGGAGCTGCGTGGAGTTCATCCATCCAGCCCCGAGGCGAGGAGGTGGAGCAGGGCGGCAGCGAGCTGCGTGGCGCGCGCTGCGGTCGCCGTCGGGCACCTGCCTGCCTACCTGGCCGGCAAGCAACTCGCTGGAGCGGCGCTGGGCTGGGCCGGCAGGTGGGCCGGGTGCTGGGCGCCAGGTAAGGTTTTTCTATTTTTCTCTGTTTTCTATTTTTTTAATACTTCTGCAACTTTGTTGATTTATTAAAAATACTTAGGCAACTCCTAAAATCACCAAACTACTCCTGGTCCATAGTTGGATTATTTCCAACATGAAACATTTTACTTTGGAGATATTTGGGCATCTGAATATTTTATATAATTTTAAATGCCCAAATTCAAATATCTATGATTTAATTCAGAGACCCTAGGATGACCTAGGAAAATGTGCATCACTTTTGGCAGAGGTTCTGAACCAAGACAAAAATGATGGGCATTTTAGAAGGGCATTTCAGGTTCACTGAAAAAGTTTTTAGTAAACCCTAGTTGGTTTCAGAGGGGGCTGGGGGTTCTGTCATCCCCATTTCAGGTTTCTGATGAAAGAATAAACATGATGCAACACTCTAATGCATGACTAGCTAGGGTGTGACATCTGCCGTGACAATTCCACGATAGTTGCCGTCCACTCTGGGGCCAACGCACGGTGGATTTGAGTTCTTCAAGGGCAGCTTCAAAGGGCTCAAGGGATACGTGGTGGGCCAGATGACCAAGAGTCGTCGCGGCAAGCTCTACATCGACGATGCAGGCTGGGGCCCCGAGGCTGGCTCAATTGAGTACGGGTACCGGGTCCCCATCGGTGGAAATCACGTCTTCATCGGCAAGATCGGTGAGCCGGGGCCTGAGCCGGACATCTGCACCGACCTCGTCGAAATGGCTCAATGCGCGAAACCCGCCCGGGCTACACCTACTGTGAAGCATGCCTTCGTGGGATGCATCCATGAAGGGCTCTCTGAAGGATCTGCATCTGGCAGCGAGAAGGCCGTCTACTCTGATGGCGGGTCATCCACAGGTGAGACAGATTCGTTGTATCAACTGCAAGATGGCGGGCTCGGGGGCTGTTCCGATGGCAGCAGTATTCCGGACTGCTTCGAGCCGCCGAGCAGAGTTGGGATCTTCGTGGCCGGCACACAACCTATCCAAGACTCCACAACTGTGGCAGCCATGATCTTTGGGTCAGCAGCAGCCGGGGCAGGAGGCCCTGTGCGCTCTCCGGCTCAGGTGTTGATGGATCTCACAAATAAACTGACCACTCTGTTAACCGCCATGGTCAACCCGGCGGATCAAGCTCGTCATGATGCGGAGGTGGCACAGTTAAAATTGGATATGGTGCAGGCTAAAGAAGACCTCGCAGCAGAAGATGTCAGGATAACCGCGGAGCGGGCGGCACTGGATGTTCAGGCTCAACAGATCCAGGCATAGACTTTCCGGCTCACGCAAGACCAGAACGCGTCTAATGAGGTCATGAGGAGAAGGCATCAGAAGACTCAGTCCCGACTCCCCCCGGTTTATGATCCTCGAAACCTCTTTCACACACTGGGGGCAGGGCCCAGTAACCCGCCGTGGCTCTCCCACCGCACAGGGGCGGACAGTGTTGCAACACCCGGGGACGGCGCGCCGGTTCAACAACAGGTGATGGGATCTCCCCGTGTAAACATGGCTCCGCCTCAGTATGTACCAACACCTCCGGGTCACTGTTCTAACCCGTTGAAGAACATGATAGAGGCGGCGGCACGGTTGGCAGCTCTCCCAATTGATGGTGACTCTCCGGCGGTGGTTGAAACCCGTCGGGTCAGAGAACTTCTTCAGATGGCCTCAGCACAGTGCTACGTCTTGAGCTTGCGTTGGTTTTCCTCGAAGAGGAGAGGGTGATGCAGCAAAGTGTAGCGTAAGTATTTCCCTCAGTTTTTAGAACCAAGGTATCAATCCAGTAGGAGGCTCCTCAAAAGTCCGACGCACCTACACAAACAAACTGAGAACTCACAACCAACGCAATAAAAGGGTTGTCAATCCCTTCATGGCCACTTGCGAAAGTGAGATCTAAGAAAGATAGTATGATAATATAAAGATATTTTTGGTATTTTATAATATAGATGCAAAAAGTAAAGATTCCAATAAAGGTAGATTGAAAGCAAATATGATTAGAGATAGACCCGGGGGCCATAGGTTTCACTAGAGGCTTCTCTCAAGATAGCATAAGTATTATGGTGGGTGAGCAAATTACTGTCGAGCAATTGATAGAAAAGCGCATAGTTATGAGATTATCCTGGCATGATCATGTATATAGGCATCATGTACATAACAAGTAGACCGACTCCTGCCTGCATCTACTACTATTACTCCACACATCGACCGACTCCTGCCTGCATCTAGAGTATTAAGTTCATAAGAACAGAGCAACGCATTAAGCAAGATGACATGATATAGAGGGATAAACTCATGCAATATGATATAAACCCCATCCTGTTATCCTCGATGGCAACAATACAATACGTGCCTTGCAACCCTTTCTGTCACTGGGTAAGGACACCGCAAGATTGAATCCAAAGCTAAGCACTTCTCCCATGGCAAGAAAGACCAATCTAGTAGGCCAAACCAAACTGATAATTCAAAGAGAGTTGCAAAGATAACTCAATCATACATAAAAGAATTCAGAGAAGATACAAATATTATTCATAGACAAACTTGATCATAAACCCACAATTCATTGGATCTCAACAAGCACACCGCAAAAAGAGTTGACATCGAATAGATCTCCACAAGAGAGGGAGAGAACATTGTATTGAGATCCAAAAAGAGAGAAGAAGCCATCTAGCTAATAACTATGGACCCGTAGGTCTGTGGTAAACTACTCACAACTCATCGGAGGGGCAAGGATGTTGATGTAGAGGCCCTCCATGGTCCATTCCCCCTCCGACAGACTGCCGGCGAAGGCTCCAAGATGGGATCTCACGGATACAGAAGGTTATGGCGGTGAAAATTGTGTTTCGTGGTGCCCCTGGATGTTTCCGGGGTACGTAGGTATATATAGGAGGAAGAAGTACGTGGGTGGCCGCCCGAGGTGCCCACGAGACAAGGGGGCGCGCCCTATAGGGGGGGGCGCGGCCCCCTATCTCGTGGGGCCCTCAGAAGCTTCTTGACTTGCACTCCAAGCTCTCCGGATCATGTTCGTTCCAAAAATCACGCTCCCGAAGGTTTCATTCCATTTGGACTCCGTTTGATATTCCTTTTCTTCGAAATACTAAAATAGAAAAAAAACAATATGGGCTGGGCCTACGGTTAGTAGGTTAGTCCCAAAAATGATATAAATGTGTAAAATAAATCCCATAAACATCCAAAAGGGGTAATATAATAGCATGGAATAATAAAAAATTATAGATACGTTGGAGACGTATCAAGCATCCCCAAGCTTAATTCCTACTCGTCCTCGAGTAGGTAAATGATAAAAAAGAAACTTTTGATGTGGAATGCTACCTAGCATAATTCATAATATAATTTTCTTTATTGTCGCATGAATGTTCAGACCCAAATGAATACAAAATAAAAGTTCATATCGACATAAGAAATAGTAATACTTCAAGCATACTAATCAAAGTAATCATGTCTTCTCAAAATAACATGGCTAAAGAAAGTTATCCCTACAAAATCATATAGTCTGGTTTTTGCTCTATCTTCATCACACAAAGTATTTAATCATGCACAACCCCGATGACAAGCCAAGCAATTGTTTCATACTTTAATAATATCAAACTTTTTCAACTTTCACGCAATAGATGAGCGTGAGCCATGGACATAGCACTATATGTGGAATAGAATGGTGGTTGTGGAGAAGACAAAAAGGAGAAGATAGTCTCACATCAACTAGGCGTATCAACGGGCTATGGAGATGCCCATTAATAGATATCAAAGTAAGTGAGTAGGGATTGCCATGCAACGGATGCACTAGAGCTATAAATATATGAAAGCTCAAAAAAAAAACTAAGTGGGGTGCATCCAACTTGCTTGCTCACGAAGACCTAGGGCACTTTTGAGGAAGCCCATCATTGGAATATACAAGCCAAGTTCTATAATGAAAAATTCCCACTAGTATATGAAAATGAAAACATATGAGACTCTCTAACATGAAGATCATGGTGCTATTTTTGAAGCACAAGTGTGGAAAAAGAGATAGTAGCATTGTCCCTTCTCTCTTTTTCTCTCATTTTATTTTATTTTTCTTTTCCTTTTTTTCGTTTTATTTTTTTTCTTTGGCCTTTTTTTTTTGGCCTTTCTCTTTTCTTCTTTTTCTTTTTTTTCTTTTTGTAAAGTCCGAAGTCTCATCCCGACTTGTGGGGGAGTCATAGTCTTCATCATCCTTTCCTCACTAGTATAATGCTCTAATAATGAAGATCATCACACTTTTATGGATTTACAACTCAAAGCTAGAACACGATATGACTCTATATGAATGCCTCCGGCGGTGTACCGGGATATGCAATGAATCAAGAGCGACATGTATGAAAATTATGAAGGTGTCCTTGCCACAAATACAATGTCAACTACATGATCATGCAAAAAGCAATATGACAAAAGTAATGCGTGTCATATGAATGGAATAGTGAAAAGTTGCATGGCAATATATATATATCGGAATGGCTATGGAAATTCCATAATAGGTCGGTATGGTGGGTGTCTTGAGGAAGGTAAATGGTGGGTGCATGGTACCAGCGAAAGTTGCACGATACAAGAGAGGCTAGCAATGGTGGAAGGGTGAAAGAGTGTGTATAATCCATGGACTCAACATTAATCAAAAGAACTCATATACTTGTTGCAAAAATTTAGAAGTCATCAAAAACCAAAGCACTACGGGAAAGCTCCTAGGGGGATAGATTGGTAGGAAAAGACCATCGCGCGTCCCCGACCGCCACTCATAAGGAAGACAATCAATAAATAAAATTGTGCTCCAACTTCATCACAAAGAGGTTCACCATACGTGCATGCTACGAGAATCACAAGCTTCAACACAAGCATTCTTTAAATTCATAATCACCCAACTAGCTTGACTTTAATATCACTACCTCCATATCTCAAAACAATTATCAAGCATCAAAGTGATCATAGTATCCAATTCACTTTCTATGATAGTTTTTAGTATACCCAACTTGGATGCTCATCCTTCTAGGACCAACTTTATGATAATAGAAAATACCATGCTGTTCGAAAAGACTCTGAAAATAATATAAGTGAAGCATGATAGACTAGAAATTTCGTCAAAATTAAGACATCATCGTGCTCTAAAAAATATAAGTGAAGCACTAGAGCAAAACTATTAAGCTCAAAAGATATAAGTGAAGCACATAGAGTATTCTAGCAAATTCTAATCAAATAGGCTTCTCCGAAAAGGTGTGTACAGAAAGGATGATTGTGGTAAACTAAAAAGCAATGACTAATATAATGCACGACGCTCCAAGCAAAACACATATCATGTAGCGAATAAAAATATAGCTCCAAGTAAAGTTACCAACGAACGAAGACGAAAGAGGGGATGCCCAAGCTTAGGCTTTTGGCTATTCTTGAATATCTTGGGGTGCCATGGGCATCCCCAAGCTTAGGCTCTTGCGACTCCTTATTCCATAGTCCATAAAAGCTTTACCCAAAACTTGAAAACTTCACAACACAAAACTCAACAGGAAATCTTATAAGCTCCATTAGTGAAAGAAAACAAAACCACCACATAAGGTACTACAATGAACTCATTATTTATTTATTTTGTTGTTAAACCTACTGTATTCCAACTTCCTTATGGTTCATAGACGGAATTACTAGCCATAGATGCATTGAAATAAGCAAACAACACACGAAAAACAGAATCTGGCAAAAACAGAACAGTCTGTAGGAATCTGTAACTAATGCAAACTTAAGGAACTTGAAAAATCCTACCAAAATAGGAAGTCCAGGACAATTTGTTTATTGAATAGAACCAAAAAGAATCAACGCAAAATCACATTCCTGTGATTTAACAAAATTATATTCGTGCGCGCAAAGTTTCTGTTTTTCAGCAGAATCAAATCAACTATCATCGTAGGTTATCCTATAGGTTCTACTTGGCACAAACACTAATTAAAAGATAAAAACACATCTAACCAGAAGGTAGATGCAAGATTTATTATTAAACAGGAGCAAAAACAGAAAACATAAATAAAATTGGGTTGCCTCCCAACTAGCGCTATCGTTTAACGCCCCTAGCTAGGCATAAAAAGCAAAGATAGATCTAACGAGTGCCATCTTTGGCACTAAATTCATAAGTAGCACGCATGATAGATTCATAAGGTAATTTGACTTTCTTTCTTGGAAAGTGCTCCGTGCCTTTATTTAAGGGAAATTGGAATCTAATGTTCCCTTCCTTCATATCGATAATCGCACCAATCGTTCTAAGGAAAGGTCTACCAAGAATAATAGGGCAAGAAAGATTGCAATCTATATCAAGAACGATAAAATCTACTGGCACAAAATTTCTAATTGCAACAATAAGAACATCATTGATTCTTCCCATAGGCTTTTTAATGGTGGAATCCGCAAGGTGCAAATTTAAAGAGCAATCATCAAGATCATGGAAACCTAGAATATCACATAAAGTTTTCGGAATCGTGGAAACACTAGCACCCAAATCACACAAAGCAAAACACTCAGAATCTTTAATTCTAATCTTTATAGTAGGTTCACACTCATCATTAAGTTTTCTAGGTATAGAAACTTCCAAATTAATTTTTTCATCATAAGATTGCATCAAGGCATCAATGATATGTTTGGTAAAAGCTTTGTTTTGACTATAAGCATGAGGAGAATTAACAACGGATTGCAACAAGGAAATACAACCTTTTAAAGAACAATTATCATAATCAAATTCCTTGAAATCCGAGATAGAAGGTTCAACATTATTAGAAGTTGAGGATTCTCCAATCTCACTTTTACCAAATGTAGCATTAAGATCTAAAGACTCCGAATTTTTGGGACGCCTTCTAGGCAAAGTGGATTCATCATCACTCCCATAATCATAAAAATTCATATTGCAAAACATAGATCTAATCAGAGACGCATTAATAACTTTAAGATCCTCATCATTATTTTCACGGAAACTAGAAGAACACGCTTTTATAAAGCTTTCTTTTTTAGCACGCAATCTAGAGGTTCTTTCCTTGCTCTCGTCAATGGAAATTCTCATTACTTTGAGAGACTCATTGATATCATGCTTAGGAGGAGAAGATCTAATTTTTAGAGAATCAACATCATGCGAAAGTATATCAATGTTCCTAGCCAAATCATCAACTTTGAGCAATTTTTCTTCAAGCAAAGCATTAAAATTCTTTTGAGAAATCATAAATTCTTTCACACTATTCTCAAAATCAGAGGGCATCTTATTAAAATTACCATAAGAATTATTGTAGGAATTTCCATAAATATTAGAGGGATTACTAGGGAACGGTGTAGCATTAAAATTTCCTCTATAAGCATTATTTCCAAAACTATTCCTACCAACAAAATTCACATCCATAGATTCATTATTATTCTCAATCAAGGAAGACAAAGGCATATCATTGGGATCAAGAGGAGTATTTTTAGTAGCAAACATCTTCATAAGTTCATCCATCTTTACACTCAAAACATTGATTTCTTCTATAGCATGCACTTTTTTACTAGAAGATCTTTCGGTGTGTCATTGAGAATAATTAGCCATAATATTATCAAGCAATTTTGTAGCATCTCCTAACGTGATTTCCATAAACGTGCCTCCCGCGGCCGAATCTAAGAGATTTCTAGAAGCAAAGTTCAAACCGGCATAAAATTTTTGTATGATCATCCATAAATTCAAACCATGAGTAGGGCAATTGCGAAGCATCAATTTCATTCTTTCCCAAGATTGGGTAACATGCTCATGATCAAGTTGTTTAAAATTCATAATATCGTTCCTAAGAGTGATGATCTTAGTGGGAGGAAAATACTTAGAGATGAAAGCATCTTTGCACTTGTTCCAAGAATCAATACTATTTTTAGGCAAAGACGAAAACCAAACTTTAGCAATATCTCCAAGTGAAAACGGAAATAACTTTAATTTGATAATATTGTTATCCGTATCTTTATTTTTTTGCATATCACACAAATCAACCAAATTGTTTAGATGAGTAGCGGCATCTTCACTAGGAAGGCCGGCAAATTAATCTTTCATAACAAGATTCGGCAAAGCGGTATTGATTTCACAAGACTCAACATCATTAAGAGGAGCAATCGGAGTACTAAGGAAATCATTATTATTGGTATTCGAGAAGACACACAATTTGGTATTATCTTGCACCATGGCAACAAGTAATCCAACACACAAGCAAAGAGAAAAACGGCAAGCGAAAAGAGAGGAGGAGATTGGGAAAGAGAGGGCGAATAAAATGGCAAGGGTGAAGTGGGGGAGAGGAAAACGAGAGGCAAATGTCAAATAATTTAAATGCGAGGGAGATGGGTTTGTGATGGGTACTTGGTATGTCTTGACTGGAGCGAAGACCTCCCCGGCAACGGCGCCAGAAATCCTTCTTGCTATGTCTTGAGCTTGCGTTGGTTTTCCTCGAAGAGGAGAGGGTGATGCAGCAAAGTGTAGCGTAAGTATTTCCCTCAGTTTTGAGAACCAAGGTATCAATGCAGTAGGAGGCTCCACAAAAGTCTCATGCACCTACACAAACAAATTGAGAACTCGCAACCAACGCAATAAAGGGGTTGTCAATCCCTTCACGGCCACTTGCGAAAATGAGATCTAATAAAGATAGTATGATAAGATAAAGATATTTTTGGTATTTTATAATATAGATGCAAAAAGTAAAGATGCCAATAAAGGTAGATTGAAAGCAAATATGATAAGAGATAGACCCGGGGGCCATAGGTTTCACTAGAGGCTTCTCTCAAGATAGCATAAGTATTACGGTGGGTGAACAAATTATTGTCGAGCAATTGGTAGAAAAACGCATAGTTATGAGATTATCTAGTCATGATCATGTATATAGGCATCACGTCCATAACAAGTAGACCGACTCCTGCCTGCATCTACCACTATTACTCCACACATCGACCGACTCCTGCCCGCATCTAGAGTATTAAGTTCATAAGAACAGAGCAACGCATTAAGCAAGATGACATGATGTAGAGGGATAAACTCATGCAATATGATATAAACCCCTTCTTCTTATCCTCGATGGCAACAATACAATACGTGCCTTGCAGCCCTTTATGTCACTGGGTAAGGACACCGCAAGATTGAACCCAAAGCTAAGCACTTCTCCCATGGCAAGAAAGACCAATCTAGTAGGCCAAACCAAACTGATAATTCGAAGAGACTTGCAAAGATAAATTGATCATACATAAAAGAATTCAGAGAAGATTCAACTATTATTCACAGATTCAAATATTATTCATCGGATCTCGACAAACACACCGCAAAAAGGGTTTACATCGAATAGATCTCCACAAGAGAGGGGGAGAACTTTGTATTGAGATCTAACAAGAGAGAAGAAGCCATCTAGCTAATAACTATGGACCCGTAGGTCTGTGCTAAACTACTCACAACTCATCGGAGGGGCAAGGATGTTGATGTAGAGGCCCTCCTTGGTCGATTCCCCCTTCGACAGAGTGCCGACGAAGGCTCCAAGATGGGATCTCGTGGATACAGAAGGTTACGATAGTGGAAATTGTGTTTCATGGTGCCCCTGGATGTTTTGGGGTACGTATGTATATATAGGAGGAAGAAGTACGTCGGTGGCCGCCCGAGGGGCCCACGAGACAGGGGGCGCGCCCTACAGGGGGGGGGCTCCCTATCTCGTGGGGCCCTCGGAAGCTTCTTGACTTGCACTCCAAGCTCTCCGGATCATGTTCGTTCCAAAAATCACGCTCCCGAAGGTTTCATTCCATTTGGACTCCGTTTGATATTCCTTTTCTTCGAAATACTGAAATAGGCAAAAAAACAACAATATGGGTTGGGCCTCCGGTTAGTAGGTTAGTCCCAAAAATGGTATAAATGTGTAAAATAAAGCCCATAAACATCCAAAAGGGGTAATATAATAGCATGTAACAATCAAAAATTATAGATATGTTGGAGACGTATCACACAGCAGGAGGCATACTCATACAGCCGGGACAGGATCCATTCGACCCCTCGCCCAAGCCGAACCCCGAGTTATAGCAGGCACATGGATTCATCGGCCATTTCGAGCAACGTCTGGCGCCGTAACCAGCCAGGTGGGCATGACCCGGCGCGCCATGAGGCCTTTAACTTGGTAGATCAAGACAGAATACGTCAAGAGGCTGAGCGGGTGGCTCAGCAGGCGGCTGAGCAGGCGGCTCAGTTGACGGCTTACTAGTCGTATCCGGCTTATCCGACGACTTCCATTGAGGCAGGTGTGGCCATGAGGACCAGAGGAGTCCCCTGTCTGGTGCCGGCTCTACGCAAGGAGCATTTGCCCAAATATTTTAAGGGGCCTAGGAAGGTGCTGAATTACATGGCCGACTTACAGCCCGGGGCATGGATCGAAAGCTATGAGATGGCTATGGAGTTATTGGAGGTCAGTGATGCTGCAATGGCTAAGTACTTTTCCATGATGCTAGATGGGACCGCCCGCACTTGGTTGAAAGGCCCGCCACCTAAGTCAATCAGTTCATGGGTGGAGCTAAAGGCCCGGTTCATCCAGAATTTGAAAGATACGTGCAAGCAGCCCATGTCGATTGTGGATCTGATGAATTGTAAGCAAGAGGAGGGCGAGTCTACAACCCATTGGGTGCACCGGGTTAAAGCCATAATACATTCATCTGATAAGATGGATGCCGGCTCTGCAGTCTTAATGTTGGAGAAAAATTGCCGTTTTTTGCCTATGAAACAAAAGCTGGGGCGGCTCAAGCGTGATTGTAAGGATATGGGCACGCTGATGGCGGCTCTGGTCAAGTACGCCGACTCTTATAGTACCAAGGATCCCGAGTATGATGATGACAAGGCAGGGAAGGGAAAGAAGAACGGCAATGGCAAGGGCCTTCAGCAGAACCCGACAAATCAAGGAGGTAATAAACGTAAAGCTGATGGTAGTTTGGATTTTGTGGCTAACACTAGTGCGCAGGGTAACAACCAACGGCGTAAAGGGTGGCCACCTCCCCGGTCTGGCGGGTCAGGCCCCACACTTGAGCAATTGTTGAACGAGCCCTGTCCGAGACATGACACTCGGCAGAAGCCGGCAACCCCTCTATGGAAGGACTGTATAATCATGAAGGCCTTCAAAAATTCCAACATGTTTGATGGTAACAATGGGCAGGCCGGCGGCTCAGGTGGCGGCGGTTTCCATGGTCCGGGCAGCGGGTCAAATCCCATTTTTCAAAATTCTCAAGGCAACCAAGGTGGGTATAAGCAACAATCTGGCCAGGGCGGTCAACAACAGCAGCAAGGTGGATACCAGAGAAATCCGAAGCAGCTGAACAGTGGACAGTATCATGTGTTTACCACCAGTTTATGTAAACGAGACCAGAAGCTTCATTAGAGGGTTGTGAATGATGTTGAGCCGGCAGTTCCTCATTACTTGAGATGGTTTGAGCAGCCTATTCTATGGAGTAGGGAGGATCACCCTCCCCGGGTTGATAATCTGAGTCATTTAGCTCTGGTGGTGGCCCCTCAGATGGGTGGATATAAATTCACAAAGGTACTCATGGATGGAGCTAGCAGCATCAATATCCTCTATTATGAGACCTTCCGTCGCATGGGGTTAACTGATAAGAGCCTTAAGCAGTCCAACACTGTCTTCCATGGAGTTGTACCGGGTAAATCGGCGTATCCAGTTGGTAAGGTTGAATTGGAGGTAGCTTTTGGGGATGAGTATGACTCGAGAGCCGAGAAATTGACGTTTGAAGTAGTCAAGATCAAGAGCCCGTATCATGCTCTGTTCGGATGGCCGGCTTATGCCAAATTCATGGAACGGCCGTGTTATGTGTACTTGCAGCTCAAGATGCGGGGTCATAAGGGAACCATTACGGTACATGGGAGCCGGAAGGTGGCCTTGGAATGTGAAGAAGGTGACGCGGCTTATGCTGAGTCAGTCTGTGCGACAGAAGAGTTAAAATTCTACAAGGACAATGTTGACCCAGCGGATATGACATCTTTAAAGAAGCCAACGGTCATGAAGTATAAGTCGGCCGATGATACTAAGCTTGTTGACTTTATCCCAGGCGACTCATTCAAGAAGTTTAGTATCAGTGCTAATTTGGATTCCAAATAGGAAAGCGCGCTCAACAAGTTCATCCGTGAGAACCGCGACATTTTTTGCATGGAAACCTTCTGACATGCTAGGTGTACCGAGACAACTCGCTGAGCAAACTCTTAATATTGATCCAAAGTTTAAGCCAGTCAAGCAGTTCCTTCGGCGATTCAATGAAGAGAGGCGAAAGGCCATTGGTGAGGACGTAGCCCGGCTCTTAGCAGCTGGATTCATCATTGAAGTGTTTCATCCAGAGTGGTTAGCTAACCCGGTGCTTGTGCTTAAGAAAAACGGCACTTGGCACATGTGTGTGGATTACAAGGATTTAAACAAGGCTTGTCCAGCTGATCCTTTTGCTCTCCCTCGTATTGATCAAATCATTGATGCTACGGCGGGTTGTGAGTGTTTGAGATTTTTGGATGCTTACTCTGGTTATCATCAGATCAAGATGGCAGTTAAGGACCAGGAGAGGACGGTGTTCATTACTCCATTTGGAGCCTTCTGCTATGTATCAATGCCTTTTGGGCTCAAGAGTGC
Organism: Triticum aestivum; assembly: GCF_018294505.1. Classification (NCBI taxonomy): domain Eukaryota; kingdom Viridiplantae; phylum Streptophyta; class Magnoliopsida; order Poales; family Poaceae; genus Triticum; species Triticum aestivum. Next base: position 319,090,357 of record NC_057801.1, on the reverse strand, counting down.
CCAGGCGACTTACCAGCGATGTGTGCAGAATTGTCTTCATAATCAAATTGGGAGAAATGTTCATGCTTATGTGGATGACATAGTGGTGAAATCCAGAGAGAAGGAGACCTTAATTGATGATCTCAAGGAAACCTTTGACAATCTTCGGGTTTACAAGATGATGCTTAACCCGGCCAAGTGTGTTTTTGGTGTGCCGGCAGGCAAGCTTTTGGGTTTTCTGGTTTCTAACAAGGGCATCGAGGCTAACCCAGAGAAGATGAAGCCATCACCTCTCTGGCCAAACTAGCGTGTATCAATGATGTTTAGCGTTTGGCGGGTCGCATCGCTGCTCTAAGCCGGTTCATAAGCCGGTTAGGTGAGAAGGCCATGCCATTGTATCAAATGATGAATAAGACAGATAGCTTCACCTGGAGTGACGCCGCCAAAGCTGCTTTTGAAGATCTTAAGAAACAGCTGGCCGAGCCATCGGTTCTTGCTGCTCCCATTGACAAGGAGCCTTTGTTATTATATGTGGCTGCTAACATTCGTGTCGTCAGCATGGCCATCATGGTGGAGCACAAGGAGGCTGGCAAGGAACACCCGGTTCAACGGCCGGTTTACTACATCAGCGAGGTGCTAATTGAGTCCAAGCAGCGATATCCGCATTGGCAGAAGCTTGTTTATAGGGTGTTCATGGCAAACCGGAAGCTTAAGCAACACTTCTTGGGCCACCCCATCACTGTGGTTAGTTCTGCCCCTTTGGGGGATATCATCCAAAACAGAGAGGCCACAGGACGAGTCGCCAAGTGGGCCATTGAGCTTGGGCCTCATGGCTTAAAGTATGTGCCACGCACAGCTATCAAGTCTCAAGCAGTAGTGGATTTCATCAACGATTTGACAGAGCTGCAGGTACCTGAAGAAAAGTCGTACAACACATATTGGACAATTCATTTTGACGGGTCCAGGCAATTGGAGGGCTCGGGGGCTGGAGTTGTTTTGGCTTCCCCTCGAGGTGACAAATTTTGTTATGTGCTCCGGTTGATGTCTCCCTGTACTAAAATGCAGCCGAGTATGAAGCCTTACTCCATGGTCTCCGGATGGCTAAGGAGATGAGCTTAAGCCGGGTAAGGTGCTTCGGCGACTCAGATCTGGTAGCTCAGCAAGTATCAGGCAAGTGGGATTCTAAGGATCCTCTCATGGCGGCTTATCACCGTGAAGTCGATGTAATTGCAAGACACTTCAAGGGTTATCAGGTGGAACACATTGACTGCAGAAAGAATGAGGCGGCTGATGCTTTAACCCGGTTGGGATCTCAGCGTAAGCCAGTGCCGCCTAATACTTTCTTGGATATTCTGCATAACCCTTCTGTCAAGCCACCCACAAAGGAAGACTTGGTTGTTCCTGACTCGGAAGCACAATTGGTGGTGGCTCTTCATGTCCTTCCAGATTGGACGGTGCCATACCTGGCTTACATGACTTGTGGCGAGTTGCCTGAGGATGAAACCTTGGCCAGGTAGATAACCCGGTGGTCTAAGTCTATGATGATTGTCAATGGCGAGTTGCATCATCATAGTGTTACATGGGCGTTTCAGCGTTGCGTCTCTCCTGAAGAAGGCCAAGAAATTCTTTGTGAGATTCATGAAGGGTATTGTGGTCACCACGCCGGCTAAAAATCCCTCGTGGCTAACGCTTTCCTTCATGGATTCTATTGGCTGACGGCTCATGTCGATGCAGAGGACTTGGTCAGTAAATGTGATGGTTGTCAGAAGTTCTCAAGACGGGCTCATGTGCCGGCTCAAGAATTGAGGATGATTCCAATTAATGGTCGTTCGCAGGCTGGGGGCTTGACATGGTTGGGCCTTTTAAAAGATCCAAAGATAAAAAGACTCACCTCTTGGTGGCGGTTGATAAATTTAAGAAGTGGGTTGAGGCAAAGCCAGTCAGTAAGTGTGATGTAGCTACGGCAGTACAATTCATGAAGAAGGTGATATTTTGATTCAGCTTTCCACACAGCATTATAACTGACAATGGCACTAACCTGTCCAAAGGCGCCATGGAAGAATTTTGTCAACGGGAGCATATTCGGCTTGATGTTTCATCAGTGGCTCACCCCCAATCCAATGGTCAAGCCGAGAGAGCCAATAAGGAGATCTTGAAAGGCATCAAGCCCCGGCTTTTGGTCCCTTTGTAGCGGACGCCGGGTTGCTGGGTTGAGGAGTTACCCTCTGTGTTATCGAGCATTAACACTACTCCTAACAGATCTACGGGTTACACACCTTTCTTCATGGTCTACGGAGCTGAGGCAGTTCTCCCTAGCGACATCCGTCATGACTTGCCTCGCGTGGTGTCTTATGTTGAGGCGGACAATGAACAGGCGCGTCAAGATGCTCTTGACCTGTTAGATGAACAGCGGGACTTGGCAGCAGCTCGCTCGGTGATTTACCAGCAAGACTTGCACCGATATCACAGCCGTCCGGTTAAGTCCAGAGCCTTTCAAGAAGGTGATTTGGTGCTCCGGCTCATCCAGGATCAAACTGATGCGCACAAGCTATCCCCACCTTGTGAAGGGCTCTTTGTGGTCAGCAAGAACTTGAACAACGGGTCATATTACCTTATCGATGTTCGAGAGCACAAAGACTCACGTAAGTCGGAGGAAGAGACCCGCCGGTCGTGGAATATCGCTCATCTTTGGCCCTACTACACTTGAGCCATAGGCTCTCCTGATGTACATATTTTGCCAATGTATATATTATGATAAATAATAAAGCAGGACCTCTGCCCTTTTTTCCTTCCAAAAGGTAAACTTGTCATTATTATTGTCCTTATTTTCTCACATGATCACTTGGGGGATGATCACGTTTGATCCAGCTTACGATCGTATTCGAATCAAGCCGTTAAAAATTATGATCACTAGGGGGCTTCCTGTTCAAACATAGGTCATATTCGAACCATAGAGAACACAGCTGTCGGTACCCTTTTGATTAGCACACTGCCGAGCACACCAGGGGGCTTCTTGTTCGTATTCGAATCATAGCTTAACCCCTTTTGGGAACCGACTTTGATCGTATTCAAATCAGAGTCGTTAAAAAACTCTTAAGGTCATTAGGGGGCTTCCTGTTCAAACATAGGTCGTATTCGAACCAAAGAGAACACAGCTGTCGGTACCCTCTTGATCGGCGCAACGCCAAAGCCATTGGGGGCTACATGATCATATTCGAATCCCAGCTTAAACCCCTCTGGAATGGTTTACAGATCATATTCGAATCAGCAGCCTTGAATTTTTTATTCTATTTTGGTTTAAAGTTTTCTCTGGAAACACCCTTTATTTGACTTGAGACTTTTTCTGAGGCTTACAAGTTTAAGTATGGTTGCTTTTGACCCGGCTAAATATTTATTGATGAGTCACTGATACATAAGTATAATTATAGCTTTGAAATTTTGGGTTTCCAAAGACTGGGTTATCACCCTTACCGACCGGGTCATATAAACCGGCGGTGCAAATCTAAGAAGTCATAAGCATAGGATCATAGTTGTGTTTTTTACAACAAGCTAATCTATGACTCTTTTTGAATTCCTTTTTAACCCGCCTAGTGTTAAGCTGTCAAGGGATTTTTTGCAGTCTATTTTAATATGCAGGACAGTTTACAAAATCTGATCAAGCATATGGTAAGTAGATGAAAAGTAACACGGATGGATACAACACGACAGTTTAAAGGCATTAAGCATCAAAATGTGCACGATGGCACGGCCAAAATAAAGTTATTCCTATCCTATTACATGACTCCCTGAGTCCAAATAATTCACATTGTTTTTAAGCATGTTCCAGGTATGAGCCGCCATGGCAGGTTCACCTTCATCATTGGCCTGAAGCGTCCGGGTTAGCCCTCTCCGCGCTTTCGCCCTGCTCCCTTTCCTGTAAGGTTGACGATGGCCAATCAATATTGTTTAAGGCTTCAAATTCAGCTTCAGCGTCAACAAGGCCGGCCGGGTCAACTTCAGGAGCAAAGGTGTGCTTACGGAGTGGGGGAATCAGACCGGTCACTTCATAGTGATGCATTGGAATTCTCCAGTTCTCTTCATCATAACCCGCCTGGTACTTGGTAAGATCCACTTCATTTGCTATCAGAGTAGCCACGGGGCGTATCTCTTTCACACAGGTGAGAAAGTCGGCATCTTCAAACGGAGTGGCATCTTCCTTTAGGCTTGGGTAGCCGGTTGAAATGTCAGCCGAGTCTAATTCTGCTAACCAAGCCTTGGCCCGGCTTAAAGTGTTTACCGCTCCGGCTCTTGCAGTTGACCGCCTCAGTTCATTGAACGTTTAGGGAGAACGGAAAGCTTCTTCAAGACCTCTACCAAGAGAGTTGGGACTTCATTCGACAGAGCCACCGTGGCTAATGCACGTTGGGACCTGGTGTACAATTGTTCCACCAAAGTGTACACTGCCTTCAGTTTGATTAGCATGTCTTGGTTCAAGTTTGAGCTTCTGAGGCCTGCATAAACGTGATCAGGTTAGTTAATTCCAGTCTGATGGTTAACTGAAAGGCTTAGCTATTTACACACTTGTAGGGCGACTTACCAAAGATGGCTCAGACCATTTGAGAGACATGGCTCTTTAAGCCGGCTAATTCACCGGTGACCTCTTCCAGAGCCGCCTCTGGTTTTTCAGCCCGGTTAATCAGCATGGTCTTTTCATCAGCACAGGCTTTCTTTTCAGCTTCAAATTCTTTCTTTAGTTTTTCTTGTTCAGAAAGGCTGAATTTGAACTTAGTGTCGGCCTTTTCAATTTTCATCTTTTGGGTCTCAAGGCGGCTCTTTAGATTAGTCACCTCGGATTCAAGTTGGCTCGTGGTGGCCTATACAAGTGCAAAGTCAGAATCAAGTCAATTGTTTATGCAATATTAAAGTCCCAAGCATTTTGCCAGCAACAAAACTTGGCACTTGGGGGCTAATGTTACCAAAGAGTTTTATTTTCCATGGCTGTTCATAAGATGGCGACTTATAAGAGTAAGTCCCAAGCATTTTGCAAGCAATAATACTTGGCACTTGGGGGCTAATGCATATTGCTGTTCAAGGGCCCATAAGAATTTTTTCAATAAGGACTAGCTCAACCATATTGGTTAAGCTGCCCCTTGGGGACTACATGGTAAGCCGAACTTTTGTATGTTTCTTTCATTTATCTTGCTAAGTTTGTTTCAAAGTCTACAACATAAGCATCATAAACTATAGACTTGGGGGCTAGCGTAGTAAAGATTGATAAACAACAGAGAACGGGTTATACCTCGAATTTTTGGTGCATCTGCTTCACCATATCAATATCGAGGTTCCGGCTGCTATGCACTTGGCTCATGTTGCCAGAAAAGATGTCTCCAATACTCATATGAGCATAGTTGACAACATCCATCTTGACTCGGCGGTGGTCCAGAAGTTCTTCCTTGGCGGGGCACTTGGCCAGTACAGTCGGCCTTCCTGGCTCAACATAGCCGGTTCTGGTGATTTCTACATCAGCATTTGACGGGTCATCAGTCCGGACCGGGCTAGGAGCCTTTGGATTCTCTGACTCATTGGCAGCTTGATCAGTGGGTAGGTCAGTTGCAGGAGTTGGTAAGTCTTGAGCTGGCTCGGATGGTGGCTCATGAGTGGTCAAGTCCGGCACGGCTGTTTCAACAACCGGCTCAGTTGCAACTGTCTCTTCAGTTGGTTTATTTTTCCTAACCTGTTTGCTGGGTTTGGCTTGACCACTGCGTCAAAATACAGGTTAATACATATGCAAGGGATTAAAATAAATGCAAGACGAGCTGGTCATCATACCCTGGTGCAGTCTTGAAAGCCGGCAGGTTGGACTGTAGTGACTCGCCATAGGAAGGGGAAGTATCCTGATAATCCAAGTCAGAAGAATTGAGTGGTTGACGAAAGAGACCCGCTAAGTGGTAAAATTTATTTAAAACAGAAGTGACCTCATTTCGGCGCTTCCTTGGAGTGTTTGGTAAGCCGGAGGAGAGCTCTGCGTCCTTGCTGGTCCGGGTCTGCCTTCGGCTCTCATGAATTTGCCGCTTCAAAAGACATTGAGGATCATGATGAGCTAAAGGATGAGAAAACCTTACTTTCCGGGTCACTCTACGGATTTTCCGGCTTGGCAAAGGCTCGGAGTCGGAGGAAAGGATAGTTACCTCATCAGCCTTGTTATGGCTTTCTCCTGTGTCCTCCTGCTGATAATCAGTGTCAATAAGATGGTTAAAAAATGAGCAAAGGGAGTCAAGGGCTACCTCCGACTCAGAAGAGTCCGCTAGCCGAAGTAGGTCAGAAGCGGTAGCTTTCTTGCCCTTCCTTTTGATAACTTCTTTCCTGGCGGCTTTCTTTTCTTTTCTAGCTCTCTTGGCAGCTTCATGTTCATATTTGACTTTCCAAAATTTATCACCCGCCTACAAAGATTAGCATATGCATGAGTATGGGTGAAACATTAAGAAATTGAAAGTCATTTCACGTGGGCGGTTTACCTTTGGAGCCGGGTTAGCTTTGCAGAAGGGAGCCAGGCCCACCTTGCCGCAATCCGCGAGACTCTCATTTAGAAGAGACTTGATCATGTCATCAATGACATGGGAAGGTAAGTCGTCAGGGCTGTGACGTAGAGGATCATTCTTGGCGCTAGTGTATTTGCACATCAAGCCGGTGCGACGGCTCAATGGAATAACCCGCCAAGCGAGCCAAACCCGGACTAGGTCAATGCCTGTTAGCCCGTTCTCCAGCAGAGCCTTGATCTTGGCCAAAGTAGGACCAAGTGATTACGTTCTGCGGCTGTGATCTTATCAGGCAGAGGATGGTTGGTCACAAGACGAATGGCACGAAAGCCGGGCAGATGGTTTTCGTTAGCCGGAGAGGTATCTTTGCAGTAAAACCATGTCATGTTCCAATCTTTGGGGTGGCTTGGCGGGTTAGCATAAGGAAAAATCACATCCATGCGGCCCTGGATCGAAACTCCGCCAAGTTCTAAGCTCTGACCGCTGGCACATTCAGTTTGGTGATTCAAATAGAACAGTTCTCTGAAAAGCAGCAAATTGGGTTCTTCACCAAGGTACACTTCGCTGAATACTTGGAAGTTGCAGATATTAGACACGGAATTGGGTCCGATGTCTTGTGGGTGAAGATCAAAGAAATTCAGCACATCTCTGAAGAATTTCGAGCCAAGAGGAGTAAATCCATGATTCATATGATCTGTGAAAACAACAACCTCTCCGTCTTTGGGTTGAGGAAATTCTTCATCCGGGTTAGGAGCACGATAAGGCATGACTTCTTTCTTCGGCAAATAGCCGATCTTCACAAAGTCATCCAAGGTGCTGTCAGTGACAATGGATTTAACCCAGTTGCAGGAGGTAGGTGGCTTGGGTGCCATTCTGATTGAAAGCCTAAGGCAAAGTAAAAGTGCCCGTTCAAATTTAAGTCGGGCAGGACAAAAATGTTACTGTGCATATTCAAAATGGCGGCTTACGAAGGGGCCTAATGGTGTAAGGATAATTATGTTCTGGTTAGTTAAGCCGCCATAAGCTCTATAAGCCATCAAGACTATTCAAACCGCTGGGTGAGGTGATAGGTCATTAGTCGAGCATTGCCTCCTTAAAAGCCGGCGATCAGAGTCGCCATGACTAGATAAATCTAACAAGTGCAGATTTTGCCTCACTTTTGTACAAACAGGTTTCACAAATTGCAGCTGTTATTTTGTATCAAACAAATGTTCAGAAAAGAAAATTCACTAGACCTAAAAACAGGGCGCAGAGGAGTTCATGCGCTCTAATGGGGTTTTCCTACAAAGCAAGGAGATCTGCTACTACTAAAAACGGATGTGGAACAATAACCGCACGAGATCTACGTTGTTACTGGATCAAACAAGCTACGACAGAGGCAAGTGCGAGAAAATAGGAGGAACGATGAACTGAATAGAAGAACATGCTAGCCCTAGTGTAGATCTATGGCGTAGAAAGGGGAAACGCTTACTGCGGAAGATCTGCGGAGGAGAGATGCTTCCATTCTCTAGTCAAAGTCAGGTCGATGCAGCGGCCAAGCTCGACGGAGACGAGGTGCGCTATGGTGACAGCGGCAGAGCTCCATTGACAGATGGGGGAGAGAGGAAGAATATGCGGAATGGGAAGATTAAAGGAAGACCTAATCGGTATATTTATAAGGAAGGGCCACTAAAGAGCGCGAAAAATGAGGAGGCCGAAAACAAGAGTTATCCAACTACAAGGACGCCTCGATTTTTGGGAAGGTCATCAAGACAAAGAACCGTTGGGATACATTGGATAAAACACGCTTTTATGACAGGTGACGTCATGGCGGGTTACCACAAATCCAGAAGATGACGTCATGGCGGGTTACAAAAATTTCGTAAAAGTAGAAGATTTTTTCTTAAGTGCCGAAGATTGACATGAACCAGTTCAAATCATTCTAGGGCCTAATGTTGGGGATATAACTATTGGTATGACCCGACCAGGAGGGGCCGGGTCATACTTCTAAGTGTTCTTGAAGCCCAAGACCCAGGTTATGGATGGAGGTTTAGTTTAAGGCCCATGGCCTAGAGGCGACTTAAGGCCTGTAGTGATAAACCGGCATGTATGCGTGACTTGTACTGTAAGACAAGAAATATTAAGAGACCCAGCCAGAAACTTTTTATGAGCCAGCCGGGACTCTGTAGAGCTGCTGGGCATCGACGTCTGTATATAAAGGGACGACCCGGCGGCGTTTCAGGGCAGATAACATCAACTCGAGAGCTAGGTCAGTGATTCGCTCCCTGGTTATCGAGACATAAGCAATCCCACTCAAAACTGGACTGTAGGCTTTTACCTTCACCATAAGGGGCCGAACCAGTATAAACCTCGTGTCCTTTGTCCCGACTAACCCCTTCAAGCTTCCTAGTTGCGATGGCTCCACGACTAAGTCCTTTCACTAGGACATCTGCCATGAAAACTCCACGACAGCTTCCGTATGTCTATGGGCATAGCCGCTCCTCTACAGTGTCGTCAGCCAGCACGGAGCATGGTGCTTCCACTGGTATGTGGGAGGGGGCCCCCCTCCGGGAGGAGCCCCCGGGGCGTGTACAGCCCCGCCCTGACACGTGGCCGACACGGTAGGGCTAGACGAGGTGTATCCTGGCACTCGTGAGCCAGCGCGAGACTCACGAGGCCCTACCTCAAGGCGGGTTGCGCCTGATCTTGAGCCTTGGGTGGCTGAGTGTTCCTGCGAGATGGTTAGATACAAATGCTCTACGTCCTTAGGTCTCGGCCCTCGAGCGATCTCAGCCGCCGCTGGTATGCCAGGTCGCGATGCCGTGGACAAGGCCAGGGGGTGAGGGCTGGAGAGCCAGTAAGAGCTCCTGAGTCACGATGCTCAAGAACCCCCATTCTAACGTGCAAGCAATTTGCATGAGGGAGAAAAAGGCCCGTGGTAGGCGGCAGACGATAATCATAGGCAGGTTAAGCATGAAAGGCAAATTAGCTTAGATAAATGCAGGAAGGATACACGCCACTGGGTCAGGCCCGAGCGGCTTGGGGATGATGCAGCCCGAGGGGTGCTCCCAGCAAGGTAAACTAAAGACATAAGCAAAAGGGATACACGCCGCCGGGATAGACCCACGCGACCCGGGAATAATGCAGCCCTGAGGGCGCTCCCAGCTGAAATGAACTCGGAAGATGTCACCTGATACCATTGTAGAGGGGGTGTTGGAGTAGTTTACACTTCGCGGTTAAGAGGCCGATCCTCACGAGCCACCGGAGCCCTGAGCCTCGGGAGGCTCTGGGGGTCCAGGCGGTTCCTCAAGGACCATCTCCATCTCCGCTAGGACCGCGTGGTGCCTGGCCTCCTGAGCTGCCAGAATGCTCCGCAGATGGCGCTGGTGAGTGGCATACGCGTTCGGCAGACCGAAAGGCATGTGAACGTAGCTATGTGGCGGACCTTCACAGCGTCCTACGCGCGAAGGCCAGAAGCGCTCTTGAGACGCGACTCGGCTGAGCCCTGGGTAGTCGATGCAGGGGCGCAGCCCGCCATCCTCGCCCGGATGGGGAGCTATGCCAGGTAGGCGGCGATCGCCGCGTATGACTCTTGATTCCTGCAACTCCTGAGTGGTCTTGGCGATGAACTCCTGAGGGTTGGGCCTTCCTTGACCCATGCCTTCTTGAGGGAAGCCTGCTGCGAAGCACGGCTCCAAATGGTGCCTGAGCGCCTCCCTCATGATCTTGGCAAAGTCCGAGGCCCTCCAGAAGAGAGCCCCCGAGCCCTGCCCAAGGAGGGCACCAGGCGCGCCTTCCTATGCAATGGAAGGAGGCGCCCCTTGCACGGGCGCAGATCCTGGCGCGGTACCTCCGGAGATGCCAACCTCCTGAGGCCTTGAGCTGGGTGATGTCCTCTTCTTCTTGGGAACTGCCTCGGGAAGGTTCTCACTCCTATTTTCTGGGTCCTCGATTGATGCAGCTTGGAAGGCGTGCTCGAGGGAGCACACCGCATCCTTCTCTTTGCAAGGGACTGTGATGATTCCGCCGCTTCCCGGCATCTTGAGGACATTGTAACCATGGTGAGTTACCGCCATGAACTTGGCCAGGGCTGGGTACCCATTGATGGCATTATATGGCAGGCGAATGTGGGCGACGTCGAAGCCGATGAGCTCAGTGCGGTAGTTCTTGCGTTGTCCGAAAGTGACAAGGAGGCGAACCTGCCCTATCGGAATAGTGGAGCCATCGGTAACTCCTGAGAAAGGCTTGGTTGGCTGGAGTTGATCATAAGGCACTTGTAGGTTGTTGAACGTCTCGACAGAGATGACGTTGAGTCCTGCGCCACCATTGATGAGGGTCCTGGTAACTTGCACGTTGCTGATGACTAGGGAATAAAGCATTGGGAGGATGCCAGCCGTAGCCGCACACTTGAGCTGATCCACTGAGCTGAACATGATGGTGCACGTGGACCACCTGAGAGGGCGTGTAGCCTCAAGTTTGGGGAGGACTGCATTCACCTCGCGAGCAAACTGCTTGAAGATGCACTGAGAGGCTGGGGCCTAGGCACCACCTAGGATACAAGCGATTGCACGTGGCTCCTGGAAGCCCCCAGCCCCCTCATCCTGGTGGTGGTAGTCATTCCTTCTTGGCGGTGGTGGCAGAGGAGGAAGGCCTGCGTTTCCCTGCGGGCAATCCTCATGAGGCTGATCCCTCCAAGCCCCCTCGCGAGGCTGGTCCTGCCAGCGATCCTCATGAGGGCGATCACGCCACTCCCGGCGAGGGCCTCGGTCGTCCCATCGTCCTCCACCTCTTCCTCCTCCACGGCCGTAGCCCCGGTCGTTGCGCTCGGGGCGTCGACCGATGCGTCCTTCTCGAACGGCTCTGAGCTCCTGGCATTCATTGGTGTTGTGGGTGTAGAGGTTGTGGTAGGCGCAAAATCTGTTGCCCTTGGACGACTCTGGCTGGTCCCTGCCGTGGTTCGTGTCTGGTTCTGCTGTGAGCACAGATGCTCCCTTGCGCTTCACGTCCTTGGCCTTAGCTTTCTTCTCTTCTGGGTCAGCAGCTGGATGCTCGAGGAGGGAGAGCTTCCCCTCCTTAGCTCTTGCGCACTTGGTCGCCAGGTTGAACATCTCCAGAGATGTGCACAGATCCTCATGGATGGCAAGCTCCTCCTTCATTTTGACATTGCGGACGCCGTCAGAGTACGCTGAGATGATGGCCTCCTCGGTCACCTTGGGAATCTTGAGGCGAGCGCTATTGAAATGCTGGATGTACTTCTGCAGGGTCTCTCCAGGCTGCTGCTTAATGCGGCGCAGGTCACCCACGACCGGAGGACGGTCGCGAGTGCCCTGGAAGTTGGCGATGAAACGGGTGCGTATCTCGTCCCAAGAGCAGATCGAGTTGGGACGCAGGTTCAGGAGCTAGGTGCGAGCACCATCCTTGAGCGCCATGGGAAGCCAGTTCGCCATGACCTTTTCATCTCTGTTGGCCGCCTCGATTCCCAACTCGTAGAGCTGCGGGAACTCTGTGGGGTCGGCTGTGCCGTCGTAGCGAGGAGGCAGGTCCGGTTTGAACTTGCCTGGCCAGGCGACACTACCAAGCTCGGTGGTGAAGGCGCGGCAACCTGCTGTTGCCACCGGAGCTCTTTGCAGATGTGGGGCCTGCTCTTGATGGTTCCCGCACGCCGCTGCCAGGGGCAGCACGGGTTCTTGGCATGCTGGTGCAGGGATGCGGTCTTGTCATGCTGGAGCGGGGAGCACACGAGCGCCTTCTTGGGGACGAGGGATTTCTTGGCAGCTCCTTTCTTGTCGCGGGCGCTGGACGCAGTGGGTCTCGTCCAAGGGTTGCGCACCTTGGTGCCAGGGCGCCTTCTTGGGGAGGAGGTGTCGGAGGCACCTCCTGAGCTGCATCACCCATGCAGGATGGCGAGCGAGGCAGTGAGAGGGATGGCGCAGGGGAGCCCGCTGTGGCGCTGACGAGCTCGGTGATGCGAGCGATACACTCCTCGTAGAGGTCGTCGACGGGGTGGTAGTGCAGGAGCTCACGTGCCAGGAGCAACATGGCCTATGTGTCCATGGGAGCACGACGAGCGTGAGACGACGAACCGGCTGGAGTTAGCGACGGAGTGGCGGTGCGGCCTTCCCGCCGCACCGAGGGATGCAGCAACGATGCTTGCTGCTCGTTCCCCCCTGGGCCGGTGGCGGCGTTGGCAGCAGGCAACGGAGAACGAGGAGGAGGCCCACCGACGGGAGCCATCTGGGCGACACGGGCGGCAAGAGCAGCCCAACGCTCAGCACGAGCTCGGCGAGCGTCTGCCATGGATGCGACGAAGCGGAGGAATGCAGAACAGCGGAAAGAAGATTCTGGCGCACCCTTACCTGGCACACCAAATGTCGGATATCGGGTTCCGGCAAAACCCTTAAGGTTCAAACTCTGGGGTGCGCACGAAGATCTACTCCCTACCGATCCACGCCCCAGAACATCACCGTGAATCTAAGCTAACACGATGAACAACACAAGGGACGCGAAGTTTATACTGGTTCGAGCCACCGTTGTGGTCTAATACCCTAATCCAGTGTGTGGTGTGGTGGATTGCCTCTGGGGCTAATGATGAACAGTACATGGGAAGAACAGCCTCGCGAGGGGTGTTCTTGAGCAGGTGCGGTGTTCTACTAGGGAAGGATTTGATCTGATCTAGACGAGATGATCCTCTCGACTGTGGTGGCTATCTCTATTTATAGAGGCCCTGGTCGTCTTCCCAAATATTGAGCGGGAAGGGAGCCAACAACGGCCATTTTGAAGGGGGACAGCTAGTACAAGCTATCCTAAATAAAGTTGGTCTTCGACTGCCGAAGGCACTGGTGATGACGCCGTCTTGGGATCCACGGTGATCTCCGTCATGCCGCTCTGCCGGTCTTGGTCTCGTTGCACCGATAGGGAAACCTTTGCCTGATGCCTCGGTACTCCGTGCCTGCGCTTGCCCCTTTGCACCAAAGAGGAAACAAGGACATTGCATAGGCTGGCGCCCGCCTGGTCTTGATCGTCATCGCTTGTGTCACGAGCACATCGCGAGGTACTCCTTGCCTTGATCTCCCCGCCTCCTCGCGAGCCTGCCTTGTGAGGCCACCCCTGAGGAAGCCTTGCATCATCCGCCCCGTGAGGCTTGGCCCCTCGCAAGGGTCTTGAGCTTGGGTTGACGTAGATGGGCCGTACTGGGCCACTCCTTGAGCCATGCCGCAGGCCGCAGGAAGGCAAGTCTGGGGACCCCCGTTCCCAGAACACCGACAAAGGGCATGAGAGAGGTGGCAGTCGCCCATCACTTCCTCTCCCGCGCCCCGTGCGTGCGGCTAGGTAGGTGTGTGCGCCTTGGATCTGCATCAAGTCCGAGCTAATTGATGGCAGGGGGCTCGCGTAAGGGGGAGCGAGCCGCTCGTCAGTTTCCTCTTCCTTTCAAAGATAGCCCTGCAGCGGCTCCTGAGACCCCCAGGGCGTCTTCCGGGGTCTGCACCCATGGCTCCTAGAGAAAGGGGGACCCATCGAGAACCTGAGGCCACGTCTTCATGAGGCGGAAAACTACTACACACATACCAAGCTAAGCTTTCCTACCTTAGCTTACTCAGATCGCAAAACATTACAACACAACATCAAGATAGCAAGCGTAGCATAAAAGGCATAACTGCCATAGTTCATTACATGCCCCCGCGGGGTGCAAATTTTTTTCAAATTACAGGAGAAAGAAAAGGCTAAACAAAGAGGGCCCGAAGGCGTACGAGCTCGGCACCAGCGCTGCATCCTCAAGCAGCGCCTCAAGGTGGCCCGACGCTCCACCAGTTCTACCATAGGAGACCTGGGGCCGCCGGCCTTGAGTCCAAGTTCATCGGCCCCCAGCCTCATGCCGGGCTTCTCTCCAGCTTCACTGGAGCGCCGCGGCGGGACGAACCACCGACGTCCTCGACCCGGGCATGGCGACGTGGAGGCCGATCTTAGCCGCCACTGCTCGAGCTCTCATCCAAGGAAGAGCTGCCGTCACGGGAGGAGGAGTGCGCGTCGCCAAGACCAAGCTCGCCTTCGCCACCATCGCCATCGCTGCCATCCTCCGGGCAGCACCCCATGCGGCGGCCGTCCTCCCTGAACACCCTCACATAGAGGGTCGCCAGACCGTCGTACTTGAAGTGGAGGGTACACCTTCCACCCAGGTCGCGCGCGCGGGCGAAAGTCTGCCAGCCACGGTTCAGGACCATGCTGTCGGAGACTGCGATCTCGGCACCAACCACGAAGCCCTCCTACAGCACCCGTCAACTTGCAGCCAGAGGCCGTCGAACCCTGAAGAAGGAAGCTCACCGGAGAAGAAACACGGAAGTCGGAGCGAAGTGCTGGCCGGGCTCTCCAACCACACCACGAATTCAGGGAGCACGTCCAGCGAGGATAAACGCGGCCGAGCTGGGCACACGATCATGGCGCGCCTCCCTTCGTCATGGAGGCTGCTCCAAAGCCGGTGACCCCCGTCGCGAGAAGAGGTGCCATCACGGGCGCCGAGAGCCACGCCAACTCTAGGGGGTGCACGCCCGCTCCCCCTAGAGACCGCCGCAGGAGCCGCGGGGTGCTTGTGGGGACGACCATAGCCTCTCTTGGGAGGCGGAGAGGCTGGCCCCTTCTTGGAAGCCTTCCCATTCACGGCTGCCGAAAACCTCCTCGGCGATGCCATGGGCGCAAGGTGGAGAAGGGAAGAAGCAGGCGGAAGCAAGACGAAGGAGAGATGGGCGAGGGGTTCCGCCCCTCCCTCACCTTTATAGCCAAGGGAGGCCAACCGCCGTCCTCCATGAGCTCGCGTCATCATGATCTTCTGCATGTCACATCATCCCGTCAAGTTGGACAGTTGCCGAGGCAGCGTGGGGAAGCGGAGTCGCCCACGTCCCATCAATCTCCACGCGCCATCAAGGCTGTGGGAAGTTAGGGCCCGCGACGCTCGGCACTTTCCCTTTGGCTTTGCCTAGAAGCCAAGTTCGAGTGCGCCTTGGGCCCGGAGGCTACTGTTGGCTTTCTGGATATGGGGGTATCCAGACCTGCCTGCCTGCGGCCCACCACGTGGCTCCATCGATAGCCTGGTACGGCCCAGCTTCAGCATCGGCAACTCAAGACCCTCGAGAGGGGCCAAGCCTCACGAGGCAGACGACGCCAAGACCCTCGAGGGGATCGTCCTTCTCAGGCTGGCTCCCGAGGGGCAGAGAGTTCTATGCAAAGGTTTAGCTCATGAGGCTCAGCTGACGTGAGCCATGACGACCAAGGCCAAGCGGGCGCCAGGCAGGCGCAAAGCATAGGTTTCCTCTTCGGTGCAAAGGAGGCAAGCCACAGGCGCGGAGTCCCGAAGAATTAGCCAAAGGTTTCCATTCTGGTGCAACGAGACCAAGACCGCCAGGACGACAGGACGGAGGCCATCAACAAGCCCGCCGCAGCGTCACGACCAGAGTCTTTTCGCAGGCGAAGACCACTTTTGTCAGGATAAGTTGTACTACTTGTCCCCTTTCTAATCCGGCCGTTGGGTGATCCCTTCCCGCCAACATTTGGGAAGAGGACCAAGGCCACTATAAATAGGACTAGCCACCACCATAGAGGGAAGACAAGTAGAACTAGCTCACATCACACCAGCTCCCTTGATTTCAAGAACACATCACCTCCTGAGTCCAGTTCATCCACTTTACTAGTTCATCCTCAGCCCTCCGAGGCAATCCACCAAAACGCTGGAGTAGGGTATTACACCACAAGGTGTCCCGAACTAGGATAAACTGCTGTGTCTCCTTGTCTCTTTGAGCTCGTCGCGCTAGGCTTAGGAGGATCACGAGTAGGCAGGCTGGGAAGGTTGAGATCTCCGCACGCACCCCAGAGTTCGAAACTCTCAAGTGTTTGCGGAACCCGTAATCCGACAGTCGCCCTAGTGGCGTACTCTTTGGCCAGAATCCAAAAAAGCACGTTGAGAACCATGATTGGTCGGATCTGCCGAATGTCTGCTGCGTCCGGGACCTTCGGGATTAGGGAGATGATACTGTAATTGAGGTGGGAGACGTCCAAAGTTCCTCGAGAGATCTCAAGGAACAGGTCGAGGATGACATCCTTGACCATCAGCCAGAAAGCTTGGAACAACCGGACCGACAGACCATTTGGGACCCAGGGCCGAGGCCGGGTTCATTGCTTTCACAAAAGTCTCCACCTTAGTGGCATCAAAGGATGCGAGGAGAGCAGCATTCTCTACAGGGGAGATATGTTGGCTTGGCGTCCATATGTGGTCCCCTAGAGAGACACCACCCCTAGGTCGCCCGGCAAATAGTGACTTATAGAATCCATCCACAAAATCCCGGATCGCTGGGGGGGTCCTGAAAAAGCTGGCCTCCTTCCCATAAAAGGGGAATTGAGCAGTGTCTACGATGTCCATTAGCAATGGCCTGGAAGTACGTAGTGTTGGCATCACCAAACAACACCCAGTTCATAGAGCCCCGCTAGCGCCAAACTGCATGTGCCTTACCTTATATTTTGTATGGAAACTAATTTCAGATGAATCTCCTTGCTCAAAGGATCGTAGGATCTCACAACAATACTGGGCACTCCATTGCTCTTGTCAGTACCTCTTGCCCTTTGTCAGCATACTTACACTCATTGTGTTTGATTATGTAGCATCACCGTAAATGTTCGCTTCTTTATCCTCCCTTTGCTCGAAATTATAAGATCTATATTTACTCTTAGATAAATGTAGAATTAACACAATGGTTATGAAGTTTTGGATTGCTCATGTAACTACCTGTTATCATGTACTCCCTCTGTATCGAATTAATTGTTGATCAATTATATGTATTTAGAACTTAATAGTGCTAGATACATCCATTTGAGCAACAAGTAATAACGGACGGTGGTGGTATTTTTGTACTTGCACCGCGAGATTGTTGATTGTCTAGCATTACTCTACATCTTATCTACCTTGCCCTCCACTCCCTCCAAATTATTAGATCTACATTTACTCTTACCAAAATGTTGAATAAAGCCAATGCCACTGCACACGTTGATGTCTACATTCCTCTTGCCAGTACCTTTAGCCTTGTAATTTTGTACTTAATTAATTGCTATTTGATTATGTATCATCAGTCTGCACCTGAGCTTCATTACCCTCTATTTCTTCCAATATTATTTGATCTATATTTACTCTTTGGGGAATTAATGGCAACGCTTATAAAGAAGTTTCTTTGTGGAATTTATTGAATATCCTTCCATCGACATGGAGAAGGGCTTTGTCCAGCCCGTGTTAACATGTAATGTAAGTTCATCCTTCTCAAGCCTTCAAACTTTGTTCTAGTATAGATTTGGATAGGCATCATTTCCTCCACTATTGTTTACTTAGCTATTTACATCTGATTGGATGTTTTCAACAACTACCAGTTTTAAATTGTAGTTGTAAAAACATGTTCCTTATGCAGAACAGATCCATTTATTTGCTTATATAATTGTGAAACCTATTACATGTCTCCTTGTTTCTCTTTTAGAGTCGTATCTTTTATGCCAGCCATAACTTTAGGGAAGATAGTGAGACAAACCATCTTGTAGAGAGAAAGGTGACCCCAAGGTCCTATCTTGATGAAGATGGTGAGTTGAAGCTACTCACCAACAGCTGTGAGACAACCTCTGTGCAGTCACTGCCTCAATCAGTTTGACATCTTTAGTCTCAACTTAAAGCGGAAAGGCTTGCTTCAGCTAAGCTCCAATCTGATGTCAATGATGCAATGAAGATCTCAAAGGACTGCCTTGCGTGCTTTGGTGCTATACAGCTAGGGGTGGAGCATCTATCGTTGACACAACTGAGGTCTCATTAGCTTGTTCGGCTGCTTGCGGTGCCCATCCCGACTAGGCCTAATGCCTTCTGAAGTGCTCTCAGTTTTGTATATTCTTTTGTCGGCGCGTTTATATGCACTGCTGGCAACCTTTCATGCCCAGTCTATGTAAATCGCAGTCATGTTGCTCTTTATTATCACCGGGGGCGAACTTTGATTCCCATTGGATGTAATATGCCATAATTTCTTTATTATATAGTCTAGGTTTATTCTTGGTCGGTATGCTGTAATTTAGGCCGGAAGGTTCAATGGATCTCAATGTCGCCGGTCTTCCGGCTAGCCCGTTACTCATATGGGCCAAAACGTGGACCTATAATCATCTTGGGCCAATAGCAGGTGTAAACATATAGTAGTTTTCTGCCTTTAACAGGCCGAGTAAAGTTCTCGCTAGCTGGGCTAGAGAATACATGGGATTTAAACAAGCTAAGAAACTAGAAT
Organism: Triticum aestivum; assembly: GCF_018294505.1. Classification (NCBI taxonomy): domain Eukaryota; kingdom Viridiplantae; phylum Streptophyta; class Magnoliopsida; order Poales; family Poaceae; genus Triticum; species Triticum aestivum. The sequence continues at coordinate 319,071,597 of NC_057801.1, read as the reverse complement.
GGGCTAGCATTGAGCCGAAAAATTCACGGGCCAATACAGGCCAAAACTGCCTAAGGCCCATGTTTGGCCCAAATATGATGAGCCGTTAACAAGCCAAAATATATCTCGGGACCTGTTTGGCCCAACAAAATTATGGGCTTTAAGCAGGCCGGTATGAACGCAGGCCATAGGCCAAATAGTGGCATGGGCCATTATCAGATGGGCTGTAAGCAGGCTAGATTCAATGCGGGCTGTAATTAGGCCCAACTGTTACACGAGCCATTAACAGGTCGATAAGCTAGTTGGGCTAAAATTTATCCACAAGGACTACAGGCCGTTAAGAGGCCTAAAGTTACTTCGGACAAGAAATAACCCAGTTTCTTTATGGGCCATTAAATGGCCTAAAGTTAAACCGGGCCGACAACGTCCCAGATGCACCACGGGCCGCTAACAGGCCGAAACTATTATCGGGACGAATTGGTAAACGGGCATTTAACAGGCTGAAATACAAACCTAGCTTAGAATGGGCCCAAAAGAACAGAGGCCTATTAATGGGCTTCATCCGATTTGGGTCGTAATTTGGCCCAAAACACGACAGGCTGTGAATGGTCGTGATCTGATATCGACCTCAATTTGACCCAAAACATGGCAGGCTGTTAACGGGCCAGCCCACTAGTGTCTGAAAAAATATGGTGGGACTTTAGCTGGGCCGGCCTTTTTACCTTAAGTGGGCCACTATTGGGCCATGCCACGTGTCGACATATCATAGGGGTCTTCCGTCCATTGTAGGGATGACATCTGTCTCAACGATGAGCTCACACGTGCATTATCCGGCGAATGAGAATTTTACACATGGAATATCCCCATTGGTCGGGGTTGTTAACGGGTTATTGGATCCAAACCAGAACCCGATAGCTTAACAACAACCCGTTATGATGAATGCCATGTGTCGGTCACCCTTGACGAAAGCACTTCTATGATGCACGATTTATCGTCATGGAAGTGGACACTTCCGTGATGATAATTTTGGTAATGTCATGGAACACTTATACGACAACACAGATATGACTATCTTGACTCTGTCATCAAATCACCATAGATGTACATGCATGACAGAAAATGTGACCTACTGTGACAAACACGTATCATCACGGAAGTGTATTTTTTTTGTAGTGGCAGTGGCTTCGAGGTTGGGGCACGACGGCGACTCAAAGTAGTGGAGCAAAGGTGAAGGCGGCTCAGCGACTGGGGAACCACGACGGCTGGAGCAATGATGCAGTGACTCGAAGACGACAGCTTGGCCGCCCGGCCGACTAAGGAGACACAAGGTGATGTGTTTTTGAAGACGGCGGCTTAGCAGCGCGGCTGCGACACACTGGTAGATGCCAAGACCACTGTGGCAGGTCAGAGTTGTCGCGCCTTGAAGTTCTGGTGGAGACCGAGTCCCTCTTCCCTTTCTGTGTCGCGGCCGTATTGATTTACTCTCGCCCGTGCCTTCCTCCTAATCTTGGTTGGTTTGACCATCTCCAAGTTCTAGAGAAGATTGGACCACGTGATTTTTTTACTGTTTCAGCCATCCTCCTTGTCTGCATGTCTAATGACCTAAGGAGGCTGTGGCCCCTTGTTCCTATAGGGGCGTGGCAGCACTAGGAATCACGGGAGTTTTTTATTGATACAGTCATCTATACCATGGGGAATCACGGAATCTATAGCAACCGGCTTTGGTTCTAATCTTGGACGCACTTGCGAGATGACCTCGCTGGGGGTTGCTCAACAGAGGGTGCAGTTTTGAGGCCGCTGAGCTTGTTCTCAGAGGTGGAATGGCGAGCTGACATGGAGTAGGCCGGTCGCATGGAGGACGCAACTCAATGTAGGAGACGAACCTCTGCGGTGGCTTGGAGGTAGAATTCGGCAACTCAAAGCAGGAGGCGACTCACTGGTGGAGTCTGGCAGGTCGATATCTCGCTTTGAAAGGATTCTGTCCCGTCCAAACTCTTTTTCCTTCCCTTCTTCAAGACTTGAAGTAGTAACCAAACTGAGAGGAGGTAGTACTAGATCTGAGTGAAGTTCGTAAATATTTCAAAACTGGCTCCTCTTGATCTAGTTGATCGTGGGATAACCATGTTGACATGTAACCCGCCCACTACAATACGCGAGATAACCATGAAAAATTCCTTTGACCTAGACTGATGAACTCGGAGTAGATGTAAATATTTCCAAACCGGCTCTTCTTGATATGGTTGATCGCGAGCTCCTCGATCCTTGGAAAGATCCCTCCAAGAACTCAACTACACCATGCGCGGGCCCCATGGTGGGCGCCAACTATCATGGATTTGTCATGGCAGATGTCCTCGTGAAAAGGACTTAGTCACGAGTGTTGGGGAACATGGTAATTTCAAAAAAAATCCTACGATCACCCAAGATCTATCTAGGTGATGGATAGAAACAAGAGGGGAGAGTGTATCCACGTACCCTCGTAGAACGAAAGCGGAAGCGTTTCAATAACGTGGTTGATGTAGTCAAACTTCTTCACGATCCAACCGATCAAGTACCGAATGTACGGCACCTCCGCGTTCAGCACACGTTCAGCTCGATGATGTCCCTTGTGCTCTTGATCCAGTTGAGGACAAGGGTGAGTTCTGTCAGCACGGCGGCGTGGCGACAATGATGATGATGCTACCGGCGTAGGGCTTTTCCTAAGCACTACAATGGTATGATCGAGGTGTGTAACTGTGGAGGGGCACCACACATGGTTAAGAGAAACTTGTGTTTCTTTGGGGTGCCCCCTGCCCTCATATATAAAGGAGGGAGGGAGAGAGGCCGGCCCCCTAGGGGCGCGCCAAGTGTATGGAGTCCTACTAGGACTTCCAAGTCCTAGTAGAAATCCTTTCCCTTTCAGGACTAGGAGAGAAGGAAGGAGAGAGGGAGTAGGAAAGGGCAACGGGGGTGCCGACCCCTTCCCCAAGTCCAATTCAGACCCATGGGGGGGGCACCTCCCCTTGTCCTTCCTCCTCTATTTCTCGTATGGCCCAATAAGGCCCATTACTTCTCCCGGTGAATTCCCGTAACTCCCTGGTACTCCGAAAAATACCCGAATCACTCGGAACCTTTCCGATATCCGAATATAGCCTTCCAATATATCGATCTTTACATCTTGACCATTTAGAGACTCCTCGTCACATCTGTGATCTAATCCGGGACTCCGAACAGACTTCAATCAGCAAAACACATAACTCATAATATAAATCATCATCGGACGTTAAGCGTGCGGACCCTATAGGTTCGAGAACTATATAGACATGATCGAGACACATCTCCGATCAATAACCAATAGCGGAACCTGTATGCTCATATTGGCTCCTACATATTCTACGAAGATCTTTATCGGTCAAACCGCATAACAACATACGTTGTTCCCTTTGTCATTGGTATGTTACTTGCCCGAGATTCGATCATCGGTATCATCATACCTAGTTCAATCTCGTTACCGGCAAGTCTCTTTACTCGTTCTGTAATGCTTCGTCCCGCACTAACTCATTAATCACATTGCTTGCAAGGCTTATAGTGATGAGCATTACCGAGAGGGCCCAGAGATACCTCTCCGATACACGGAGTGACAAATCCTAATATCGATCTGTGCCAACCCAACAAACACCTTCGGAGACACCTCTAGAGCATCTTTATAATCACCCAGTTACGTTGTGATGTTTGATAGCACACAAGGTGTTCCTCCGGTATTCGGGAGTTGCATAATCTCATAGTCTGAGGAATTTGTATAAGTCATGAAGAAAGCAGTAGCAATGAAACTGTAACGATCATAATGCTAAGCTAACGGATGGGTCTTATCCATCACATCATTATCCTAATGATGTGATCCCATTTATCAAACGACAACACAAGTCTATGGTCAGGAAATATAACCATCTTTAATTAATGAGCTAGTCAAGTAGAGGCATACTAGGGACACTCTGTTTTGTCTACGTATTCACACATGTACTAAGTTTTCGGTTAATACAATTCTAGCATGAATAATAAACATTTATCATGATAGAAGGAAATAAATAGTAACTTTATTATTGCCTCTAGGGCATATTTCCTTTAGTATCCCACTTGCACTAGAGTCAATAATCTAGTTCACATCGTCATGTGATTTAACACCAGTAGTTCACATATGTATGTGATTAACACCCATAGTTCACATCACCATGTGACCAACACCCAAAGGGTTTACTAGAATCAATAATCTAGTTCACATCATTATGTGATTAACACCCAAAGAGTACTAAGGTGTAATCATGTTTTGCTTGTGAGAGAAGTTCAGTCAACGGGTCTGTCACATTTAGAGTCGTTTGTATTTTGCAAATATTCTATGTCTACAATGCTTTGCATGGAGCTACTCTAGCTAATTCCTACCACTTTCAATATGTATCCATATTGAGACTTAGAGTCATCTGGATCGGTGTAAAATCTTGCATCGACGTAACTCTTTACGACAAACTCTTTATCACCTCCATAAGCGAGAAATATTTCCTTAGTCCCCACTAAGGATAATTTTGGCCGCTGTCCAGTGATCTACACTTAGGTCACTATTGTACCCCCTTGCCAAACTCATGCAAGGTGTACAATAGGTCTGGTACACAGCACAACATGAACCTATGACTGTGGCATAGGGAATGACTTTCATTCTCTTTCTATCTTCTGTCATGGTCGGGATTTGAGTCTTACTCAACTTTACACCTTGTAATACAGGCAAGAACTTCTTCTTTGACTGATCCATTTTGAACTCTTTCGAAAACCTTGTCAAGGTATGTATTCATTGAAAAATCTTATCAAGCGTCTTGATCTATCTCTATAGATGTTGATGCCCAATATATAAGTAACTTCACTGAGCTCTTTCTTTGAAAAAATCCTTTCAAACTCTCCTTTATGCTTTCCAGAAAATTCTACATCATTTCCGATCAACAATATGTCATTCAAATATACTTATTAGAAAGGTTGTAGTGCTCACACTCACATTCTTGTAAATACAGGCTTCACCACAAGTCTGTATAAAACTATATGCTTTGATCAACTCATCAAAGCGTATATTCCAACTCCGAGATGCTTGCACCAGTCCATAGATGGATTGTTGGAGCTTGCACACCATGTTAGTACCTTTAGGATTGACAAAACCTTATGGTTGCATCATATACAACTCTTCTTTAAGAAATATCCATTTAAGCTTATCCAGAGCTGGATGAGTCAGCTTTGCTTGTCGCCCAAGCCAAGCTGCGACGTGTGTTTGAAATCCGACCGCTGGACACGTGTCGGTTCCTTAGTGACCCAGGGTCATTTCGGACATATCAGGTCGGGTTGCCTCTTGGCTATAAATAGCCCACCCCTACACCATAAATTGGTGGCTGCTCAGAGTTAGTGCATGGCTTTTGTCGTTTAAGAGAAACCCACCTCCGAAGCATTTGAGAGAGAGATCCTTGCGAGGACTAAGCCCAAAACACCCAGAGCCAAAGAATGTTAGGCATCACTGAAGTCTTTCTGTCCGCATGATCTAAAGACTAGTTACACTTGAGGACCGTGAGTCCTCTAGTCCGTTAGGCATCGTGTTCTGAGCATCGAAGAGTCATTGTGGATTGCCGGTGAACAAAGTCTGTGAAGGTTTGGAAGTCTACCTTGAAGACTTACCAGAGTGATTGGGCGAGGACTGGGTGTCCTTAGCTCAAGGGGAATAAGGTGAAGACACGGTCTTCTGAGTTCAATCTCAGCCTCCCTAACCAGACGTATAGTTGTCACAGCAACTGGAACTGGTCTACCAAATCCTTGTCTTCACCAAGCAACTGGTTCTATCCCCTACTCTCCTTACTTTTCAGTTTGTCTTCGTGAAGTCATTGCTTGCCTGCCTGATTCATTTGACTTCATTGTGTGAAGACTTATATTTGTTTAGCTTCGTACTATCTTCCATTTCGATCATGTCTACCTAGTTGCGGTTAGTCTTCATGCTTTCACCGAATTGTATGCTTGACTAATGCTTGCCTAGTGTAGTCTTCATTCCGCAACTTACTATATAGGTTTAGTTTACTTGTTTGTCTTCAAAGCCACCATGTTTTGAAGACTTTCATAAAAATGGCCTATTCACCATCCCCCCTCTAGTCGATAACTAGCACTTTCAATTAGTATTAGAGCAAGGTACTCCCTTGTTCTGTGTGATTCGGTTTAACCACCTGGAGTTTTAGCTATGTTGATTACAGGGATAATCAAGGTCTCCGATGTGTGCCCTGTCTTTGATGGCACTGACTACCCTTACTGGAAGAACAAGATGTGCATGCATCTTGAAGCCATTGATGTTGATCTTTGGTATGTCGTGAAGACTAGCGTTCCCAAAGTTGGTGAAGGCGTCACCGCTACTGATCTCAAGAGATTTGCGCAATTGGACTCAACCACCAAGAACATCATATGTGGTCATCTGACCAAAGGGCAGTATGGCCGTGTGAGTGCACTGGAAACTACAAAGTTGGTCTAGGACTGGATGTCCAAGGTCAACGAAGGCGTCTCAACTCCGAGAGACTCAAGAATCGATGTTCTTCGCAATCTCTTCAACCACTTCAAGAGAAATGATAATGAGAATGTCCAACTCATGTTCGATCGCTTGACTGATATCACCAATGAGCTTCGTGCTCTCGGCGTCACTAAGATCACCAAGCATGAGATCGTGAAGAAGCTTCTGAGATCACTTGACAGCTCGTTTGACACCTTAGCCCTGATGATACAAGAACGTCCTGACTTCAAAGATCTCGATCCGTCTGATATACTTAAGAGGCTCAACACACATGAGTTCCAGCTATCTGAGAAGCGTGATATCTATGGCCCCTATAATGGCCGAACCCGTGCCCTGAAGGCAAAAGTTGTTTCCTCATCTAAAGAAGAATCTGACTATACCTCTGGTGATCCTGAATAGCTTGGCAAAGAGTTTGCAATGCTTGTGAGGAAGTTCCAAAAGTTCTCCAAGAAGAATCGGTTCAGCAAGTCTTCAAGATCTAGCAAAAATAACGATGAGGCTTCATCACGTGACTACAAGAAGAGAACTTGCCAAAAAAGCAAGAAGACATGCCACTACATCTCCGAGTGTCCTCAGTGGGATAAGGAATCGAAGAAGAAGAAGAAGAAGAAGAAGAGCAAGAAATATGATTTTGATGACAATAAAATGAAGAAATCATCAAAATCTTCTTTAAAGTCTTCGTCAAAGTCTTCATCTCACAAGAAGACCTCATCAAGCAAGGCTCGTGCATTTATTGGCAAGGAGATGGATTCAGAGGAGGAATCTGCTTCTGAGGAGGTGGAGGTGGAGTCCCAGGACGAGTCTGATTCAGGCGTGGTAAGCTTGGCTTTGGCATCAACGTTCGTGGCAAAGTCAATCTTCAACACTAAAGACAATGGCCAAAACATTGAAGAAAAAGCTGCTGCTGAAGATGATGATGACGACTCTGCTCCAACCTACTGCTTCATGGCACGTGGTGCCAAGGTAACCTCATGCCATGCCTATTTCCAAACCTCTAGTGAAGATGAATCTAAATGTGAATCCAAACCTAGTTATAAGACACTTGCTAAAATTGCAACTGAGCAACAAACTGCCATGGAACATATTCAATAGATGCTAGACAAAAGCGATGACATGTTGGATGCATAAATGAATCAAACTCAGTCCTTAATCAAAGATATTAAAAGTCTTCGCGTTAAGTATGAAGAACTTGAAAGTCATCATGAAACTCTCTCAGCCTCTCATGAGAAGCTTTCCTACGATTATCTTCAAAGGAAGAAGGATCTTGAGAAACTGAGAGTGTCTCATGAAGATCTTCAAAAAGAGAACGATTCACTACTCACCCAACAGATCAGTTCCGTTTAGGTAGAATTTGTTCCACATGCTTAAAGTATCTTGAGCGTGATAATGTTGTCTCTGTTATTGGATGTTCTACTACTTCTGATGTTGCAATATCTTCAACTGCTTATGTGGTAACTAACCCCTCTACTGAGGATGCCGCTACTATTGCTGATGAGAATGCTAGGTTGAAGACATTTCTTGAGACTGGCATGCTCAAAAGCCTCAAAGGGCATTAGACCTTGTGCGATGTCCTCAAGAAATTGATTCTGAACCGAAACCCCAGGAAAGACTGTGTTGGGTTTGAGAGGAAAATGAATGTTGATGGTTCATATTGGATGCCTGAGCAATACCCCAAAACCACCTGGGTTGCTGCTAAGGATCCTTTAGTGGACCCATCCACTTTATTTGGCTTCACTTGTGCTAACCAATTGTCATTGATGAATACTTTGATGCCAATTATAAACTGTTTAAGAATCAGGATGGTGAAGTGTTTGCCAGGTACATTGGTACTAACTGCAGGAACGGGTCACCCCAGAAGAAGATCTGGGTGCCCGAAAGCTGTCTTGAGAAGCTTCCCGTGAATGTCTCATGACACCACCTAGGAAGAACACAAACCCCAAATCAAAGGCGTCATATGGCCCAAAGGCTTCATATAGACAAAGGACCACTCAAGGTCACCCTAACTCCAATGATTTGCAGGAGAACCGTTATGAGACTCGTGAATATGAGCATGTTTCCTCTAACCACGATGTTCACAAAACTAAGAGCTTTTCTTCATATTCATATGAGTATTATTCTCATCCTGTGAAACTATTTGCTAGGGATCCCAAGCCAAAGTTCTCAGATGCTGCACTTAGACTCATTGCTTCTAAGCCACCCCTAAAGATCTGGGTGGTTAAGAAGAATTAACTTCTCTTGAGGGAAAGGTCTCCAGATGGAAAGCACAATCTTCTGTAACCAATGCTGGAGACCTAAAACATCTTCTGGGATGCAAGATAAAATGCCCCAATGGTCTTATCATGTATTTTGTCCCAGGGTTCCTTGACGAGCATCTTATTGTGCCTAACCAGAATTTAAACTTTGATAATATGCTTGTTCGCTACATGTTTGTGCTTCACAATACTCTTGGTGAAGCCTATCCCGCTAACTGCACTATAGGGTACAACTCTGAAAGCCAGTGAAAGGATCATGGATAGCGGCTGCACCAACCACATGACTGGTGATCGAAGTCTTCTTGTGGATTCAACCCTATGTCCATCTACTAAGAGTCACATCACATTCGCTGACACTAGTAAAAGCAAGCTATTTGTTCTTGGTAGAGTTGCTATCTCAAAGGATCAACACATGGATAAAGTGATACTTGTTGAATCCCTTGGATACAACTTAATGTTTGTGTCAATGCTCTGTGATCTGAACATAATTTTGATATTTGGAAAATATCATTGTCTTGTGCTAATGGAATTTGACAAATCTCTAGTATTCGAAGTCTATCGAAGAGGTGATCTGTATATGGTAGATTTCTCAGCAGGAACACATCTTGTCGTATGTCTTCTAGCAAATGCTTCAGAATGCTGGCTATGACATCGATGGCTAGGACATGCGGGCATGAGGAACCTGTACAATCTCGTGAAGAAGAAGCACATCATTGGCATCGAGGGCGTCAAGTTCAAGAAGGATCATCTATGTGGTGCCTGTGAAGCTGGAAAGATGACTAGAGCCAAGCATCCCTCGAAGACAATCATGACTACCTCACGTCCCTTCGAGCAGCTTCACATGGACCTATTTGGCCCTACTCACTACTCTACCCTTAATACTACTGCACATCTCTATGGCTTCGTTATTGTTGATGATTACTCGAGATACACCTGGGTACACATAATTCTCTATAAGACTGAAGTGCAGGATGTCTTCAGACGCTTCGCAAATCGGGCCATGAGGAATTTTGGCATCAAGATGAAGCACATCCGGAGTGACAATGGCACCGAGTTCAAGAACGTTGGCCTAGACACTTATCTTGATACCTTGGGCATCACACATGAGTTATCTGCTCCTTACACACCTCAGCAGAATGGCATCATGGAGCGCAAGAACAGAATGCTCATTGAGATGGCACGGATGATGCTTGATGTATACAAGACTCCAAGAAAATTCTGGCCCGAAGCCATTGATACTGCATGCCACAACATCAACAAAGTATATCTTCATAAATTCTTCAAGAAAACATCTTATGAACTTCTGACTGGTAAGAAGCCAAACGTTAGTTACTTCAAAGTCTTTGGTGCTAGGTGCTGGATCAAGGATCCGCATCACACATCTAAATTCGCACCGAAAGCACATGAAGGTTTTATGCTTGGTTACGGAAAGGACTCGCACACCTATAGAGTCTTCAACCTCTTTCAATACAAAGTGGTTGAAACTGTAGATGTGCGGTGTGATGAAACTAATGGCTCGCAAAGAGAGCACCTGCCAAATGTGCTAGATGACGCTACACAAGGTGAAGCTATCAAGCTGATGGGTACTGGAGAATTCATACCCATCGAGGAATAGGCTAAGGATGAGATCATCATTTCTGCACCTAATCACCATGAAGACAATGCTCAGTCTGAAGCCAATGCTAAAGATGAAGACAATAGTTAGCCTGATCAAAATCATCGTGCAGCTCATCCTCGAGTCACCAATGAGGTCCAGATTGAGAAGATTATTGATATCATCAATGCTCCTGGTCCTCTCACTCGATCAGGAGCTACACAACTAGCAAACTTGTGTGGTCACTTTGCCCTTGTCTCTATATCTGAACCCAAGAAAGTTGAAGAAGCCTCCATGGAACCTGGATAGATTCAAGCTATGCAAGAAGAGCTTCAATAGTTTGAGCTGAATAATGTCTGGGAGCTTGTCAAACGTCCTGATCCTCGCAAGCACAACATCATTGGCACGAAATGGATCTACGGCAACAAGCAAGATGAACTTGGACAAGCTATCAGAAACAAGGCTCGCCTCGTCGCTCAAGGTTACACACAAGTGGAAGGAATCGACTTTGATGAGACCTTTGCTCTTGTGGCTAGGCTTGAAGCCATTCGCATACTGCTGGCCTATGCTAACCATCACAACATTCTTCTGTACCAAATGGATGTAAAGAGTGCCTTTCTCAATGGAAAAATCAAAGAATAAGTGTATGTCACTGAACCGCCTGGTTTTGAAGATCCTAAGCATCTTGATATTGTGTACAAGCTCAACAAGGCACAGTATGGCCTCAAACAAGCACCTCGCGCATGGTTTGACACACTCAAAGAATTCCTAAAGAGCAAAGGCTTCAAACCTGGTTCTCTAGATCCCACTCTCGTCACAAAGACATATGATGGTGAATTGTTTGTGTGTCAAATATATGTGGATGACATCATCTTCTGCTGCACGGATAAGAGATACAGTAGTGAGTTTGGATACATGATGCAAGAGCAATATCAGATGTCCATGATGGGAGAGCTGAAGTTGTTCCTTGGTCTTCAAATTCGTCAACAGCGCAATGGCGTCTTCATATCGCAAGAAAAATACCTCAAAGATTGCCTGAAAAAGTTTGGAATGCAAGACTGCAAAGGGTACACGACGCCAATGCCAACCAAAGGTCATCTTTGCCCTGACAACAATGGTAAAGAGTTCGATCAAAAGGTATACCGCTCCATGATTTGTTCTTTGCTATACTTATGTGCATCTAGGCCGGATATTATGCTTAGCGTTTGCATGTGTGCCCGATTCCAAGCGGCACCAAAGGAATCGCATCATCTTGCTGTGAAGCGAATTCTTCGATATTTGGCTCACACCCCAACACTAGGATTGTGGTATCCAAAGAGCTCGTCATTTCATCTAGTTGGATACTCTGATGCTGATTATCATGGTCACAAGGTTGATCGCAAGTCTACATCAGGCACATGTCACTTTCTTGGACGATCTCTTGTCTGTTGGTCTTCGAAGAAGCATAACTGTGTATCCCTCTCCACTGTTGAATCTGAATACATTGCTGTTGGATCTTGCTATGCTCAACTTCTCTGGATGAAGCAAACTCTCAAGGACTAAGGCACCAACATGAAGAATGTGCCACTCTTCTGCGACAATGAAAGCGCCATCAAGATTGCCAAGAATCCAGTTCAGCACTCGAACACAAAGCACATTGAGATTTGTCATCAGTTTCTCAGAGATCATGTCATCAAGGAAGACATTGATATCATTCACGTCAACACCGATGAGGAACTAGCAGATATCTTCACAAATCCCTTGGATAAGAAGAGGTTTTGCAAGCTGCGATGTGAGCTAAATATCTTAGAATCCTCAAATGTCCGGTGAATGGACACACATCCTAATGCGTATGCATGTTAATGACTTAGATGTGCGACACACAAAGTAACATATTTCTTTAATAAATGAGGACTTACCCTCTGAGTGTGAATACATTAATGTGGAATTTGACTTTGGAGCACCACGATAATTGTGCGCCGTGTCTGGGTCTAATACTTCCTATACGGTAGGTAACTCCAGCACCACACTTTCTTGAAGTTTTTCATTAGGCATCATGATTGCATTATCTTCACATTTGGATTGTCTTCAACATTGATTATCTTCAAATCTATATCTTCGCAATGTTGATTTATGTTCAGCACTATATATGTGTTATATCCTCTACATCATTCACTTATAGCTATGTCTTCATGTTGCTATTTTCTAACCTAAGTGAATGTGATCGGACCCTAATCCCTACTGTGCTACTTCCAAAAATTCTGTCTGTCTAGTCATATGCATTCTGCTGACACTTGTTAAATATCTTTGTTGTGTCCTTGTCTGCAGATGTTACAGAGACACACTTTTAGAACTGCTTTTAAAGTCTTATCCTTTGCCTGAAAACCGGAGAAGCCGGAATGACCACCCGACAATCCAGGCATGCGTGGGAACATGGTTCAAATCATGATGCATGCCACGTGTCCTTTAGATGTGAACCACTAGGGGCACCTGCGTAATTGCACTGCGCCACCCCCTCCTCCTTATAAATACTTGTGCCCCCGCAGTCATTATCTCCTCCTCCACCTCACCATCTCGCTCAAACCCTAGCGCCATCGATAGCTCATGTCAACGCCGGAGACGAAGCGCTTAGCTGTCGCGACCTCTTCGACGTCGTCCTCACGCCGGCTGCGGACCTCGTCTTCTCCGGCACCATTGTAGTGTGTCTTCCGCCGCCAAGTTAGGGCGCGGGAGATTGGACTGCTCGGTATCCCATCTGCCTTGTCTCACAGTTCATCTATGGTAAATAAATCTCACTTTTTATGATCTTTTTGATCTATCAAATCCATCCACTTCAACCAAAAGTGGTTTCTACACTTTCAAATCTGGATCTGTCTCTTTCTGAATCTCATATATTGCAAAGTATGTTCACTTATGCTTCATAACTAGTTAGTTTCCTCACTTGTACTTATTCTTGGATTCGTACAAATTTGGAACAAACTTCCTTCAATAAGTGAATGTCTTCGCACTATGAGGTCAATGTCTTCTAACTGATTTATCTTCAAAATCTTCTAAGAATGCATATGACCTCTTCCCCTTCCCTCGCAGCTCTAATGCTGTCACAGGTACATGTCCGTGTGAGAATCCCTTGGTTCTCATAGTCTACATTCATTTGCAGAATTCTTACAACGTCACATTGAATCTCCTGAAGCCAGTTCTTATTTGACAAGTGGACAAGAGACTTTCACTGTTTTGAAGCCTATCTGTCAGAATATTATGGCTTCTGAGAAATTTGCACGGAAAGGTGGAAGGCAACACCGTGGCAATACCGCACTGGACCTGCCCCCAGATCTGTATGAGCTCTACAATTTGACCCTAAAGAGAGCTATACACAACGCAAGAACAGGATCCAATGTATCTGAAGATATTGGGTAGAGCAATGGTTCAAGTACAACTTCGTGACACCTGAATATGCCGAGAACAATGCCATCAAGTGCCCATGGGGTGATTATCTTTACAGAAATTTGGTACCAAAGACAAGAGCTGAAGCTATATCTAAGAAGTTCTATCCTTGCATGGTCTGAGGACCTCAGCCTGAGAATGCCGACCCATCGTCTCTTCTATGGTGTCGTGACGACAATCTCTCCAAGCGTAACTTTTAGTTCGCAAAGGATTCAACTGTCAAGAAAAAGAAAGAATATGGCCTCGACTTCAACCTAGTCCATCTGTACCAAGGTCTGATGGTACACGTGAAGCCAACGAGAACAGAAATGTCCCCTTCACCAACTTTGATGGACTTCTATCCCACATTGCTGCCCAGATGGCCACAGTTGAGCAATATGCTGGAGATGCAGACTCTAAAGATGCTCCCACACCATCGAAGTAGAAGAAAAAGTCTAAAGCTTCAAAGCCCTCTGCTGCTCCTCCAAAAGCTTCGATGAAGAAGCCATTTAAAACTGCACCTCCTGAAGCCAGTGTGCAATCAGAAGATTTGTCTCACGTATCCAAAAGGACCAAGAAGCCAATGCCTAAGAAGGTTTCTGGGCAGGCACTCACTCCTGCTGCCGTTTTCCGCAATGAGGAAGACACCATTGATCTGTCAAGTGATGAAGATCTTGGTGATGAAGCTCTAGAGATGATGATCAAGAGTAAGCAAGAGGCGGAGATCTTCAGCGATCTGCCCCTCTTTGATGTTGATATATTGAATAACTTCATCGATGAATGGTTTGACGACCAGAGCATCAGCATTGATGACTTGCAGCTGCCAGTGGACATCAGTGTCACATTTCACAGAGCCATTGCCAATGAATTGGCCTTAGCTCAAAAAGTCGTCAAGCTCAAGAACAAGATTTATCATGAGAAGGGGCATTTCAAGAAGCACGTGAATAAGCTCAGCGTGGCTGATGTGCAAATTTTCAAGAAGATGTTGCATGATCTCAAGGCTGAATTCCACAAGAAGCATGAAGAAGCCAAAGGCTCAAGAGAGCACATGAATATTATGCACATAAATGTGTGCAAGCACACAATGAAGCTGAAAAGCGAAAGGCTCTTGGGTGTCCTTGCATCGACCCCAGAATGGCTGCTAAGAAAAGTAAGAAGCCTGCAGAAGCAAATCCTGATGCTCCAAGGCAGGGACAACCAAGCATTGTCTTCCCTACCAGCATGACTGGCTCGAAGCCAAAGGTCCCCTCTGCTACTTCGGAACTCAAGAAGACAAGGCAAGCTGAAGCCAAAGCCTGGAAGAGGAAGCTCAAGGATACATCTGATGATGCTCCCTCAAAGAAAAACTTGAAGACAAAGGGCTCTAAGTCTTCAAGAAAAGAGTGTGCTGCTGCCCCAGAGCCCCTCATTGTCGAACCAATTTCTGTTACCTTACCTGCCTCTGCTAATCGCGGGCGCCGCCTCGTAGTCCATGAGCCTACTCCAAAAGAGGCTCCAGAAAATGAAGAAGTTCCAGCTGCTGACCCCAATGCAGTTAAAGACATTGGTCATGAAGAAAATGTGCATGATGATGAAGTCCTTCGTCAGCTTGAGCCCTAGTCGGTATCATCGCCTGCTTCGACAAGCAGTGAACTTATTAGCATTGGTCGTCCATTGACGCACATTGCTCAAGATGACTCATGGGCGGAGCGCCAACAGCAAGACACCCCAGTACATGATGAAACACCCCGTACTCCACCTTCTCAAGTCACCTCTTTGGTGCTTGATGATGACAACTACATGGAGACCGCTCCATCTCCAAAGGCGTCACCAGCGTTTCACAGGCTTTGCAAAGGCCTCAGGCCACAGGTCTCCATGTAGAGCATTCCAGAAGAAGAAGTGAAACAAACTGGCTCAGTAGCACGTCAAGTGTTCCCTGACGCCATCCCTTCTGCGACTGCTCAAGAGTCCGAAGCAAAAGCTTCTGAAGACATTTCGGCTACATCAGCCGATGAAGAAAGAGAAGAAGAAAGAGAAGCCACACCCCCTGCCAATGATCCAGTCATTCTTGAAGAGAATGTGATTATGCTCGATCCTCCAGTCGTTAAACAGATGGAGGTTGAAAACACTGAGGCTGCCACTAACAACGCCACTGAAGGCAATGACTTAGTCATGGTTGAAGACAATGTGGAGCCTGAAGAAAATGTGAATGCTGAAGCCACTGTGACACCAATCACCTCAGATGGTGTTCCTCCTCCTCCAAGGCCTCATACAATGGAAAAGGCATTCAATCCTGGAGGTCATCTTGTCACAGTCAAATGGCCTATTATGGTTCCACCTACTGCTTCCGAGCCACAGTATGATTATCATGTGGAGTAGAGGCCTCAAGTTCAGAAGCCAAAGCCGCGTCTACCAAGGCTTCCAAGTGCCGTCAGAACACAAGGCTCATTTAGCGTGCTCAGCTTCAAAGAGCACAATACTTTATTTAATGGCGCCAATAACACATACACGAAGCCCAAAATCACCTTTGAAAGATTTTGGAGCCATCGGCAACGAAGCTATTACTCTTGCATCCTGTACAACCAAGACCGGATTTTTCCGCACAAACGTCTGGGTGGTGATGCTATGGCCGGGCTTCCATGTCTTAAAGAGGCCATTGACTACTTTTGGGATGTTGGTCTTCTGGCTTTCATGACTGACAAGGAACACTGGAATGAAGAGCTTCTGCTGCAGTTCTATGACACTCTACACATTCGAGGCTACAACAGGGATCTGAAGACTTGGGTCCTTGAGTGCATGACAGGTGATGTACATCACGAAGCCAAAGCTCAGGATAACATCGAGCTTACTTCCCTGCCCACTCCAGGTGAGTTATATGAACCTGGTTGTCTACTTCATCAGAATGAGCTGCAGAGCATCTTTCAGAAGCCAGGGCCAAATATGAGCCAAATGCTTAGCATGATGAATCCATTGCACCACGACGCTGAATACCCAAAGGAGTTCTTTGTCAAGGACCTTGAGTACTTGCCACGCACAATGTACCATATTTTGAGGCGTACTCTCTGGCCTATCAAAGGAAATTCTTCTAAAGCCAAACTTGAAGGCACCATGAAGACTTTGGTATTCTATATCATCAATGGCATCAGATTCAACACTCAGTATTTGTTCATGAGACAACTTGTTGCTTCTGGGATTGATCTGTTTGGTCTGAAATTCTATGCTCCATGGGTGATGCGCTTGATTAAGCTTCATTCAACCATTGACTATCATCCTTCACCACACAAACCATATTGTCTTTTTGCCTGAAGTTGATATGTCTATTGAAGCCATCTACCCTGAGCCTACCAAGAAGCCACTCCACCTTCAGAATGTTGAATTCCAGAGCTTCACGCAACTCATTGAAGGGATTCATGTGGCCAATGCTACAACTCCTGCATATCCTCTGGTTGGCAACCTGCGCATACCACACCGAGCAAATACTGAAGCCACAACAAGCACCATAGCTCAAAGGCCTCAGAAGCGTCCTCGTGTCCTCAACGACCGTGAGCTTCTGGTGGCTTTACATCAAAAGCAAGATAGGCATCATGACTGGTTGAAGTGTCAGATGCAGAGTCTCGTGGTGGATGTCAATCGACTTCGCAACTTGGCCACCAAGAAATCATTTGTTGCACATGAAGCATGTAGGCGGTCCTAGAAGAGCCTCACCTTGCTCTCCTCTGAAGATGATCTTCGCGAGCATGGCCTCACTGAGAATTTCATGTTTGACTCCAGGCCTCCTCGAAATGCAAGTCGGCGTCGCACACCTTCAATTGAAGATTTTGAGGACTCATCTTCGGCTGCAACTGTTGTTGTGAGAGTCGTCGATGAAGAAGACGAGACCACTTCACCAGCATTAGCTTCACTACATCAGGATACTGTGTCAGGCCCGTCTGCACCACCAAACTCCAATGTTGACCCTGATTCATCTTTTACACCAGCTGGGAAAGAGTAGATACACTACTAGGGAAAAGCCTATACACAGAAT
This sequence comes from Triticum aestivum, assembly GCF_018294505.1. Lineage (NCBI taxonomy): Eukaryota > Viridiplantae > Streptophyta > Magnoliopsida > Poales > Poaceae > Triticum > Triticum aestivum. Next base: position 319,053,820 of record NC_057801.1, on the reverse strand, counting down.
CTTACCAGCAACGCTCCTCAAAATACCACGCTATTGCTATTTAGCAGCAACACGTGATGTCAAAATGCGCTGCTGAAAGGAAAATAGCAGTAGCGCGTCCACCACAAACCGCGCTACTACTAT